>NC_086452.1:126511630-126811630 GCF_028390025.1 Pseudophryne corroboree
TGAAATTAAGTGGTTGCATCGTGATGTAACAACGCAACTATTTTGTGAAACTTCGCCCGCTGAGCGGAGTTCTATGGGCGGGAGGAGGAGGAGCAGGTAATAGCAGTAAGCAGATGCTGCGGCGGGCACCCCGTGCGATTGCACGGCTCGTCCACCTATAGAAACGGCACTGCCTCCACCACCCCATCCTCTGTCCAGTCTCTATTCTCTTTCTGACCTCTATCCCACTTCATTCCCAGAGACATGACACAGTGATTCGATTATTATGTATGTTTGCACGGGTGTATGATTAGTTTGTGGGGAAGACTTTAGGGCCCCCCTGTCTTAAATGCCCCGGGCCCCCCACAGCCTTAATCCGCCTCTGCACTGTATGCCGTAATGTGTAATAAGGGGGATGCTGTTTGCCATAATGTGTAATAAGGGGCACACTGTCTGCCGTTATGTGTAAAAAGGGGGATGCTGTCTGCCGTAATGTGTAAAAAGGGGACGCTGTCTGCCGTAATGTGTAAAAAGGGGACGCTGTCTGCCATAATGTGTAAAATTGGGGACGCTGTCTGCCGTAATGTGTAAAAAGGGGGATGTTGTCTGCCGTAATGTGTAAAAAGGGACGCTGTCTACTGTAATGTGTAAAAAGGGGACGCTGTCTGCCGTAATGTGTAAAAAAGGGACGATGTCTGCCATAATGTGTAAATTGGGGATGCTGTCTGCCGTAATGTGTAAAAAGGGGGATGCTGTTTGCTGTAAATGTGTAATAAGGGGCACACTTCTGCCGTAATGTGTAAAAAGGGGGATGCTGTCTGCCGTAATGTGTAAAAAGGGGACGCTGTCTGCCGTAATGTGTAAAAAGGGACGCTGTCTGCCATAATGTGTAAAATTGGGGACGCTGTCTGCTGTAATGTGTAAAAAGGCACGCTGTCTGCCATAATGTGTAAAAAGGGGGATGTTGTCTGCAGTAATGTGAAAAAAGGGGACGCTGTCTGCCATAATGTGTAAAATTGGGGACGCTGTCTGCCGTAATGTGTAAAAAGGGGACGCTGTCTGCCATAATGTGTAACATTGGGGACGCTGTCTGCCGTAATGTGTAAAAAGGCACTCTGTCTGCCATAATGTGTAAAAAGGGGGATGCTGTCTGCCGTAATGTGTAAAAAGGGGGACGCTGTCTGCCGTAATGTGTAAAAAGGGGATGCTGTCTGCCGTTACGTTTAAAAAGGGGACGCTGTCTGCTGTAATGTGTAAAAAGTGAACGGTCTGCTGTAATGTGTAAAAAGGGGGACACTGTCTGTCGTAATGTGTAAAAAGGGGGACGCTCTCTACCGTAATGTGTAAAAAGTGGATGATGTCTTTCGTAATGTGTAAAAAGAGGGATGATGTCTTTCGTAATGTGTAAAAAGGGGGATGTTGTCTGCCGTAATGTGTAAAAAGGGACGCTGTCTACAGTAATGTGTAAAAAGGGACGCTGTCTGCCGTAATGTGTAAAAAGGGACGCTGTCTACTGTAATGTGTAAAAAGGGGGATGCTGTCTGCCGTAATGTGTTAAAAGGGGGATGCTGTCTGCCATAATGTGTAAATAGGGACACTGTATGCCGTAATGTGTAATAAGGGGGATGCTGTTTGCCATAATGTGTAATAAGGGGCACACTGTCTGCCGTAATGTGTAAAAAAGGGGATGCTGTCTGCCGTAATGTGTAAAAAGGGGACGCTGTCTGCCATAATGTGTAAAATTGGGGACGCTGTCTGCCGTAATGTGTAAAAAGGGGGATGTTGTCTGCCGTAATGTGTAAAAAGGGACGCTGTCTACTGTAATGTGTAAAAAGGGGACGCTGTCTGCCGTAATGTGTAAAAAAGGGACGATGTCTGCCATAATGTGTAAATTGGGGATGCTGTCTGCCGTAATGTGTAAAAAGGGGGATGCTGTTTGCCGTAAATGTGTAATAAGGGGCACACTTCTGCCGTAATGTGTAAAAAGGGGGATGCTGTCTGCCGTAATGTGTAAAAAGGGGACGCTGTCTGCCGTAATGTGTAAAAATGGACGCTGTCTGCCATAATGTGTAAAATTGGGGACGCTGTCTGATGTAATGTGTAAAAACGCAAGCTGTCTGCCATAATGTGTAAAAAGGGGGATGTTGTCTGCAGTAATGTGAAAAAAGGGGACGCTGTCTGCCATAATGTGTAAAATTGGGGAAGCTGTCTGCCGTAATGTGTAAAAAGGGGACGCTGTCTGCCATAATGTGTAACATTGGGGACGCTGTCTGCCGTAATGTGTAAAAAGGCACTCTGTCTGCCATAATGTGTAAAAAGGGGGATGCTGTCTGCCGTAATGTGTAAAAAGGGGGATGCTGTCTGCCGTAATGTGTAAAAAGGGGATTCTGTCTGCCGTTACGTTTAAAAAGGGGACGCTGTCTGCTGTAATGTGTAAAAAGTGAACGGTCTGCTGTAATGTGTAAAAAGGGGGACACTGTCTGTCGTAATGTGTAAAAAGGGGGACGCTGTCTGCCGTAATGTGTAAAAAGGGGGACGCTGTCTGCTGTAAAGTGTAAAAAGGGACGCTGTCTACTGTAATGTGAAAAAAGGGGGACTCTGTCTGCCATAATGTGTTAAAAGGGGGATGCTGTCTGCCGTAATGTGTAAAAAGGGGACGCTGTCTGCCATAATGTGTAACATTGGGGACGCTGTCTGCGTAATGTGTAAAAAGGGGACGATGTCTGCCATAATGTGTAAAAAGTGACGCTGTCTACTGTAATGTGAAAAAAGGGGGACTCTGTCTGCCATAATGTGTTTAAAGGGGGATGCTGTCTGCCGTAATGTGTAAAAAGGGGGACGCTGTCTGCCGTAATGTGTAAAAAGGAGGACCCTGTCTGCCGTAACGTGTAAAAAGGGGATGCTGTCTGCCGTTACATTTAAAAAGGGGACGCTGTTTGCTGTAATGTGTAAAAAGTTTACTGTCTGCTGTAATGTGTAAAAAGGGGAATACTGTCTGCTGTAATGTGTAAAATGGGGGACGCTCTCTACCGTAATGTGTAAAAAGAGGGATGCTGTCTGCCGTAAAGTGTAAAAAGGGACTCTGTCTTCCGTAATGTGTACAAAGGGGGATGCTGGCTACCGTAATGTGTTCAAAGGGGGATGCTGTCTGCCGTAATGTGTTAAAAGAGGATGCTGTATGCTGTAATGTGTAAAAAGGGGATGCTGTATGCCATAATGTGTAAAAAGGGGATGTGTAAAAAGGGGGATGCTGTCTGCTGTAATGTGTAAAAAGGGGACGCTGTATGCCATAATGTGTAAAATTGGGGACGCTGTCTGCCACAATGTGTAAACGGCACGCTGTCTGCCATAATGTGTAAAAAGGGGGATGCTGTCTGCTGTAATGTGTAATAAGGGGGACGCTGTCTGCCGTAATGTGTAAAAATTGGGGGACGCTGTCTGCCGTAATGTGTAAAAAGGGGACACTTTCTACCAGAATGAGTAAAATTGGTGACGCTGTCTGCCATAATGTGTAACATTGGGGACGCTGTCTGCCGTAATGTGTAAAAAGGCACTCTGTCTGCCATAATGTGTAAAAAGGGGGACGCTGTCTGCCGTAATGTGTAAAAAGGGGATGCTGTCTGCCGTTACGTTTAAAAAGGGGACGCTGTCTGCTGTAATGTGTAAAAAGTGGACTGTCTGCTGTAATGTGTAAAAAGGGGGACACTGTCTGTCGTAATGTGTAAAAAGGGGGACGCTCTCTACCGTAATGTGTAAAAAGGGGGATGATGTCTTTCGTAATGTGTAAAAAGGGGGATGTTGTCTGCCGTAATGTGTAAAAAGGGACGCTGTCTGCCGTAATGTGTAAAAAGGGCCGCTGTCTACTGTAATGTGTAAAAAGGGGGATGCTGTCTGCCGTAATGTGTTAAAAGGGGGATGCTGTCTGCCATAATGTGTAAATAGGGACACTGTATGCCGTAATGTGTAAAAAGGGGGATGCTGTTTGCCGTAATGTGTAATAAGGGGCACACTGTCTGCCCTAATGTGTAAAAAGGCACGCTGTCTGCCATAATGTGTAAAAAGGGGGACGCTGTCTTCCGTAATGTGTAAAAAGGGGGATGCTGTCTGCCGTAATGTGTAAAAAGGCATGCTGTCTGCCGTAATGTGTAAAAAGGGGGATGTTGTCTGTCGTAATGTGTAAAAAGGGACGCTGTCTGCCATAATGTGTAAAAAGAGACGCTGTTTACTGTAATGTGTAAAAAGGGGGACGCTGTATGCCATAATGTGTTAAAACGGGTATGCTGTCTGCCGTAATGTGTAAATAGGGACACTGTATGCCGTAATGTGTAAAAAGGGGGATGCTGTCTGCCGTAATGTGTAAAAAGGGGGATGCTGTCTGCCGTAATGTGTAAAAAGGGGATGCTGTCTGCCGTAATGTGTAAAAAGGGGGATGCTGTTTGCCGTAAATGTGTAATAAGGGGCACACTTCTGCCGTAATGTGTAAAAAGGGGAATGCTGTCTGCCGTAATGTGTAAAAAGGGGACGCTGTCTGCCGTAATGTGTAAAAAGGGATGCTGTCTGCCATAATGTGTAAAATTGGGGACGCTGTCTGCTGTAATGTTTAAAAAGGCACGCTGTCTGCCATAATGTGTAAAAAGGGGGATGTTGTCTGCAGTAATGTGAAAAAAGGGGACGCTGTCTGCCATAATATGCAAAAAGGGGGATGCTGTCTGCCGTAATGTGTAAAAAGGGGGGCGCTGTCTGCCGTAATGTGTAAAAAGGGGATGCTGTCTGCCGTTACGTTTAAAAAGGGGACGCTGTCTGCTGTAATGTGTAAAAAGTGAACGGTCTGCTGTAATGTGTAAAAAGGGGGACACTGTCTGTCGTAATGTGTAAAAAGGGGGACGCTCTCTACCGTAATGTGTAAAAAGTGGATGATGTCTTTCGTAATGTGTAAAAAGGGGGATGATGTCTTTCGTAATGTGTAAAAAGTAGGATGTTGTCTGCCGTAATGTGTTAAAAGGGGAGACTGTCTGCCGTAATGTGTTAAAAGGGGAGGCTGTCTGCCGTAATGTGTAAAATTGGGGACGCTGTCTGCCGTGATGTGTAAAAAGGGGACGCTGTCTTTCGTAATGTGTAAAAAGGGGACGCTATCTGCCGTAATGTGTAAATAGGGGGAAGCTGTCTGCCGTAATGTGTAAAAAGGGGACGCTGTCTGCAATAATGTGTAAAATTGGGGACGCTGTCTGCCATAATGTGTAAAAAGGGGGACGTTGTCTGCCGTAATGTTTAAAAAGGGACGCTGTCTACCGTAATGTGTAAAAAGGGACGCTGTCTACTGTAATGTGTAAAAAGGGGGACGCTGTCTGCCGTAATGTGTTAAAAGGGAAATGCTGTCTGCCGAAATGTGTAAAAAGGAAACGCTGACTGCCGTATTGTGTAAAAAGGGGACGATGTCTGCCGTAATGTGCAAAAAGGGGGACGCTGTCTGCTGTAAAGTGTAAAAAGGGACGCTGTCTACTGTAATGTGAAAAAAGGGGGACTCTGTCTGCCATAATGTGTTAAAAGGGGGATGCTGTCTGCCGTAATGTGTAAAAAGGGGACGCTGTCTGCCATAATGTGTAACATTGGGGACGCTGTCTGCCGTAATGTGTATTTAGGGGACGATGTCTGCCATAATGTGTAAAAAGTGACGCTGTCTACTGTAATGTGAAAAAAGGGGGACTCTGTCTGCCATAATGTGTTTAAAGGGGGATGCTGTCTGCCGTAATGTGTAAAAAGGGGGACGCTGTCTGCCGTAATGTGTAAAAAGGAGGACCCTGTCTGCCGTAACGTGTAAAAAGGGGATTCTGTCTGCCGTTACATTTAAAAAGGGGACGCTGTTTGCTGTAATGTGTAAAAAGTTTACTGTCTGCTGTAATGTGTAAAAAGGGGAATACTGTCTGCTGTAATGTGTAAAATGGGGGACGCTCTCTACCGTAATGTGTAAAAAGAGGGATGCTGTCTGCCGTAAAGTGTAAAAAGAGACTCTGTCTGCCGTAATGTGTACAAAGGGGGATGCTGGCTACCGTAATGTGTTCAAAGGGGGATGCTTTCTGCCGTAATGTGTTAAAAGAGGATGCTGTATGCTGTAATGTGTAAAAAGGGGATGCTGTATGCCATAATGTGTAAAAAGGGGATGTGTAAAAAGGGGGACGCTGTCTGCTGTAATGTGTAAAAAGGGGACGCTGTATGCCATAATGTGTAAAATTGGGGACGCTGTCTGCCACAATGTGTAAACAGCACGCTGTCTGCCATAATGTGTAAAAAGGGGGACGCTGTCTGCTGTAATGTGTAAAAAGGGGACGCTGTATGCCATAATGTGTAAAATTGGGGACGCTGTCTGCCACAATGTGTAAACGGCACGCTGTCTGCCATAATGTGTAAAAAGGGGGATGCTGTCTGCTGTAATGTGTAATAAGGGGGATGCTGTCTGCTGTAATGTGTAATAAGGGGGACGCTGTCTGCCGTAATGTGTAAAAAGGGGACGCTGTCTTTCGTAATGTGTAAAAAGGGGACGCTGTCTTTCGTAATGTGTAAAAAGGGGACGCTGTCTGCCGTAATGTGTAAAAAGGGGGACGCTGTCTGCCGTAATGTGTAAAAAGGGGACGCTGTCTGCTATAATGTGTAAAATTGGGGACGCTGTCTGCCATAATGTGTAAAAAGGGGGACGTTGTCTGCCGTAATGTGTAAAAAGGGACGCTGTCTACTGTAATGTGTAAAAAGGGGACGCTGTCTTTCGTAATGTGTAAAAAGGGGACGCTGTCTGCCGTAATGTGTAAAAAGGGGGACGCTGTCTGCCGTAATGTGTAAAAAGGGGACGCTGTCTGCTATAATGTGTAAAATTGGGGACGCTGTCTGCCGTAATGTGTTAAAAGGGAAATGCTGTCTGCCGAAATGTGTAAAAAGGAAATGCTGACTGCCGTATTGTGTAAAAAGGGGACGATGTCTGACGTAATGTGCAAAAAGGGGACGCTGTCTGCCGTAATGTGTAAAAAGTGGACTATCTGCTGTAATGTGTAAAAAGGGGACACTGTCTGCTGTAATGTGTAAAAAGGGGACGCTCTCTGCCGTAATGTGTAAAAAGGGGGATGCTGCCTGTCATAATGTATAAAAAGTGGGATGCTGTCTGCCGTAAAGTGTAAAAAGGGACGCTGTCTGCCGTAATGTGTACAAAGGGGGATGCTGTCTGCCGTAATGTGTTCAAAGGGGGATGCTGTCTGCCGTAATGTGTTAAAAGAGGATGCTGTATGCCGTAATGTGTAAAAAGGGGACGCTGTCTGCCGTTACATTTAAAAAGGGGACGCTGTCTGCTGTAATGTGTAAAAAGGGGACAGTCTGTCGTTGTGTGTAAAAAGTGGGACGCTGTCTGCCATAATGTGTAAAAAGGGGGATGATGTATGCCGTAATGTGTAAAAAGGCATGCTGTCTGCCGTAATGTGTAAAAAGGGGGATGCTGTCTGCCGTAATTTGTAAAAAGGCATGCTGTCTGCTGTAATGTGTAAAAAGGGGGATGTTGTCTGCCGTAATGTGTAAAAAGGGACGCTGTCTGCCATAATGTGTAAAAAGAGACGCTGTTTACTGTAATGTGTAAAAAGGGGGACGCTGTATGCCGTAATGTGTTAAAACGGGTATGCTGTCTGCCGTAATGTGTAAATAGGGACACTGTATCAGAGCCGGATTAAGGGGGGGTCACAGGGGTTAAGTACCCCGGGCCCCCCGATCTAAAAGGCCCCCCCCGCCGCCCACCACAGATCGGTTCTTAAACACTGATCTGCAGCGCAGCAACAGCAGGCACAAGCAGCCGTCAAACTGACAGCGCCGCACCTGCAATGTGCTTCCGGCGACCGCCCAGATTGAAAGCCTCCGCTGGCTCAGTGTAACTGACTGGCCGTGCGGCTGGCAGGGAGGAGCTGGCTGGAGGGGGAGAGAGAGGAGATGGCGGGCAGCTGAGGCTGAGCACTCATCGAGCCGGCATTTGTCTGTTGAGGAGCAGCATGCTGCAGTCACCTCAACCTGAAAGAGTAAGCCAATGTAGTTGTTATCAATTATATATGTAAGAAAACGGCTGTGAAGAGTTTGTAGTCCAGGAGTGCCTAACCCCATGGGAACATATATATATATATATATATGTGTATATATATATATACACATACATATATATATATACATACACACATATGTATGTGTGTGTATATATATATATATATATATATGTATGTGTACATATATGTATGTATGTGTGTGTATATATGTGTGTGTATATATATATATATGTGTACATATGTATATATATGTATATGTGTGTGTGTGTGTGTGTGTGTGTGTATATATATATATATATATATGTATATGTGTATGTGTATGTGTATATATATATATATATATATATATATATATATATGTAACAAGTGTGGAACCCCGGCATTCACATAAATGCACCCATGCAACATCTTAGTGCCGGGGTTCCGCACATGTTGCGCATATATATATATATATATATAGCTGTCTTATCGGACCGGCACTCACCTCTCATAAATGCTTTGCTCAGGTGCCCTCTGTGAGTAATCGATATCCAACTGTCCCAAATATGCAGCGGCACTCAGAGACTCAAAGTAGGTGAAAAAAACGTGCAGAATTTATTCCATGTTACAAATTATTCAGGCCAACGTTTCGGGGCACATCCGCCCCTTTGTCAAGGTGAACCACAAGTGAGAAATAAACAAAATACAGTACCTTATATGTGTAGTGAGGAAGACCCGCTGGCGGGAAGCATCGTGGCTGCCGGTGGACTGTGCGTCTCACCCGGCCGTCTCATGTGTGGTGACGTCATCAGTGCGTCGCGCGGCTCTTCCCCGAGAATCGTCAGCCCTCTGTGTTGTCAAGGAAACCAGGACGCCTTCGTGTTCTCTGCCTCCAACACGTTGCGTTCCCATGGTAACCCGACTTAGCACCGGGGACTGGCTTCCGGGTTGTTCGCCGCTTGCGCTGCACTGATGTGTTAGTGAGAAGGGTTGTGCAGCGCAAGCGGCGAACAACCCGGAAGCCAGTCCCCGGTGCTAAGTCGGGTTACCATGGGAACGCAACGTGTTGGAGGCAGAGAACACGAAGGCGTCCTGGTTTCCTTGACAACACAGAGGGCTGACGATTCTCGGGGAAGAGCCGCGCGACGCACTGATGACGTCACCACACATGAGACGGCCGGGTGAGACGCACAGTCCACCGGCAGCCACGATGCTTCCCGCCAGCAGGTCTTCCTCACTACACATATAAGGTACTGTATTTTGTTTATTTCTCACTTGTGGTTCACCTTGACAAAGGGGCGGATGTGCCCCGAAACGTTGGCCTGAATAATTTGTAACATGGAATAAATTCTGCACGTTTTTTTCACCTACTTTGAGTCTCTGAGTGCCGCTGCATATTTGGGACAGTTATATATATATATATATATATATAATGAGAACGGGCGGCACTCAAAAATAATATCAAGCGACAAGCAGGTATAGGTCGCTTGATATTATTTCTGAGTGCCGCCCGTTCTCATGCTATATTGGATGTGCTATGGAGGTACCTAGGAGGGCGCCAGGCAAGTAATCGCTTAAATTGAGGAGTGCTGCCACAACCACAGGCTAATTATATATATATATATATATTAAAGTTTTTGAAATTAATTACATTTGATATTGAAGTTTCTGAAACGTTATATATATATGTGTATGTATAATATACATACGTACGTACGTGCACATATATAACATTTCAGAAACTTTAATTCCTTCATCAGAGTACAGTTACCTGTTTGTTACCTAGGGGTTTCATGTTCTGAGTTCCATACTTGTTGCCAGGGTTTTCACGCTCGTTGCCAGTGGTGTAACTCATTGCCAGGGGTGTGTAATGCTCGTTGCCAGGGATTTCTTGCGCTGGGTGTCATGCTCGTTGCCAGGAATTTTTATGCTCGGTGTCATACTCGTTGCCAGGGGTTTCATGGTCTGGGAGTCATGCTTGTTGCCAGGGGTGTGTAATGCTCATTGGCGCCAGCACTGCTATTACCTGCTCCCCCTCCTCCTGCCCATGGTACTCCATGCGCTGGGCAGAGTTTCGTGAAATTAAGTGGTTGCATCGTGATGTAACAACGCAACTATTTTGTGAAACTTCGCCCGCTGAGCGGAGTTCTATGGGCGGGAGGAGGAGGAGCAGGTAATAGCAGTAAGCAGATGCTGCGGCGGGCACCCCGTGCGATTGCACGGCTCGTCCACCTATAGAAACGGCACTGCCTCCACCACCCCATCCTCTGTCCAGTCTCTATTCTCTTTCTGACCTCTATCCCACTTCATTCCCAGAGACATGACACAGTGATTCGATTATTATGTATGTTTGCACGGGTGTATGATTAGTTTGTGGGGAAGACTTTAGGGCCCCCCTGTCTTAAATGCCCCGGGCCCCCCACAGCCTTAATCCGCCTCTGCACTGTATGCCGTAATGTGTAATAAGGGGGATGCTGTTTGCCATAATGTGTAATAAGGGGCACACTGTCTGCCGTTATGTGTAAAAAGGGGGATGCTGTCTGCCGTAATGTGTAAAAAGGGGACGCTGTCTGCCGTAATGTGTAAAAAGGGGACGCTGTCTGCCATAATGTGTAAAATTGGGGACGCTGTCTGCCGTAATGTGTAAAAAGGGGGATGTTGTCTGCCGTAATGTGTAAAAAGGGACGCTGTCTACTGTAATGTGTAAAAAGGGGACGCTGTCTGCCGTAATGTGTAAAAAAGGGACGATGTCTGCCATAATGTGTAAATTGGGGATGCTGTCTGCCGTAATGTGTAAAAAGGGGGATGCTGTTTGCTGTAAATGTGTAATAAGGGGCACACTTCTGCCGTAATGTGTAAAAAGGGGGATGCTGTCTGCCGTAATGTGTAAAAAGGGGACGCTGTCTGCCGTAATGTGTAAAAAGGGACGCTGTCTGCCATAATGTGTAAAATTGGGGACGCTGTCTGCTGTAATGTGTAAAAAGGCACGCTGTCTGCCATAATGTGTAAAAAGGGGGATGTTGTCTGCAGTAATGTGAAAAAAGGGGACGCTGTCTGCCATAATGTGTAAAATTGGGGACGCTGTCTGCCGTAATGTGTAAAAAGGGGACGCTGTCTGCCATAATGTGTAACATTGGGGACGCTGTCTGCCGTAATGTGTAAAAAGGCACTCTGTCTGCCATAATGTGTAAAAAGGGGGATGCTGTCTGCCGTAATGTGTAAAAAGGGGGACGCTGTCTGCCGTAATGTGTAAAAAGGGGATGCTGTCTGCCGTTACGTTTAAAAAGGGGACGCTGTCTGCTGTAATGTGTAAAAAGTGAACGGTCTGCTGTAATGTGTAAAAAGGGGGACACTGTCTGTCGTAATGTGTAAAAAGGGGGACGCTCTCTACCGTAATGTGTAAAAAGTGGATGATGTCTTTCGTAATGTGTAAAAAGAGGGATGATGTCTTTCGTAATGTGTAAAAAGGGGGATGTTGTCTGCCGTAATGTGTAAAAAGGGACGCTGTCTACAGTAATGTGTAAAAAGGGACGCTGTCTGCCGTAATGTGTAAAAAGGGACGCTGTCTACTGTAATGTGTAAAAAGGGGGATGCTGTCTGCCGTAATGTGTTAAAAGGGGGATGCTGTCTGCCATAATGTGTAAATAGGGACACTGTATGCCGTAATGTGTAATAAGGGGGATGCTGTTTGCCATAATGTGTAATAAGGGGCACACTGTCTGCCGTAATGTGTAAAAAAGGGGATGCTGTCTGCCGTAATGTGTAAAAAGGGGACGCTGTCTGCCATAATGTGTAAAATTGGGGACGCTGTCTGCCGTAATGTGTAAAAAGGGGGATGTTGTCTGCCGTAATGTGTAAAAAGGGACGCTGTCTACTGTAATGTGTAAAAAGGGGACGCTGTCTGCCGTAATGTGTAAAAAAGGGACGATGTCTGCCATAATGTGTAAATTGGGGATGCTGTCTGCCGTAATGTGTAAAAAGGGGGATGCTGTTTGCCGTAAATGTGTAATAAGGGGCACACTTCTGCCGTAATGTGTAAAAAGGGGGATGCTGTCTGCCGTAATGTGTAAAAAGGGGACGCTGTCTGCCGTAATGTGTAAAAATGGACGCTGTCTGCCATAATGTGTAAAATTGGGGACGCTGTCTGATGTAATGTGTAAAAACGCAAGCTGTCTGCCATAATGTGTAAAAAGGGGGATGTTGTCTGCAGTAATGTGAAAAAAGGGGACGCTGTCTGCCATAATGTGTAAAATTGGGGAAGCTGTCTGCCGTAATGTGTAAAAAGGGGACGCTGTCTGCCATAATGTGTAACATTGGGGACGCTGTCTGCCGTAATGTGTAAAAAGGCACTCTGTCTGCCATAATGTGTAAAAAGGGGGATGCTGTCTGCCGTAATGTGTAAAAAGGGGGATGCTGTCTGCCGTAATGTGTAAAAAGGGGATTCTGTCTGCCGTTACGTTTAAAAAGGGGACGCTGTCTGCTGTAATGTGTAAAAAGTGAACGGTCTGCTGTAATGTGTAAAAAGGGGGACACTGTCTGTCGTAATGTGTAAAAAGGGGGACGCTGTCTGCCGTAATGTGTAAAAAGGGGGACGCTGTCTGCTGTAAAGTGTAAAAAGGGACGCTGTCTACTGTAATGTGAAAAAAGGGGGACTCTGTCTGCCATAATGTGTTAAAAGGGGGATGCTGTCTGCCGTAATGTGTAAAAAGGGGACGCTGTCTGCCATAATGTGTAACATTGGGGACGCTGTCTGCGTAATGTGTAAAAAGGGGACGATGTCTGCCATAATGTGTAAAAAGTGACGCTGTCTACTGTAATGTGAAAAAAGGGGGACTCTGTCTGCCATAATGTGTTTAAAGGGGGATGCTGTCTGCCGTAATGTGTAAAAAGGGGGACGCTGTCTGCCGTAATGTGTAAAAAGGAGGACCCTGTCTGCCGTAACGTGTAAAAAGGGGATGCTGTCTGCCGTTACATTTAAAAAGGGGACGCTGTTTGCTGTAATGTGTAAAAAGTTTACTGTCTGCTGTAATGTGTAAAAAGGGGAATACTGTCTGCTGTAATGTGTAAAATGGGGGACGCTCTCTACCGTAATGTGTAAAAAGAGGGATGCTGTCTGCCGTAAAGTGTAAAAAGGGACTCTGTCTTCCGTAATGTGTACAAAGGGGGATGCTGGCTACCGTAATGTGTTCAAAGGGGGATGCTGTCTGCCGTAATGTGTTAAAAGAGGATGCTGTATGCTGTAATGTGTAAAAAGGGGATGCTGTATGCCATAATGTGTAAAAAGGGGATGTGTAAAAAGGGGGATGCTGTCTGCTGTAATGTGTAAAAAGGGGACGCTGTATGCCATAATGTGTAAAATTGGGGACGCTGTCTGCCACAATGTGTAAACGGCACGCTGTCTGCCATAATGTGTAAAAAGGGGGATGCTGTCTGCTGTAATGTGTAATAAGGGGGACGCTGTCTGCCGTAATGTGTAAAAATTGGGGGACGCTGTCTGCCGTAATGTGTAAAAAGGGGACACTTTCTACCAGAATGAGTAAAATTGGTGACGCTGTCTGCCATAATGTGTAACATTGGGGACGCTGTCTGCCGTAATGTGTAAAAAGGCACTCTGTCTGCCATAATGTGTAAAAAGGGGGACGCTGTCTGCCGTAATGTGTAAAAAGGGGATGCTGTCTGCCGTTACGTTTAAAAAGGGGACGCTGTCTGCTGTAATGTGTAAAAAGTGGACTGTCTGCTGTAATGTGTAAAAAGGGGGACACTGTCTGTCGTAATGTGTAAAAAGGGGGACGCTCTCTACCGTAATGTGTAAAAAGGGGGATGATGTCTTTCGTAATGTGTAAAAAGGGGGATGTTGTCTGCCGTAATGTGTAAAAAGGGACGCTGTCTGCCGTAATGTGTAAAAAGGGCCGCTGTCTACTGTAATGTGTAAAAAGGGGGATGCTGTCTGCCGTAATGTGTTAAAAGGGGGATGCTGTCTGCCATAATGTGTAAATAGGGACACTGTATGCCGTAATGTGTAAAAAGGGGGATGCTGTTTGCCGTAATGTGTAATAAGGGGCACACTGTCTGCCCTAATGTGTAAAAAGGCACGCTGTCTGCCATAATGTGTAAAAAGGGGGACGCTGTCTTCCGTAATGTGTAAAAAGGGGGATGCTGTCTGCCGTAATGTGTAAAAAGGCATGCTGTCTGCCGTAATGTGTAAAAAGGGGGATGTTGTCTGTCGTAATGTGTAAAAAGGGACGCTGTCTGCCATAATGTGTAAAAAGAGACGCTGTTTACTGTAATGTGTAAAAAGGGGGACGCTGTATGCCATAATGTGTTAAAACGGGTATGCTGTCTGCCGTAATGTGTAAATAGGGACACTGTATGCCGTAATGTGTAAAAAGGGGGATGCTGTCTGCCGTAATGTGTAAAAAGGGGGATGCTGTCTGCCGTAATGTGTAAAAAGGGGATGCTGTCTGCCGTAATGTGTAAAAAGGGGATGCTGTCTGCCGTAATGTGTAAAAAGGGGATGCTGTCTGCCATAATGTGTAAAATTGGGGACGCTGTCTGCCGTAATGTGTAAAAAGGGGGATGTTGTCTGCCGTAATGTGTAAAAAGGGACGCTGTCCACTGTAATGTGTAAAAAGGGGACGCTGTCTGCCGTAATGTGTAAAAAAGGGACGATGTCTGCCATAATGTGTAAATTGGGGATGCTGTCTGCCGTAATGTGTAAAAAGGGGGATGCTGTTTGCCGTAAATGTGTAATAAGGGGCACACTTCTGCCGTAATGTGTAAAAAGGGGAATGCTGTCTGCCGTAATGTGTAAAAAGGGGACGCTGTCTGCCGTAATGTGTAAAAAGGGATGCTGTCTGCCATAATGTGTAAAATTGGGGACGCTGTCTGCTGTAATGTTTAAAAAGGCACGCTGTCTGCCATAATGTGTAAAAAGGGGGATGTTGTCTGCAGTAATGTGAAAAAAGGGGACGCTGTCTGCCATAATATGCAAAAAGGGGGATGCTGTCTGCCGTAATGTGTAAAAAGGGGGGCGCTGTCTGCCGTAATGTGTAAAAAGGGGATGCTGTCTGCCGTTACGTTTAAAAAGGGGACGCTGTCTGCTGTAATGTGTAAAAAGTGAACGGTCTGCTGTAATGTGTAAAAAGGGGGACACTGTCTGTCGTAATGTGTAAAAAGGGGGACGCTCTCTACCGTAATGTGTAAAAAGTGGATGATGTCTTTCGTAATGTGTAAAAAGGGGGATGATGTCTTTCGTAATGTGTAAAAAGTAGGATGTTGTCTGCCGTAATGTGTTAAAAGGGGAGACTGTCTGCCGTAATGTGTTAAAAGGGGAGGCTGTCTGCCGTAATGTGTAAAATTGGGGACGCTGTCTGCCGTGATGTGTAAAAAGGGGACGCTGTCTTTCGTAATGTGTAAAAAGGGGACGCTATCTGCCGTAATGTGTAAATAGGGGGAAGCTGTCTGCCATAATGTGTAAAAAGGGGACGCTGTCTGCAATAATGTGTAAAATTGGGGACGCTGTCTGCCATAATGTGTAAAAAGGGGGACGTTGTCTGCCGTAATGTTTAAAAAGGGACGCTGTCTACCGTAATGTGTAAAAAGGGACGCTGTCTACTGTAATGTGTAAAAAGGGGGACGCTGTCTGCCGTAATGTGTTAAAAGGGAAATGCTGTCTGCCGAAATGTGTAAAAAGGAAACGCTGACTGCCGTATTGTGTAAAAAGGGGACGATGTCTGCCGTAATGTGCAAAAAGGGGGACGCTGTCTGCTGTAAAGTGTAAAAAGGGACGCTGTCTACTGTAATGTGAAAAAAGGGGGACTCTGTCTGCCATAATGTGTTAAAAGGGGGATGCTGTCTGCCGTAATGTGTAAAAAGGGGACGCTGTCTGCCATAATGTGTAACATTGGGGACGCTGTCTGCCGTAATGTGTATTTAGGGGACGATGTCTGCCATAATGTGTAAAAAGTGACGCTGTCTACTGTAATGTGAAAAAAGGGGGACTCTGTCTGCCATAATGTGTTTAAAGGGGGATGCTGTCTGCCGTAATGTGTAAAAAGGGGGACGCTGTCTGCCGTAATGTGTAAAAAGGAGGACCCTGTCTGCCGTAACGTGTAAAAAGGGGATTCTGTCTGCCGTTACATTTAAAAAGGGGACGCTGTTTGCTGTAATGTGTAAAAAGTTTACTGTCTGCTGTAATGTGTAAAAAGGGGAATACTGTCTGCTGTAATGTGTAAAATGGGGGACGCTCTCTACCGTAATGTGTAAAAAGAGGGATGCTGTCTGCCGTAAAGTGTAAAAAGAGACTCTGTCTGCCGTAATGTGTACAAAGGGGGATGCTGGCTACCGTAATGTGTTCAAAGGGGGATGCTTTCTGCCGTAATGTGTTAAAAGAGGATGCTGTATGCTGTAATGTGTAAAAAGGGGATGCTGTATGCCATAATGTGTAAAAAGGGGATGTGTAAAAAGGGGGACGCTGTCTGCTGTAATGTGTAAAAAGGGGACGCTGTATGCCATAATGTGTAAAATTGGGGACGCTGTCTGCCACAATGTGTAAACAGCACGCTGTCTGCCATAATGTGTAAAAAGGGGGACGCTGTCTGCTGTAATGTGTAAAAAGGGGACGCTGTATGCCATAATGTGTAAAATTGGGGACGCTGTCTGCCACAATGTGTAAACGGCACGCTGTCTGCCATAATGTGTAAAAAGGGGGATGCTGTCTGCTGTAATGTGTAATAAGGGGGATGCTGTCTGCTGTAATGTGTAATAAGGGGGACGCTGTCTGCCGTAATGTGTAAAAATTGGGGGACGCTGTCTGCCGTAATGTGTAAAAAGGGGACACTTTCTGCCAGAATGAGTAAAATTGGTGACGCTGTCTGCCATAATGTGTAACATTGGGGACGCTGTCTGCCGTAATGTGTAAAAAGGCACTCTGCCATAATGTGTAAAAAGGGGGACGCTGTCTGCCGTAATGTGTAAAAAGGGGATGCTGTCTGCCGTTACGTTTAAAAAGGGGACGCTGTCTGCTGTAATGTGTAAAAAGTGGACTGTCTGCTGTAATGTGTAAAAAGGGGGACACTGTCTGTCGTAATGTGTAAAAAGGGGGACGCTCTCTACCGTAATGTGTAAAAAGGGGGATGATGTCTTTCGTAATGTGTAAAAAGGGGGATGTTGTCTGCCGTAATGTGTAAAAAGGGACGCTGTCTGCCGTAATGTGTAAAAAGGGCCGCTGTCTACTGTAATGTGTAAAAAGGGGGATGCTGTCTGCCGTAATGTGTTAAAAGGGAAATGCTGTCTGCCATAATGTGTAAATAGGGACACTGTATGCCGTAATGTGTAAAAAGGGGGATGCTGTTTGCCGTAATGTGTAATAAGGGGCACACTGTCTGCCCTAATGTGTAAAAAGGCACGCTGTCTGCCATAATGTGTAAAAAGGGGGACGCTGTCTTCCGTAATGTGTAAAAAGGGGGATGCTGTCTGCCGTAATGTGTAAAAAGGCATGCTGTCTGCCGTAATGTGTAAAAAGGGGGATGTTGTCTGTCGTAATGTGTAAAAAGGGACGCTGTCTGCCATAATGTGTAAAAAGAGACGCTGTTTACTGTAATGTGTAAAAAGGGGGACGCTGTATGCCGTAATGTGTTAAAACGGGTATGCTGTCTGCCGTAATGTGTAAATAGGGACACTGTATGCCGTAATGTGTAAAAAGGGGGATGCTGTTTGCCATAATGTGCAATAAGGGGCACACTGTCTGCCCTAATGTGTAAAAAGGCACGCTGTCTGCCATAATGTGTAAAAAGGGGGACGCTGTCTTCCGTAATGTGTAAAAAGGGGGATGCTGTCTGCCGTAATGTGTAAAAAGGCATGCTGTCTGCCGTAATGTGTAAAAAGGGGGATGTTGTCTGTCGTAATGTGTAAAAAGGGACGCTGTCTGCCATAATGTGTAAAAAGAGACGCTGTTTACTGTAATGTGTAAAAAGGGGGACGCTGTATGCCGTAATGTGTTAAAACGGGTATGCTGTCTGCCGTAATGTGTAAATAGGGACACTGTATGCCGTAATGTGTAAAAAGGGGGATGCTGTTTGCCATAATGTGCAATAAGGGGCACACTGTCTGCCGTAATGTGTAAAAAGGGGGATGCTGTCTGCCGTAATGTGTAAAAAGGGGGACGCTGTCTGCCGTAATGTGCAAAAAGGGGACGCTGTCTGCCGTAATGTGTAAAAAGTGGACTATCTGCTGTAATGTGTAAAAAGGGGACACTGTCTGCTGTAATGTGTAAAAAGGGGACGCTCTCTGCCGTAATGTGTAAAAAGGGGGATGCTGCCTGTCATAATGTATAAAAAGTGGGATGCTGTCTGCCGTAAAGTGTAAAAAGGGACGCTGTCTGCCGTAATGTGTACAAAGGGGGATGCTGTCTGCCGTAATGTGTTCAAAGGGGGATGCTGTCTGCCGTAATGTGTTAAAAGAGGATGCTGTATGCCGTAATGTGTAAAAAGGAGACGCTGTCTGCCGTTACATTTAAAAAGGGGACGCTGTCTGCTGTAATGTGTAAAAAGGGGACTGTCTGTCGTTGTGTGTAAAAAGTGGGACGCTGTCTGCCATAATGTGTAAAAAGGGGGATGATGTATGCCGTAATGTGTAAAAAGGCATGCTGTCTGCCGTAATGTGTAAAAAGGGGGATGCTGTCTGCCGTAATGTGTAAAAAGGCATGCTGTCTGCCGTAATGTGTAAAAAGGGGGATGTTGTCTGCCGTAATGTGTAAAAAGGGACGCTGTCTGCCATAATGTGTAAAAAGAGACGCTGTTTACTGTAATGTGTAAAAAGGGGGATGCTGTATGCCGTAATGTGTTAAAACGGGTATGCTGTCTGCCGTAATGTGTAAATAGGGACACTGTATGCCGTAATGTGTAATAAGGGGGATGCTGTTTGCCATAATGTGTAATAAGGGGCACACTGTCTGCCGTAAT
Source organism: Pseudophryne corroboree (assembly GCF_028390025.1). Taxonomy (NCBI): domain Eukaryota; kingdom Metazoa; phylum Chordata; class Amphibia; order Anura; family Myobatrachidae; genus Pseudophryne; species Pseudophryne corroboree. The sequence goes on from NC_086452.1 coordinate 126,530,613, forward strand.
GTGTAAAAAGGGGGATGCTGTCTGCCGTAATGTGTAAAAAGGGGGATGCTGTCTGCCGTAATGTGTAAAAAGGGGATGCTGTCTGCCGTAATGTGTAAAAAGGGGACGCTGTCTGCCATAATGTGTAAAATTGGGGACGCTGTCTGCCGTAATGTGTAAAAAGGGGGATGTTGTCTGCCGTAATGTGTAAAAAGGGACGCTGTCTACTGTAATGTGTAAAAAGGGGACGCTGTCTGCCGTAATGTGTAAAAAAGGGACGATGTCTGCCATAATGTGTAAATTGGGGATGCTGTCTGCCGTAATGTGTAAAAAGGGGGATGCTGTTTGCCGTAAATGTGTAATAAGGGGCACACTTCTGCCGTAATGTGTAAAAAGGGGAATGCTGTCTGCCGTAATGTGTAAAAAGGGGACGCTGTCTGCCGTAATGTGTAAAAAGGGATGCTGTCTGCCATAATGTGTAAAATTGGGGACGCTGTCTGCTGTAATGTTTAAAAAGGCACGCTGTCTGCCATAATGTGTAAAAAGGGGGATGTTGTCTGCAGTAATGTGAAAAAAGGGGACGCTGTCTGCCATAATATGTAAAATTGGGGACGCTGTCTGCCGTAATGTGTAAAAAGGGGACGCTGTCTGCCATAATGTGTAACATTGGGGACGCTGTCTGCCGTAATGTGTAAAAAGGCACTCTGTCTGCCATAATGTGTAAAAAGGGGGATGCTGTCTGCCGTAATGTGTAAAAAGGGGGGCGCTGTCTGCCGTAATGTGTAAAAAGGGGATGCTGTCTGCCGTTACGTTTAAAAAGGGGATGCTGTCTGCTGTAATGTGTAAAAAGTGAACGGTCTGCTGTAATGTGTAAAAAGGGGGACACTGTCTGTCGTAATGTGTAAAAAGGGGGACGCTCTCTACCGTAATGTGTAAAAAGTGGATGATGTCTTTCGTAATGTGTAAAAAGGGGGATGATGTCTTTCGTAATGTGTAAAAAGTGGGATGTTGTCTGCCGTAATGTGTTAAAAGGGGAGACTGTCTGCCGTAATGTGTTAAAAGGGGAGGCTGTCTGCCGTAATGTGTAAAATTGGGGACGCTTTCTGCCGTAATGTGTAAAAAGGGGACGCTGTCTTTCGTAATGTGTAAAAAGGGGACGCTATCTGCCGTAATGTGTAAATAGGGGGAAGCTGTCTGCCGTAATGTGTAAAAAGGGGACGCTGTCTGCAATAATGTGTAAAATTGGGGACGCTGTCTGCCATAATGTGTAAAAAGGGGGACGTTGTCTGCCGTAATGTGTAAAAAGGGACGCTGTCTACCGTAATGTGTAAAAAGGGACGCTGTCTACTGTAATGTGTAAAAAGGGGGACGCTGTCTGCCGTAATGTGTTAAAAGGGAAATGCTGTCTGCCGAAATGTGTAAAAAGGAAACGCTGACTGCCGTATTGTGTAAAAAGGGGACGATGTCTGCCGTAATGTGCAAAAAGGGGGACGCTGTCTGCCGTAATGTGTAAAAAGGGGATGCTGTCTGCCGTTACGTTTAAAAAGGGGACGCTGTCTGCTGTAATGTGTAAAAAGTGGACTGTCTGCTGTAATGTGTAAAAAGGGGGACACTGTCTGTCGTAATGTGTAAAAAGGGGGACGCTCTCTACCGTAATGTGTAAAAAGGGGGATGATGTCTTTCGTAATGTGTAAAAAGGGGGATGTTGTCTGCCGTAATGTGTAAAAAGGGACGCTGTCTGCCGTAATGTGTAAAAAGGGCCACTGTCTACTGTAATGTGTAAAAAGTGGGATGCTGTCTGCCGTAATGTGTTAAAAGGGGGATGCTGTCTGCCATAATGTGTAAATAGGGACACTGTATGCCGTAATGTGTAAAAAGGGGGATGCTGTTTGCCGTAATGTGTAATAAGGGGCACACTGTCTGCCCTAATGTGTAAAAAGGCACGCTGTCTGCCATAATGTGTAAAAATGGGGACGCTGTCTTCCGTAATGTGTAAAAAGGGGGATGCTGTCTGCCGTAATGTGTAAAAAGGCATGCTGTCTGCCGTAATGTGTAAAAAGGGGGATGTTGTCTGTCGTAATGTGTAAAAAGGGACGCTGTCTGCCATAATGTGTAAAAAGAGACGCTGTTTACTGTAATGTGTAAAAAGGGGGACGCTGTATGCCGTAATGTGTTAAAACGGGTATGCTGTCTGCCGTAATGTGTAAATAGGGACACTGTATGCCGTAATGTGTAAAAAGGGGGATGCTGTTTGCCATAATGTGCAATAAGGGGCACACTGTCTGCCGTAATGTGTAAAAAGGGGGATGCTGTCTGCCGTAATGTGTAAAAAGGGGGACGCTGTCTGCCGTAATGTGCAAAAAGGGGACGCTGTCTGCCGTAATGTGTAAAAAGTGGACTATCTGCTGTAATGTGTAAAAAGGGGACACTGTCTGCTGTAATGTGTAAAAAGGGGACGCTCTCTGCCGTAATGTGTAAAAAGGGGGATGCTGCCTGTCATAATGTATAAAAAGTGGGATGCTGTCTGCCGTAAAGTGTAAAAAGGGACGCTGTCTGCCGTAATGTGTACAAAGGGGGATGCTGTCTGCCGTAATGTGTTCAAAGGGGGATGCTGTCTGCCGTAATGTGTTAAAAGAGGATGCTGTATGCCGTAATGTGTAAAAAGGAGACGCTGTCTGCCGTTACATTTAAAAAGGGGACGCTGTCTGCTGTAATGTGTAAAAAGGGGACTGTCTGTCGTTGTGTGTAAAAAGTGGGACGCTGTCTGCCATAATGTGTAAAAAGGGGGATGATGTATGCCGTAATGTGTAAAAAGGCATGCTGTCTGCCGTAATGTGTAAAAAGGGGGATGCTGTCTGCCGTAATGTGTAAAAAGGCATGCTGTCTGCCGTAATGTGTAAAAAGGGGGATGTTGTCTGCCGTAATGTGTAAAAAGGGACGCTGTCTGCCATAATGTGTAAAAAGAGATGCTGTTTACTGTAATGTGTAAAAAGGGGGATGCTGTATGCCGTAATGTGTTAAAATGGGTATGCTGTCTGCCGTAATGTGTAAATAGGGACACTGTATGCCGTAATGTGTAATAAGGGGGATGCTGTTTGCCATAATGTGTAATAAGGGGCACACTGTCTGCCGTAATGTGTAAAAAGGGGGATGCTGTCTGCCGTAATGTGTAAAAAGGGGGATGCTGTCTGCCGTAATGTGTAAAAAGGGGATGCTGTCTGCCGTAATGTGTAAAAAGGGGACGCTGTCTGCCATAATGTGTAAAATTGGGGACGCTGTCTGCCGTAATGTGTAAAAAGGGGGATGTTGTCTGCCGTAATGTGTAAAAAGGGACGCTGTCTACTGTAATGTGTAAAAAGGGGACGCTGTCTGCCGTAATGTGTAAAAAAGGGACGATGTCTGCCATAATGTGTAAATTGGGGATGCTGTCTGCCGTAATGTGTAAAAAGGGGGATGCTGTTTGCCGTAAATGTGTAATAAGGGGCACACTTCTGCCGTAATGTGTAAAAAGGGGAATGCTGTCTGCCGTAATGTGTAAAAAGGGGACGCTGTCTGCCGTAATGTGTAAAAAGGGATGCTGTCTGCCATAATGTGTAAAATTGGGGACGCTGTCTGCTGTAATGTTTAAAAAGGCACGCTGTCTGCCATAATGTGTAAAAAGGGGGATGTTGTCTGCAGTAATGTGAAAAAAGGGGACGCTGTCTGCCATAATATGTAAAATTGGGGACGCTGTCTGCCGTAATGTGTAAAAAGGGGACGCTGTCTGCCATAATGTGTAACATTGGGGACGCTGTCTGCCGTAATGTGTAAAAAGGCACTCTGTCTGCCATAATGTGTAAAAAGGGGGATGCTGTCTGCCGTAATGTGTAAAAAGGGGGGCGCTGTTTGCCGTAATGTGTAAAAAGGGGATGCTGTCTGCCGTTACGTTTAAAAAGGGGATGCTGTCTGCTGTAATGTGTAAAAAGTGAACGGTCTGCTGTAATGTGTAAAAAGGGGGACACTGTCTGTCGTAATGTGTAAAAAGGGGGACGCTCTCTACCGTAATGTGTAAAAAGTGGATGATGTCTTTCGTAATGTGTAAAAAGGGGGATGATGTCTTTCGTAATGTGTAAAAAGTGGGATGTTCTCTGCCGTAATGTGTTAAAAGGGGAGACTGTCTGCCGTAATGTGTTAAAAGGGGAGGCTGTCTGCCGTAATGTGTAAAATTGGGGACGCTGTCTGCCGTAATGTGTAAAAAGGGGACGCTGTCTTTCGTAATGTGTAAAAAGGGGACGCTATCTGCCGTAATGTGTAAATAGGGGGAAGCTGTCTGCCGTAATGTGTAAAAAGGGGACGCTGTCTGCAATAATGTGTAAAATTGGGGACGCTGTCTGCCATAATGTGTAAAAAGGGGGACGTTGTCTGCCGTAATGTGTAAAAAGGGACGCTGTCTACCGTAATGTGTAAAAAGGGACGCTGTCTACTGTAATGTGTAAAAAGGGGGACGCTGTCTGCCGTAATGTATTAAAAGGAAAATGCTGTCTGCCGAAATGTGTAAAAAGGAAACGCTGACTGCCGTATTGTGAAAAAAGGGGACGATGTCTGCCGTAATGTGCAAAAAGGGGGACGCTGTCTGCTGTAAAGTGTAAAAAGGGACGCTGTCTACTGTAATGTGAAAAAAGGGGACTCTGTCTGCCATAATGTGTTAAAAGGGGGATGCTGTCTGCCGTAATGTGTAAAAAGGGGACGCTGTCTGCCATAATGTGTAACATTGGGGACGCTGTCTGCCGTAATGTGTAAAAAGGGGACGATGTCTGCCATAATGTGTAAAAAGTGACGCTGTCTACTGTAATGTGAAAAAAGGGGGACTCTGTCTGCCATAATGTGTTTAAAGGGGGATGCTGTCTGCCGTAATGTGTAAAAAGGGGGACGCTGTCTGCCGTAATGTGTAAAAAGGAGGACCCTGTCTGCCGTAACGTGTAAAAAGGGGATGCTGTCTGCCGTTACATTTAAAAAGGGGACGCTGTTTGCTGTAATGTGTAAAAAGTTTACTGTCTGCTGTAATGTGTAAAAAGGGGAATACTGTCTGCTGTAATGTGTAAAATGGGGGACGCTCTCTACCGTAATGTGTAAAAAGAGGGATGCTGTCTGCCGTAAAGTGTAAAAAGGGACTCTGTCTGCCGTAATGTGTACAAAGGGGGATGCTGGCTACCGTAATGTGTTCAAAGGGGGATGCTGTCTGCCGTAATGTGTTAAAAGAGGATGCTGTATGCTGTAATGTGTAAAAAGGGGATGCTGTATGCCATAATGTGTAAAAAGGGGATGTGTAAAAAGGGGGACGCTGTCTGCTGTAATGTGTAAAAAGGGGACGCTGTATGCCATAATGTGTAAAATTGGGGACGCTGTCTGCCACAATGTGTAAACAGCACGCTGTCTGCCATAATGTGTAAAAAGGGGGATGCTGTCTGCTGTAATGTGTAATAAGGGGGATGCTGTCTGCTGTAATGTGTAATAAGGGGGACGCTGTCTGCCGTAATGTGTAAAAATTGGGGGACGCTGTTTGCCGTAATGTGTAAAAAGGGGACACTTTCTGCCAGAATGAGTAAAATTGGTGACGCTGTCTGCCATAATGTGTAACATTGGGGACGCTGTCTGCCGTAATGTGTAAAAAGGCACTCTGTCTGCCATAATGTGTAAAAAGGGGGACGCTGTCTGCCGTAATGTGTAAAAAGGGGATGCTGTCTGCCGTTACGTTTAAAAAGGGGACGCTGTCTGCTGTAATGTGTAAAAAGTGGACTGTCTGCTGTAATGTGTAAAAAGGGGGACACTGTCTGTCGTAATGTGTAAAAAGGGGGACGCTCTCTACCGTAATGTGTAAAAAGGGGGATAATGTCTTTCGTAATGTGTAAAAAGGGGGATGTTGTCTGCCGTAATGTGTAAAAAGGGCCGCTGTCTACTGTAATGTGTAAAAAGGGGGACGCTGTCTGCCGTAATGTGTAAAAAAGGGACGATGTCTTCCATAATGTGTAAATTGGGGATGCTGTCTGCCGTAATGTGTAAAAAGGGGGATGCTGTTTGCCGTAAATGTGTAATAAGGGGCACACTTCTGCCGTAATGTGTAAAAAGGGGAATGCTGTCTGCCGTAATGTGTAAAAAGGGGACGCTGTCTGCCGTAATGTGTAAAAAGGGATGCTGTCTGCCATAATGTGTAAAATTGGGGACGCTGTCTGCTGTAATGTTTAAAAAGGCACGCTGTCTGCCATAATGTGTAAAAAGGGGGATGTTGTCTGCAGTAATGTGAAAAAAGGGGACGCTGTCTGCCATAATATGTAAAATTGGGGACGCTGTCTGCCGTAATGTGTAAAAAGGGGACGCTGTCTGCCATAATGTGTAACATTGGGGACGCTGTCTGCCGTAATGTGTAAAAAGGAACTCTGTCTGCCATAATGTGTAAAAAGGGGGATGCTGTCTGCCGTAATGTGTAAAAAGGGGGGCGCTGTTTGCCGTAATGTGTAAAAAGGGGACGCTGTCTGCCATAATGTGTAACATTGGGGACGCTGTCTGCCGTAATGTGTAAAAAGGCACTCTGTCTGCCATAATGTGTAAAAAGGGGGATGCTGTCTGCCGTAATGTGTAAAAAGGGGGGCGCTGTTTGCCGTAATGTGTAAAAAGGGGATGCTGTCTGCCGTTACGTTTAAAAAGGGGATGCTGTCTGCTGTAATGTGTAAAAAGTGAACGGTCTGCTGTAATGTGTAAAAAGGGGGACACTGTCTGTCGTAATGTGTAAAAAGGGGGACGCTCTCTACCGTAATGTGTAAAAAGTGGATGATGTCTTTCGTAATGTGTAAAAAGGGGGATGATGTCTTTCGTAATGTGTAAAAAGTGGGATGTTGTCTGCCGTAATGTGTTAAAAGGGGAGACTGTCTGCCGTAATGTGTTAAAAGGGGAGGCTGTCTGCCGTAATGTGTAAAATTGGGGACGCTGTCTGCCGTAATGTGTAAAAAGGGGATGCTGTCTTTCGTAATGTGTAAAAAGGGGACGCTATCTGCAGTAATGTGTAAATAGGGGGAAGCTGTCTGCCGTAATGTGTAAAAAGGGGACGCTGTCTGCCATAATGTGTAACATTGGGGACGCTGTCTGCCGTAATGTGTAAAAAGGGGACGATGTCTCCCATAATGTGTAAAAAGTGACGCTGTCTACTGTAATGTGAAAAAAGGGGGACTCTGTCTGCCATAATGTGTTTAAAGGGGGATGCTGTCTGCCGTAATGTGTAAAAAGGGGGACGCTGTCTGCCGTAATGTGTAAAAAGGAGGACCCTGTCTGCCGTAACGTGTAAAAAGGGGATGCTGTCTGCCGTTACATTTAAAAAGGGGACGCTGTTTGCTGTAATGTGTAAAAAGTTTACTGTCTGCTGTAATGTGTAAAAAGGGGAATACTGTCTGCTGTAATGTGTAAAATGGGGGACGCTCTCTACCGTAATGTGTAAAAAGGGGACGCTGTCTGCCGTAATGTGTAAAAAAGGGACGATGTCTGCCATAATGTGTAAATTGGGGATGCTGTCTGCCGTAATGTGTAAAAAGGGGGATGCTGTTTGCCGTAAATGTGTAATAAGGGGCACACTTCTGCCGTAATGTGTAAAAAGGGGAATGCTGTCTGCCGTAATGTGTAAAAAGGGGACGCTGTCTGCCGTAATGTGTAAAAAGGGATGCTGTCTGCCATAATGTGTAAAATTGGGGACGCTGTCTGCTGTAATGTTTAAAAAGGCACGCTGTCTGCCATAATGTGTAAAAAGGGGGATGTTGTCTGCAGTAATGTGAAAAAAGGGGACGCTGTCTGCCATAATATGTAAAATTGGGGACGCTGTCTGCCGTAATGTGTAAAAAGGGGACGCTGTCTGCCATAATGTGTAACATTGGGGACGCTGTCTGCCGTAATGTGTAAAAAGGCACTCTGTCTGCCATAATGTGTAAAAAGGGGGATGCTGTCTGCCGTAATGTGTAAAAAGGGGGGCGCTGTTTGCCGTAATGTGTAAAAAGGGGATGCTGTCTGCCGTTACGTTTAAAAAGGGGATGCTGTCTGCTGTAATGTGTAAAAAGTGAACGGTCTGCTGTAATGTGTAAAAAGGGGGACACTGTCTGTCGTAATGTGTAAAAAGGGGGACGCTCTCTACCGTAATGTGTAAAAAGTGGATGATGTCTTTCGTAATGTGTAAAAAGGGGGATGATGTCTTTCGTAATGTGTAAAAAGTGGGATGTTCTCTGCCGTAATGTGTTAAAAGGGGAGACTGTCTGCCGTAATGTGTTAAAAGGGGAGGCTGTCTGCCGTAATGTGTAAAATTGGGGACGCTGTCTGCCGTAATGTGTAAAAAGGGGACGCTGTCTTTCGTAATGTGTAAAAAGGGGACGCTATCTGCCGTAATGTGTAAATAGGGGGAAGCTGTCTGCCGTAATGTGTAAAAAGGGGACGCTGTCTGCAATAATGTGTAAAATTGGGGACGCTGTCTGCCATAATGTGTAAAAAGGGGGACGTTGTCTGCCGTAATGTGTAAAAAGGGACGCTGTCTACCGTAATGTGTAAAAAGGGACGCTGTCTACTGTAATGTGTAAAAAGGGGGACGCTGTCTGCCGTAATGTATTAAAAGGAAAATGCTGTCTGCCGAAATGTGTAAAAAGGAAACGCTGACTGCCGTATTGTGAAAAAAGGGGACGATGTCTGCCGTAATGTGCAAAAAGGGGGACGCTGTCTGCTGTAAAGTGTAAAAAGGGACGCTGTCTACTGTAATGTGAAAAAAGGGGACTCTGTCTGCCATAATGTGTTAAAAGGGGGATGCTGTCTGCCGTAATGTGTAAAAAGGGGACGCTGTCTGCCATAATGTGTAACATTGGGGACGCTGTCTGCCGTAATGTGTAAAAAGGGGACGATGTCTGCCATAATGTGTAAAAAGTGACGCTGTCTACTGTAATGTGAAAAAAGGGGGACTCTGTCTGCCATAATGTGTTTAAAGGGGGATGCTGTCTGCCGTAATGTGTAAAAAGGGGGACGCTGTCTGCCGTAATGTGTAAAAAGGAGGACCCTGTCTGCCGTAACGTGTAAAAAGGGGATGCTGTCTGCCGTTACATTTAAAAAGGGGACGCTGTTTGCTGTAATGTGTAAAAAGTTTACTGTCTGCTGTAATGTGTAAAAAGGGGAATACTGTCTGCTGTAATGTGTAAAATGGGGGACGCTCTCTACCGTAATGTGTAAAAAGAGGGATGCTGTCTGCCGTAAAGTGTAAAAAGGGACTCTGTCTGCCGTAATGTGTACAAAGGGGGATGCTGGCTACCGTAATGTGTTCAAAGGGGGATGCTGTCTGCCGTAATGTGTTAAAAGAGGATGCTGTATGCTGTAATGTGTAAAAAGGGGATGCTGTATGCCATAATGTGTAAAAAGGGGATGTGTAAAAAGGGGGACGCTGTCTGCTGTAATGTGTAAAAAGGGGACGCTGTATGCCATAATGTGTAAAATTGGGGACGCTGTCTGCCACAATGTGTAAACAGCACGCTGTCTGCCATAATGTGTAAAAAGGGGGATGCTGTCTGCTGTAATGTGTAATAAGGGGGATGCTGTCTGCTGTAATGTGTAATAAGGGGGACGCTGTCTGCCGTAATGTGTAAAAATTGGGGGACGCTGTTTGCCGTAATGTGTAAAAAGGGGACACTTTCTGCCAGAATGAGTAAAATTGGTGACGCTGTCTGCCATAATGTGTAACATTGGGGACGCTGTCTGCCGTAATGTGTAAAAAGGCACTCTGTCTGCCATAATGTGTAAAAAGGGGGACGCTGTCTGCCGTAATGTGTAAAAAGGGGATGCTGTCTGCCGTTACGTTTAAAAAGGGGACGCTGTCTGCTGTAATGTGTAAAAAGTGGACTGTCTGCTGTAATGTGTAAAAAGGGGGACACTGTCTGTCGTAATGTGTAAAAAGGGGGACGCTCTCTACCGTAATGTGTAAAAAGGGGGATAATGTCTTTCGTAATGTGTAAAAAGGGGGATGTTGTCTGCCGTAATGTGTAAAAAGGGCCGCTGTCTACTGTAATGTGTAAAAAGGGGGACGCTGTCTGCCGTAATGTGTAAAAAAGGGACGATGTCTTCCATAATGTGTAAATTGGGGATGCTGTCTGCCGTAATGTGTAAAAAGGGGGATGCTGTTTGCCGTAAATGTGTAATAAGGGGCACACTTCTGCCGTAATGTGTAAAAAGGGGAATGCTGTCTGCCGTAATGTGTAAAAAGGGGACGCTGTCTGCCGTAATGTGTAAAAAGGGATGCTGTCTGCCATAATGTGTAAAATTGGGGACGCTGTCTGCTGTAATGTTTAAAAAGGCACGCTGTCTGCCATAATGTGTAAAAAGGGGGATGTTGTCTGCAGTAATGTGAAAAAAGGGGACGCTGTCTGCCATAATATGTAAAATTGGGGACGCTGTCTGCCGTAATGTGTAAAAAGGGGACGCTGTCTGCCATAATGTGTAACATTGGGGACGCTGTCTGCCGTAATGTGTAAAAAGGAACTCTGTCTGCCATAATGTGTAAAAAGGGGGATGCTGTCTGCCGTAATGTGTAAAAAGGGGGGCGCTGTTTGCCGTAATGTGTAAAAAGGGGACGCTGTCTGCCATAATGTGTAACATTGGGGACGCTGTCTGCCGTAATGTGTAAAAAGGCACTCTGTCTGCCATAATGTGTAAAAAGGGGGATGCTGTCTGCCGTAATGTGTAAAAAGGGGGGCGCTGTTTGCCGTAATGTGTAAAAAGGGGATGCTGTCTGCCGTTACGTTTAAAAAGGGGATGCTGTCTGCTGTAATGTGTAAAAAGTGAACGGTCTGCTGTAATGTGTAAAAAGGGGGACACTGTCTGTCGTAATGTGTAAAAAGGGGGACGCTCTCTACCGTAATGTGTAAAAAGTGGATGATGTCTTTCGTAATGTGTAAAAAGGGGGATGATGTCTTTCGTAATGTGTAAAAAGTGGGATGTTGTCTGCCGTAATGTGTTAAAAGGGGAGACTGTCTGCCGTAATGTGTTAAAAGGGGAGGCTGTCTGCCGTAATGTGTAAAATTGGGGACGCTGTCTGCCGTAATGTGTAAAAAGGGGATGCTGTCTTTCGTAATGTGTAAAAAGGGGACGCTATCTGCAGTAATGTGTAAATAGGGGGAAGCTGTCTGCCGTAATGTGTAAAAAGGGGACGCTGTCTGCCATAATGTGTAACATTGGGGACGCTGTCTGCCGTAATGTGTAAAAAGGGGACGATGTCTCCCATAATGTGTAAAAAGTGACGCTGTCTACTGTAATGTGAAAAAAGGGGGACTCTGTCTGCCATAATGTGTTTAAAGGGGGATGCTGTCTGCCGTAATGTGTAAAAAGGGGGACGCTGTCTGCCGTAATGTGTAAAAAGGAGGACCCTGTCTGCCGTAACGTGTAAAAAGGGGATGCTGTCTGCCGTTACATTTAAAAAGGGGACGCTGTTTGCTGTAATGTGTAAAAAGTTTACTGTCTGCTGTAATGTGTAAAAAGGGGAATACTGTCTGCTGTAATGTGTAAAATGGGGGACGCTCTCTACCGTAATGTGTAAAAAGAGGGATGCTGTCTGCCGTAAAGTGTAAAAAGGGACTCTGTCTGCCGTAATGTGTACAAAGGGGGATGCTGGCTACCGTAATGTGTTCAAAGGGGGATGCTGTCTGCCGTAATGTGTTAAAAGAGGATGCTGTATGCTGTAATGTGTAAAAAGGGGATGCTGTATGCCATAATGTGTAAAAAGGGGATGTGTAAAAAGGGGGACGCTGTCTGCTGTAATGTGTAAAAAGGGGACGCTGTATGCCATAATGTGTAAAATTGGGGACGCTGTCTGCCACAATGTGTAAACAGCACGCTGTCTGCCATAATGTGTAAAAAGGGGGATGCTGTCTGCTGTAATGTGTAATAAGGGGGATGCTGTCTGCTGTAATGTGTAATAAGGGGGACGCTGTCTGCCGTAATGTGTAAAAATTGGGGGACGCTGTCTGCCGTAATGTGTAAAAAGGGGACACTTTCTGCCAGAATGAGTAAAATTGGTGACGCTGTCTGCCATAATGTGTAACATTGGGGACGCTGTCTGCCGTAATGTGTAAAAAGGCACTCTGTCTGCCATAATGTGTAAAAAGGGGGACGCTGTCTGCCGTAATGTGTAAAAAGGGGATGCTGTCTGCCGTTACGTTTAAAAAGGGGACGCTGTCTGCTGTAATGTGTAAAAAGTGGACTGTCTGCTGTAATGTGTAAAAAGGGGGACACTGTCTGTCGTAATGTGTAAAAAGGGGGACGCTCTCTACCGTAATGTGTAAAAAGGGGGATGATGTCTTTCGTAATGTGTAAAAAGGGGGATGTTGTCTGCCGTAATGTGTAAAAAGGGACGCTGTCTGCCGTAATGTGTAAAAAGGGCCGCTGTCTACTGTAATGTGTAAAAAGGGGGATGCTGTCTGCCGTAATGTGTTAAAAGGGGGATGCTGTCTGCCATAATGTGTAAATAGGGACACTGTATGCCGTAATGTGTAAAAAGGGGGATGCTGTTTGCCGTAATGTGTAATAAGGGGCACACTGTCTGCCCTAATGTGTAAAAAGGCACGCTGTCTGCCATAATGTGTAAAAAGGGGGACGCTGTCTTCCGTAATGTGTAAAAAGGGGGATGCTGTCTGCCGTAATGTGTAAAAAGGCATGCTGTCTGCCGTAATGTGTAAAAAGGGGGATGTTGTCTGCCGTAATGTGTAAAAAGGGACGCTGTCTGCCATAATGTGTAAAAAGGGACGCTGTTTACTGTAATGTGTAAAAAGGGGGACGCTGTATGCCGTAATGTGTTAAAACGGGTATGCTGTCTGCCGTAATGTGTAAATAGGGACACTGTATGCCGTAATGTGTAAAAAGGGGGATGCTGTTTGCCATAATGTGCAATAAGGGGCACACTGTCTGCCGTAATGTGTAAAAAGGGGGATGCTGTCTGCCGTAATGTGTAAAAAGGGGGACGCTGTCTGCCGTAATGTGCAAAAAGGGGACGCTGTCTGCCGTAATGTGTAAAAAGTGGACTATCTGCTGTAATGTGTAAAAAGGGGACACTGTCTGCTGTAATGTGTAAAAAGGGGACGCTCTCTGCCGTAATGTGTAAAAAGGGGGATGCTGCCTGTCATAATGTATAAAAAGTGGGATGCTGTCTGCCGTAAAGTGTAAAAAGGGACGCTGTCTGCCGTAATGTGTACAAAGGGGGATGCTGTCTGCCGTAATGTGTTCAAAGGGGGATGCTGTCTGCCGTAATGTGTTAAAAGAGGATGCTGTATGCCGTAATGTGTAAAAAGGAGACGCTGTCTGCCGTTACATTTAAAAAGGGGACGCTGTCTGCTGTAATGTGTAAAAAGGGGACTGTCTGTCGTTGTGTGTAAAAAGTGGGACGCTGTCTGCCATAATGTGTAAAAAGGGGGATGATGTATGCCGTAATGTGTAAAAAGGCATGCTGTCTGCCGTAATGTGTAAAAAGGGGGATGCTGTCTGCCGTAATGTGTAAAAAGGCATGCTGTCTGCCGTAATGTGTAAAAAGGGGGATGTTGTCTGCCGTAATGTGTAAAAAGGGACGCTGTCTGCCATAATGTGTAAAAAGAGACGCTGTTTACTGTAATGTGTAAAAAGGGGGATGCTGTATGCCGTAATGTGTTAAAACGGGTATGCTGTCTGCCGTAATGTGTAAATAGGGACACTGTATGCCGTAATGTGTAATAAGGGGGATGCTGTTTGCCATAATGTGTAATAAGGGGCACACTGTCTGCCGTAATGTGTAAAAAGGGGGATGCTGTCTGCCGTAATGTGTAAAAAGGGGGATTCTGTCTGCCGTAATGTGTAAAAAGGGGACGCTGTCTGCCGTAATGTGTAAAAAGGGGATGCTGTCTGCCATAATGTGTAAAATTGGGGACGCTGTCTGCCGTAATGTGTAAAAAGGGGGATGTTGTCTGCCGTAATGTGTAAAAAGGGACGCTGTCTACTGTAATGTGTAAAAAGGGGACGCTGTCTGCCGTAATGTGTAAAAAAGGGACGATGTCTGCCATAATGTGTAAATTGGGGATGCTGTCTGCCGTAATGTGTAAAAAGGGGGATGCTGTTTGCCGTAAATGTGTAATAAGGGGCACACTTCTGCCGTAATGTGTAAAAAGGGGAATGTTGTCTGCCGTAATGTGTAAAAAGGGGACGCTGTCTGCCGTAATGTGTAAAAAGGGACGCTGTCTGCCATAATGTGTAAAATTGGGGACGCTGTCTGCTGTAATGTTTAAAAAGGCACGCTGTCTGCCATAATGTGTAAAAAGGGGGATGTTGTCTGCAGTAATGTGAAAAAAGGGGACGCTGTCTGCCATAATATGTTAAAATGGGGACGCTGTCTGCCGTAATGTGTAAAAAGGGGACGCTGTCTGCCATAATGTGTAACATTGGGGACGCTGTCTGCCGTAATGTGTAAAAAGGCACTCTGTCTGCCATAATGTGTAAAAAGGGGGATGCTGTCTGCCGTAATGTGTAAAAAGGGGGGCGCTGTCTGCCGTAATGTGTAAAAAGGGGATGCTGTCTGCCGTTACGTTTAAAAAGGGGACGCTGTCTGCTGTAATGTGTAAAAAGTGAACGGTCTGCTGTAATGTGTAAAAAGGGGGATACTGTCTGTCGTAATGTGTAAAAAGGGGGACGCTCTCTACCGTAATGTGTAAAAAGTGGATGATGTCTTTCGTAATGTGTAAAAAGGGGGATGATGTCTTTCGTAATGTGTAAAAAGGGGGATGTTGTCTGCCGTAATGTGTTAAAAGGGGAGACTGTCTGCCGTAATGTGTTAAAAGGGGAGGCTGTCTGCCGTAATGTGTAAAATTGGGGACGCTGTCTGCCGTAATGTGTAAAAAGGGGACGATGTCTTTCGTAATGTGTAAAAAGGGGACGCTATCTGCCGTAATGTGTAAATAGGGGGAAGCTGTCTGCCGTAATGTGTAAAAAGGGGACGCTGTCTGCAATAATGTGTAAAATTGGGGACGCTGTCTGCCATAATGTGTAAAAAGGGGGACGTTGTCTGCCGTAATGTGTAAAAAGGGACGCTATCTACCGTAATGTGTAAAAAGGGACGCTGTCTACTGTAATGTGTAAAAAGGGGGACGCTGTCTGCCGTAATGTGTTAAAAGGGAAATGCTGTCTGCCGAAATGTGTAAAAAGGAAACGCTGACTGCCGTATTGTGTAAAAAGGGGACGATGTCTGCCGTAATGTGCAAAAAGGGGACGCTGTCTGCCGTAATGTGTAAAAAGTGGACTATCTGCTGTAATGTGTAAAAAGGGGACACTGTCTGCTGTAATGTGTAAAAAGGGGACGCTCTCTGCCGTAATGTGTAAAAAGGGGGATGCTGCCTGTCATAATGTATAAAAAGTGGGATGCTGTCTGCCGTAAAGTGTAAAAAGGGACGCTGTCTGCCGTAATGTGTACAAAGGGGGATGCTGTCTGCCGTAATGTGTTCAAAGGGGGATGCTGTCTGCCGTAATGTGTTAAAAGAGGATGCTGTATGCCGTAATGTGTAAAAAGGGGACGCTGTCTGCCGTTACATTTAAAAAGGGGACACTGTCTGCTGAAATGTGTAAAAAGGGGACTGTCTGTCGTTATGTGTAAAAAGTGGGACGCTGTCTGCCATAATGTGTAAAAAGGGGGATGCTGTCTGCCATCATGTGTTCAAAGGGGAATGCTGTCTGCCGTAATGTGTTAAAAGGGGATGCAGTCCGCCGTAATGTGTAAAAAGGGGACGCTGTCTGCCGTAATGTGTAAAAAGGGGGACGCTGTCTGTTGTAATGTGTAAAAAGGGACGCTGTCTACTGTAATGTGAAAAAAGGGGGACTCTGTCTGCCATAATGTGTTAAAAGGGGTATGCTGTCTGCCGTAATGTGTAAAAAGGGGACGCTGTCTGCCATAATGTGTAACATTGGGGACGCTGTCTGCCGTAATGTGTAAAAAGGGGACGCTGTCTGCCATAATGTGTAAAAAGGGACACTGTCTACTGTAATGTGAAAAAAGGGGGACTCTGTCTGCCATAATGTGTTTAAAGGGGGATGCTGTCTGCCGTAATGTGTAAAAAGGGGGACGCTGTCTGCCGTAATGTGTAAAAAGGAGGACCCTGTCTGCCGTAATGTGTAAAAAGGGGATGCTGTCTGCCGTTACATTTAAAAAGGGGACGCTGTTTGCTGTAATGTGTAAAAAGTTTACTGTCTGCTGTAATGTGTAAAAAGGGGAATACTGTCTGCTGTAATGTGTAAAAAGGGGGACATGCTCTACCGTAATGTGTAAAAAGAGGGATG
Source organism: Pseudophryne corroboree (assembly GCF_028390025.1). Lineage (NCBI taxonomy): Eukaryota > Metazoa > Chordata > Amphibia > Anura > Myobatrachidae > Pseudophryne > Pseudophryne corroboree. Next base: position 126,546,915 of record NC_086452.1, read on the forward strand.
CTGTCTGCCGTAAAGTGTAAAAAGGGACTCTGTCTGCCGTAATGTGTACAAAGGGGGATGCTGTCTGCCGTAATGTGTTCAAAGGGGGATGCTGTCTGCCGTAATGTGTTAAAAGAGGATGCTGTCTGCTGTATTGTGTAAAAAGGGATGTTGTTTGCCATAATGTGTAAAAAGGGGATGTGTAAAAAGGGGGACGCTGTCTGCTGTAATGTGTAAAAAGGGGACGCTGTATGCCATAATGTGTAAAATTGGGGACGCTGTCTGCCACAATGTGTAAACGGCACGCTGTCTGCCGTAATGTGTAAAAAGGGGGATGCTGTCTGCCGTAATGTGTAATAAGGGGGATGCTGTTTGCTGTAATGTGTAATAAGGGGGACGCTGTCTGCCGTAATGTGTAAAAATTGGGGGACGCTGTCTGCCGTAATGTGTAAAAAGGGGACACTTTCTGCCAGAATGAGTAAAATTGGGAACGCTGTCTGCCATAATGTGTAAAATTGGGAACGCTGTCTGCCATAATGTGTAAAAAGGGGGACGCTGTCTGCCGTAATGTGTAAAAAGGGGATGCTGTCTGCCGTTACGTTTAAAAAGGGGACGCTGTCTGCTGTAATGTGTAAAAAGTGGACTGTCTGCTGTAATGTGTAAAAAGGGGGACACTGTCTGTCGTAATGTGTAAAAAGGGGGACGCTCTCTACCGTAATGTGTAAAAAGGGGGATGATGTCTTTCGTAATGTGTAAAAAGGGGGATGTTGTCTGCCGCAATGTGTAAAAAGGGACGCTGTCTGCCGTAATGTGTAAAAAGGGACGCTTTCTGCCGTAATGTGTAACATTGGGGACGCTGTCTGCCGTAATTTGTAAAAAGGCGGATGCTGTCTGCCGTAATGATGTAAAAAGGGGGACGCTGTCTGCCGTAATGTGTAAAAAGGCGGATGCTGTCTGCCGTAATGTGTAAAAAGGGGGACGCTGTCTGCCGTAATGTGTAAATAGGGGATACTGTCTGCCGTTACGTGTAAAAAGGGGACGCTGTCTGCTGTAATGTGTAAAAAGTGGACTGTCTGCTGTATTGTGTAAAAAGGGGGACGCTCTCTACCGTAATGTGTAAAAAGGGGGATGCTGTCTGTCGTAATGTGTAAAAAGGGGGATGCATTCTGCCGTAAAGTGTAAAAAGGGACTCTGTCTGCCGTACTGTGCACAAAGGGGGATGCTGTCTGTCATAATGTGTTCAAAGGGGGATGCTGTCTGTCGTAATGTGTTAAAAGAGGATGCTGTCTGACGTAATGTGTAAAAAGGGGATGTTGTCTGCAATAATGTGTAAAAAGGGGGACGCTGTCTGCCATAATGTGTAAAAAGGGAGACTCTGTCTGCCATAATGTGTAAAAAGGGGGACGCTGTCTGCTGTAATGTGTAAAAAGGGGACGCTGTCTGCCATAATGTGTACAATTGGGGGCGCTGTCTGCCGTAATGTGTAAACGGCACGCTGTCTGCCGTAATGTGAAAAGGGGGAATGCTGTCTGCCGTTATGTGTAATAAGGGGGACGTTGTCTGCTGTAATGTGTAATAAGGGGGACGCTGTCTGCTGTAATGTGTAAAAATGGGGATGCTGTCTGCCGTAATGTGTAAAAAGGTGGATGCTGTCTGCCGTAATGTGTTAAAAGGGGAGGCTATCTGCCGTAATGTGTAAAATTGGGGACGCTGTCTGCCGTAATGTGTAAAAAGGGGACGCTGTCTTTCGTAATGTGTAAAAAGGGGGCACTGTCTTTCGTAATGTGTAAAAAGGGGACGCTGTCTTTCGTAATGTGTAAAAAGGGGACGCTGTCTGCCGTAATGTGTAAAAAGGGGACGCTGTCTGCAATAATGTGTAAAATTGGGGACGCTGTCTGCCATAATGTGTAAAAAGGGGGACGTTGTCTGCCATAATGTGTTAAAAAGGACGCTGTCTACTGTAATGTGTAAAAAGGGGGACGCTGTTTGCCGTAATGTGTTAAAAGGGAAATGCTGTCTGCCGTAATGTGTAAAAAGGCACTCTGTCTGCCATAATGTGTAAAAAGGGGGATGCTGTCTGCCGTAATGTGTAAAAAGGGGGGCGCTGTCTGCCGTAATGTGTAAAAAGGGGATGCTGTCAGCCGTTACGTTTAAAAAGGGGACGCTGTCTGCTGTAATGTGTAAAAAGTGAACGGTCTGCTGTAATGTGTAAAAAGGGGGACACTGTCTGTCGTAATGTGTAAAAATGGGGACGCTCTCTACCGTAATGTGTAAAAAGTGGATGATGTCTTTCGTAATGTGTAAAAAGGGGGATGATGTCTTTCGTAATGTGTAAAAAGGGGGATGTTGTCTGCCGTAATGTGTTAAAAGGGGAGACTGTCTGCCGTAATGTGTTAAAAGGGGAGGCTGTCTGCCGTAATGTGTAAAATTGGGGACGCTGTCTGCCGTAATGTGTAAAAAGGGGACGCTGTCTTTTGTAATGTGTAAAAAGGGGACGCTATCTGCCGTAATGTGTAAATAGGGGGAAGCTGTCTGCCGTAATGTGTAAAAAGGGGACGCTGTCTGCAATAATGTGTAAAATTGGGGACGCTGTCTGCCATAATGTGTAAAGAGGGGGACGTTGTCTGCCGTAATGTGTAAAAAGGGACGCTGTCTACTGTAATGTGTAAAAAGGGGGACGCTGTCTGCCGTAATGTGTTAAAAGGGAAATGCTGTCTGCCGAAATGTGTAAAAAGGAAACGCTGACTGCCGTATTGTGTAAAAAGGGGACGATGTCTGCCGTAATGTGCAAAAAGGGGACGCTGTCTGCCGTAATGTGTAAAAAGTGGACTATCTGCTGTAATGTGTAAAAAGGGGACACTGTCTGCTGTAATGTGTAAAAAGGGGACGCTCTCTGCCGTAATGTGTAAAAAGGGGATGCTGCCTGTCATAATGTATAAAAAGTGGGATGCTGTCTGCCGTAAAGTGTAAAAAGGGACGCTGTCTGCCGTAATGTGTACAAAGGGGGATGCTGTCTGCCGTAATGTGTTCAAAGGGGGATGCTGTCTGCCGTAATGTGTTAAAAGAGGATGCTGTATGCCGTAATTTGTAAAAAGGGGACGCTGTCTGCCGTTACATTTAAAAAGGGGACGCTGTCTGCTGAAATGTGTAAAAAGGGGACTGTCTGTCTTTATGTGTAAAAAGTGGGACGCTGTCTGCCATAATGTGTAAAAAGGGGGATGCTGTCTGCCGTCATGTGTTCAAAGGGGAATGCTGTCTGCCGTAATGTGTTAAAAGGGGATGCAGTCCGCCGTAATGTGTAAAAAGGGACGCTGTCTACTGTAATGTGAAAAAGGGGGACTCTGTCTGCCATAATGTGTTTAAAGGGGGATGCTGTCTGCCGTAATGTGTAAAAAGGGGGACGCTGTCTGCCGTAATGTGTAAAAAGGAGGACCCTGTCTGCCGTAATGTGTAAAAAGGGGATGCTGTCTGCCGTTACATTTAAAAAGGGGACGCTGTTTGCTGTAATGTGTAAAAAGTTTACTGTCTGCTGTAATGTGTAAAAAGGGGAATACTGTCTGCTGTAATGTGTAAAAAGGGGGACACGCTCTACCGTAATGTGTAAAAAGAGGGATGCTGTCTGCCGTAAAGTGTAAAAAGGGACTCTGTCTGCCGTAATGTGTACAAAGGGGGATGCTGTCTGCCGTAATGTGTTCAAAGGGGGATGCTGTCTGCCGTAATGTGTTCAAAGGGGGATGCTGTCTGCCGTAATGTGTAAAAAGGGATGCTGTTTGCCATAATGTGTAAAAAGGGGATGTGTAAAAAGGGGGACGCTGTCTGCCGTAATGTGTAAAAAGGGGACACTTTCTGCCAGAATGAGTAAAATTGGGAACGCTGTCTGCCATAATGTGTAAAATTGGGGACGCTGTCTGCCGTAATGTGTAAAAAGGCACTCTGTCTGCCATAATGTGTAAAAAGGGGGACGCTGTCTGCCGTAATGTGTAAAAAGGGGATGCTGTCTGCCGTTACGTTTAAAAAGGGGACGCTGTCTGCTGTAATGTGTAAAAAGTGGACTGTCTGCTGTAATGTGTAAAAAGGGGGACACTGTCTGTCGTAATGTGTAAAAAGGGGGACGCTCTCTACTGTAATGTGTAAAAAGGGGGATGATGTCTTTCGTAATGTGTAAAAAGGGGGATGTTGTCTGCCGTAATGTGTAAAAAGGGACGCTGTCTGCCGTAATGTGTAACATTGGGGACGCTGTCTGCCGTAATGTGTAAAAAGGCGGATGCTGTCTGCCGTAATGATGTAAAAAGGGGGACGCTGTCTGCCGTAATGTGTAAAAAGGCGGATGCTGTCTGCCGTAATGTGTAAAAAGGGGGACGCTGTCTTCCGTAATGTGTAAATAGGGGATACTGTCTGCCGTTACGTGTAAAAAGGGGACGCTGTCTGCTGTAATGTGTAAAAAGTGGACTGTCTGCTGTATTGTGTAAAAAGGGGACGCTCTCTACCGTAATGTGTAAAAAGGGGGATGCTGTCTGTCGTAATGTGTAAAAAGGGGGATGCATTCTGCCGTAAAGTGTAAAAAGGGACTCTGTCTGCCGTACTGTGCACAAAGGGGATGCTGTCTGCCATAATGTGTTCAAAGGGGGATGCTGTCTGTCGTAATGTGTTAAAAGAGGATGCTGTCTGACGTAATGTGTAAAAAGGGGATGTTGTCTGCCATAATGTGTAAAAAGGGGGACGCTGTCTGCCATAATGTGTAAAAAGGGGGACGCTGTCTGCCATAATGTGTAAAAAGGGGGACGCTGTCTGCTGTAATGTGTAAAAAGGGGACGCTGTCTGCCATAATGTGTACAATTGGGGGCGCTGTCTGCCGTAATGTGTAAACGGCACGCTGTCTGCCGTAATGTGAAAAGGGGGAATGCTGTCTGCCGTTATGTGTAATAAGGGGGACGTTGTCTGCTGTAATGTGTAATAAGGGGGACGCTGTCTGCTGTAATGTGTAAAAATGGGGATGCTGTCTGCCGTAATGTGTAAAAAGGGGGATGCTGTCTGCCGTAATGTGTTAAAAGGGGATGCTATCTGCCGTAATGTGTAAAATTTAAGACGCTGTCTGCCGTAATGTGTAAAAAGGGGACGCTGTCTTTCGTAATGTGTAAAAAGGGGACGCTGTCTTTCGTAATGTGTAAAAAGGGGACGCTGTCTGCCGTAATGTGTAAAAAGGGGACGCTGTCTGCAATAATGTGTAAAATTGGGGACGCTGTCTGCCATAATGTGTAAAAAGGGGGACGTTGTCTGCCGTAATGTGTAAAAAGGGACGCTGTCTACTGTAATGTGTAAAAAGGGGGACGCTGTTTGCCGTAATGTGTTAAAAGGGAAATGCTGTCTGCCGTAATGTGTAAAAAGGGGACTCTGTCTGCCATAATGTGTTTAAAGGGGGATGCTGTCTGCCGTAATGTGTAAAAAGGGGGACGCTGTCTGCCGTAATGTGTAAAAAGGAGGACCCTGTCTGCCGTAATGTGTAAAAAGGGGGACGCTGTCTGCCGTAATGTGTAAAAAGGAGGACCCTGTCTGCCGTAATGTGTAAAAAGGGGATGCTGTCTGCCGTTACATTTAAAAAGGGGACGCTGTCTGCTGTAATGTGTAAAAAGGGGAATACTGTCTGCTGTAATGTGTAAAAAGGGGGACGCTCTCTACCGTAATGTGTAAAAAGAGGGATGCTGTCTGCCGTAAAGTGTAAAAAGGGACTCTGTCTGCCGTAATGTGTACAAAGGGGGATGCTGGCTACCGTAATGTGTTCAAAGGGGGATGCTGTCTGCCGTAATGTGTTAAAAGAGGATGCTGTATGCCGTAATGTGTAAAAAGGGGACGCTGTCTGCAATAATGTGTAAAATTGGGGACGCTGTCTGCCATAATGTGTAAAAAGGGGGACGTTGTCTGCCGTAATGTGTAAAAATGGGACGCTGTCTACTGTAATGTGTAAAAAGGGACGCTGTCTACTGTAATGTGTAAAAAGGGGGACGCTGTCTGCCGTAATGTGTTAAAAGGGAAATGCTGTCTGCCGAAATGTGTAAAAAGGAAATGCTGACTGCCGTATTGTGTAAAAAGGGGGACGATGTCTGCCGTAATGTGCAAAAAGGGGACGCTGTCTGCCGTAATGTGTAAATAGTGGACTATCTGCTGTAATGTGTAAAAAGGGGACACTGTCTGCTGTAATGTGTAAAAAGGGGACGCTCTCTGCCGTAATGTGTAAAAAGGGGGATGCTGCCTGTCATAATGTATAAAAGTGGGATGCTGTCTGCCGTAAAGTGTAAAAAGGGACGCTGTCTGCCGTAATGTGTACAAAGGGGATGCTGTCTGCCGTAATGTGTTCAAAGGGGGATGCTGTCTGCCGTAATGTGTTAAAAGAGGATGCTGTATGCCGTAATGTGGAAAAAGGGGACGATGTCTGCCGTTACATTTAAAAAGGGGACGCTGTCTGCTGTAATGTGTAAAAAGGGGACTGTCTGTCGTTATGTGTAAAAAGTGGGACGCTGTCGGCCATAATGTGTTAAAAGGGGGATGATGTATGCCGTAATGTGTAAAAAGGGGACGCTGTCTGCCATAATGTGTAACATTGGGGACGCTGTCTGCCATAATGTGTAAAAAGGGGACGATGTCTGCCATAATGTGTAAAAAGTGACGCTGTCTACTGTAATGTGAAAAAAGGGGGACTCTGCCATAATGTGTTTAAAGGGGGATGCTGTCTGCCGTAATGTGTAAAAAGGGGGACGCTGTCTGCCGTAATGTGTAAAAAGGAGGACCCTGTCTGCCGTAACGTGTAAAAAGGGGATGCTGTCTGCCGTTACATTTAAAAAGGGGACGCTGTTTGCTGTAATGTGTAAAAAGTTTACTGTCTGCTGTAATGTGTAAAAAGGGGAATACTGTCTGCTGTAATGTGTAAAATGGGGGACGCTCTCTACCGTAATGTGTAAAAAGAGGGATGCTGTCTGCCGTAATGTGTACAAAGGGGGATGCTGGCTACCGTAATGTGTTCAAAGGGGGATGCTGTCTGCCGTAATGTGTTAAAAGAGGATGCTGTATGCTGTAATGTGTAAAAAGGGGATGCTGTTTGCCATAATGTGTAAAAAGGGGATGTGTAAAAAGGGGAACGCTGTCTGCTGTAATGTGTAAAAAGGGGACGCTGTATGCCATAATGTGTAAAATTGGGGACGCTGTCTGCCACAATGTGTAAACGGCACGCTGTCTGCCATAATGTGTAAAAAGGGGGATGCTGTCTGCTGTAATGTGTAATAAGGGGGATGCTGTCTGCTGTAATGTGTAATAAGGGGGACGCTGTCTGCCGTAATGTGTAAAAATTGGGGGACGCTGTCTGCCGTAATGTGTAAAAAGGGGACACTTTCTGCCAGAATGAGTAAAATTGGTGACGCTGTCTGCCATAATGTGTAACATTGGGGACGCTGTCTGCCGTAATGTGTAAAAAGGCACTCTGTCTGCCATAATGTGTAAAAAGGGGAATACTGTCTGCTGTAATGTGTAAAAAGGGGGACGCTCTCTACCGTAATGTGTAAAAAGAGGGATGCTGTCTGCCATAAAGTGTAAAAAGGGACTCTGTCTGCCGTAATGTGTACAAAGGGGGATGCTGGCTACCGTAATGTGTTCAAAGGGGGATGCTGTCTGCCGTAATGTGTAAAAATGGGACGCTGTCTACTGTAATGTGTAAAAAGGGACGCTGTCTACTGTAATGTGTAAAAAGGGGGACGCTGTCTGCCGTAATGTGTTAAAAGGGAAATGCTGTCTGCCGAAATGTGTAAAAAGGAAATGCTGACTGCCGTATTGTGTAAAAAGGGGGACGATGTCTGCCGTAATGTGCAAAAAGGGGACGCTGTCTGCCGTAATGTGTAAATAGTGGACTATCTGCTGTAATGTGTAAAAAGGGGACACTGTCCGCTGTAATGTGTAAAAAGGGGACGCTCTCTGCCGTAATGTGTAAAAAGGGGGATGCTGCCTGTCATAATGTATAAAAGTGGGATGCTGTCTGCCGTAAAGTGTAAAAAGGGACGCTGTCTGCCGTAATGTGTACAAAGGGGGATGCTGTCTGCCGTAATGTGTTCAAAGGGGGATGCTGTCTGCCGTAATGTGTTAAAAGAGGATGCTGTATGCTGTAATGTGTAAAAAGGGGACGATGTCTGCCGTTACATTTAAAAAGGGGACGCTGTCTGCTGTAATGTGTAAAAAGGGGACTGTCTGTCGTTATGTGTAAAAAGTGGGACGCTGTCGGCCATAATGTGTAAAAAGGGGGATGATGTATGCCGTAATGTGTAAAAAGAGACGCTGTCTGCCATAACGTGTAAAAAGGCGGATGCTGTCTGCCGTAATGTGTTCAAAGGGGGATGCTGTCTGCCGTAATGTGTTAAAAGGGGATGCTGTCCGCCGTAATGTGTAAAAAGGGGGACGCTGTCTGCCGTAATGTGTAAAAAGGGGGACGCTGTCTGCTGTAATGTGTAAAAAGGGACGCTGTCTACTGTAATGTGAAAAAAGGGGGACTCTGTCTGCCATAATGTGTTTAAAGGGGGAAGCTGTCTGCCGTAATGTGTAAAAAGGGGGATGCTGTCTGCCGTAATGTGTAAAAAGGAGGACCCTGTCTGCCGTAACGTGTAAAAAGGGGATGCTGTCTGCCGTTACATTTAAAAAGGGGACGCTGTTTGCTGTAATGTGTAAAAAGTTTACTGTCTGCTGTAATGTGTAAAAAGGGGAATACTGTCTGCTGTAATGTGTAAAATGGGGGACGCTCTCTACCGTAATGTGTAAAAAGAGGGATGCTGTCTGCCGTAATGTGTACAAAGGGGGATGCTGGCTACCGTAATGTGTTCAAAGGGGGATGCTGTCTGCCGTAATGTGTTAAAAGAGGATGCTGTATGCTGTAATGTGTAAAAAGGGGATGCTGTTTGCCATAATGTGTAAAAAGGGGATGTGTAAAAAGGGGAACGCTGTCTGCTGTAATGTGTAAAAAGGGGACGCTGTATGCCATAATGTGTAAAATTGGGGACGCTGTCTGCCACAATGTGTAAACGGCACGCTGTCTGCCATAATGTGTAAAAAGGGGGATGCTGTCTGCTGTAATGTGTAATAAGGGGGATGCTGTCTGCTGTAATGTGTAATAAGGGGGACGCTGTCTGCCGTAATGTGTAAAAATTGGGGGACGCTGTCTGCCGTAATGTGTAAAAAGGGGACACTTTCTGCCAGAATGAGTAAAATTGGTGACGCTGTCTGCCATAATGTGTAACATTGGGGACGCTGTCTGCCGTAATGTGTAAAAAGGCACTCTGTCTGCCATAATGTGTAAAAAGGGGGACGCTGTCTGCCGTAATGTGTAAAAAGGGGATGCTGTCTGCCGTTACGTTTAAAAAGGGGACGCTGTCTGCTGTAATGTGTAAAAAGTGGACTGTCTGCTGTAATGTGTAAAAAGGGGGGACACTGTCTGTCGTAATGTGTAAAAAGGGGGACGCTCTCTACCGTAATGTGTAAAAAGGGGGATGATGTCTTTCGTAATGTGTAAAAAGGGGGATGTTGTCTGCCGTAATGTGTAAAAAGGGACGCTGTCTACTGTAATGTGTAAAAAGGGGGATGCTGTCTGCCGTAATGTGTTAAAAGGGGGATGCTGTCTGCCATAATGTGTAAATAGGGACACTGTATGCCATAATGTGTAAAAAGGGGGATGCTGTTTGCCGTAATGTGTAATAAGGGGCACACTGTCTGCCCTAATGTGTAAAAAGGCACGCTGTCTGCCATAATGTGTAAAAAGGGGGACGCTGTCTTCCGTAATGTGTAAAAAGGGGGATACTGTCTGCCGTAATGTGTAAAAAGGCATGCTGTCTGCCGTAATGTGTAAAAAGGGGGATGTTGTCTGCCGTAATGTGTAAAAAGGGACGCTGTCTGCCATAATGTGTAAAAAGTGACGCTGTTTACTGTAATGTGTAAAAAGGGGGACGCTATATGCCGTAATGTGTTAAAACGGGTATGCTGTCTGCCGTAATGTGTAAATAGGGACACTGTATGCCGTAATGTGTAAAAAGGGTGATGCTGTTTGCCATAATGTGCAATAAGGGGCACACTGTCTGCCGTAATGTGTAAAAAGGGGGATGCTGTCTGCCGTAATGTGTAAAAAGGGGGACACTGTCTGCCGTAATGTGCAAAAAGGGGACGCTGTCTGCCGTAATGTGTAAAAAGTGGACTATCTGCTGTAATGTGTAAAAAGGGGACACTGTCTGCTGTAATGTGTAAAAAGGGGACGCTCTCTGCCGTAAAGTGTAAAAAGGGGGATGCTGCCTGTCATAATGTATAAAAAGTGGGATGCTGTCTGCCGTAAAGTGTAAAAAGGGACGCTGTCTGCCGTAATGTGTACAAAGGGGGATGCTGTCTGCCGTAATGTGTTCAAAGGGGGATGCTGTCTGCCGTAATGTGTTAAAAGAGGATGCTGTATGCCGTAATGTGTAAAAAGGGGACGCTGTCTGCCGTTACATTTAAAAAGGGGACGCTGTCTGCTGTAATGTGTAAAAAGGGGACTGTCTGTCGTTGTGTGTAAAAAGTGGGACGCTGTCTGCCATAATGTGTAAAAAGGGGGATGATGTATGCCGTAATGTGTAAAAAGGCATACTGTCTGCCGTAATGTGTAAAAAGGGGGATGCTGTCTGCCGTAATGTGTAAAAAGGCATGCTGTCTGCCATAATGTGTAAAAAGGGGGATGTTGTCTGCCGTAATGTGTAAAAAGGGACGCTGTCTGCCATAATGTGTAAAAAGAGACGCTGTTTACTGTAATGTGTAAAAAGGGGGACGCTGTATGCCGTAATGTGTAAAAAGGGGACGATGTCTGCCATAATGTGTAAATTGGGGATGCTGTCTGCGTAATGTGTAAAAAGGGGATGCTGTTTGCCATAAATGTGTAATAAAGGGCACACTTCTGCCGTATTGTGTAAAAAGGGGGATGCTGTCTGCCGTAATGTGTAAAAAGGGACGCTGTCTGCCATAATGTGTAAAATTGGGGACGCTGTCTGCTGTAATGTGTAAAAAGGCACGCTGTCTGCCATAATGTGTAAAAAGGGGGATGTTGTCTGCAGTAATGTGAAAAAAGGGGACGCTGTCTGCAATAATGTGTAAAATTGGGGACGCTGTCTGCCGTAATGTGTAAAAAGGGGACGCTATCTGCCATAATGTGTAACATTGGGGACGCTGTCTGCCGTAATGTGTAAAAAGGCACTCTGTCTGCCATAATGTGTAAAAAGGGGGATGCTGTCTGCCGTAATGTGTAAAAAGGGGGACGCTGTCTGCCGTAATGTGTAAAAAGGGGATGATGTCTGCCGTAATGTGTAAAAAGGGGGACGCTGTCTGCCGTTACGTTTAAAAAGGGGACGCTGTCTGCTGTAATGTGTAAAAAGTGGACTGTCTGCTGTAATGTGTAAAAAGGGGGACACTGTCTGTCGTAATGTGTAAAAAGGGGGACGCTCTCTACCGTAATGTGTAAAAAGGGGATGATGTCTTTCGTAATGTGTAAAAAGGGGGATGATGTCTTTCGTAATGTGTAAAAAAGGGGATGTTGTCTGCCGTAATGTGTAAAAAGGGACGCTGTCTGCCGTAATGTGTAAAAAGGGACGCTGTCTGCCGTAATGTGTAAAAAGGGACGCTGTCTACTGTAATGTGTAAAAATAGGGATGCTGTCTGCCGTAATGTGTTAAAAGGGGGATGCTGTCTGCCATAATGTGTAAATAGGGACACTGTATGCCGTAATGTGTAAAAAGGGGGATGCTGTTTGCCGTAATGTGTAATAAGGGGCACACTGTCTGCCCTAATGTGTAAAAAGGCACGCTGTCTGCCATAATGTGTAAAAAGGGGGACGCTGTCTTCCGTAATGTGTAAAAAGGGGGATGCTGTGTGCCGTAATGTGTAAAAAGGCATGCTGTCTGCCGTAATGTGTAAATAGGGGGATGTTGTCTGCCGTAATGTGTAAAAAGGGACGCTGTCTGCCATAATGTGTAAAATTGGGGACGCTGTCTGCTGTAATGTGTAAAAAGGCACGCTGTCTGCCATAATGTGTAAAAAGGGGGATGTTGTCTGCAGTAATGTGAAAAAAGGGGACGCTGTCTGCCATAATGTGTAAAATTGGGGACGCTGTCTGCCGTAATGTGTAAAAAGGGGACGCTATCTGCCATAATGTGTAACATTGGGGACGCTGTCTGCCGTAATGTGTAAAAATTCACTCTGTCTGCCATAATGTGTAAAAAGGGGGATGCTGTCTGCCGTAATGTGTAAAAAGGGGGACGCTGTCTGCCGTAATGTGTAAAAAGGGGATGATGTCTGCCGTAATGTGTAAAAAGGGGGACGCTGTCTGCCGTTACGTTTAAAAAGGGGACGCTGTCTGCTGTAATGTGTAAAAAGTGGACTGTCTGCTGTAATGTGTAAAAAGGGGGACACTGTCTGTCGTAATGTGTAAAAAGGGGACGCTCTCTACCGTAATGTGTAAAAAGGGGATGATGTCTTTCGTAATGTGTAAAAAGGGGGATGATGTCTTTCGTAATGTGTAAAAAAGGGGATGTTGTCTGCCGTAATGTGTAAAAAGGGACGCTGTCTGCCGTAATGTGTAAAAAGGGACGCTGTCTGCAGTAATGTGTAAAAAGGGACGCTGTCTACTGTAATGTGTAAAAAGGGACGCTGTCTACTGTAATGTGTAAAAAGGGGGATGCTGTCTGCCGTAATGTGTTAAAAAGGGGATGCTGTCTGCCATAATGTGTAAATAGGGACACTGTATGCCGTAATGTGTAAAAAGGGGGATGCTGTTTGCCGTAATGTGTAATAAGGGGCACACTGTCTGCCCTAATGTGTAAAAAGGCATGCTGTCTGCCATAATGTGTAAAAAGGGGGACGCTGTCTTCCGTAATGTGTAAAAAGGGGGATGCTGTGTGCCGTAATGTGTAAAAAGGCATGCTGTCTGCCGTAATGTGTAAATAGGGGGATGTTGTCTGCCGTAATGTGTAAAAAGGGACGCTGTCTGCCATAATGTGTAAAAAGAGACGCTGTTTACTGTAATGTGTAAAAAGGGGGACGCTGTATGCCGTAATGTGTTAAAACGGGTATGCTGTCTGCCGTAATGTGTAAATAGGGACACTGTATGCCGTAATGTGTAATAAGGGGGATGCTGTTTGCCATAATGTGCAATAAGGGGCACACTGTCTGCCGTAATGTGTAAAAAGGGGGACGCTGTCTGCCGTAATGTGTAAAAAGGGGGATGTTGTCTGCCGTAATGTGTAAAAAGGGGACAATGTCTGCCATAATGTGTAAATTGGGGATGCTGTCTGCCGTAATGTGTAAAAAGGGGATGCTGTTTGCCGTAAATGTGTAATAAAGGGCACACTTCTGCCGTAATGTGTAAAAAGGGGGATGCTGTCTGCCGTAATGTGTAAAAAGGGACGCTGTCTGCCATAATGTGTAAAATTGGGGATGCTGTCTGCTGTAATGTGTAAAAAGGCACGCTGTCTGCCATAATGTGTAAAGAGGGGGATGTTGTCTGCAGTAATGTGAAAAAAGGGGACGCTGTCTGCCATAATGTGAAAAAAGGGGACGCTGTCTGCCGTAATGTGTAAAAAGGGGACGCTGTTTGCCATAATGTGTAACATTGGGGACGCTGTCTGCCGTAATGTGTAAAAAGGGGGACTCTGTCTGCCATAATGTGTTTAAAGGGGGATGCTGTCTGCCGTAATGTGTAAAAAGGGGGACGCTGTCTGCCGTAATGTGTAAAAAGGAGGACCCTGTCTGCCGTAATGTGTAAAAAGGGGATGCTGTCTGCTGTTACATTTAAAAAGGGGACGCTGTTTGCTGTAATGTGTAAAAAGTTTACTGTCTGCTGTAATGTGTAAAAAGGGGAATACTGTCTGCCGTAATGTGAAAAAAGGGGGACGCTCTCTACCGTAATGTGTAAAAAGAGGGATGCTGTCTGCCGTAAAGTGTAAAAAGGGACTCTGTCTGCCGTAATGTGTACAAAGGGGGATGCTGTCTGCCGTAATGTGTTCAAAGGGGGAAGCTGTCTGCCGTAATGTGTTTTAAAAGAGGATGCTGTCTGCTGTAATGTGTAAAAAGGGGATGCTGTTTGCCATAATGTGTAAAAAGGGATGTTAAAAAGGGGGACGCTGTCTGCTGTAATGTGTAAAAAGGGGACGCTGTATGCCATAATGTGTAAAATTGGGGACGCTGTCTGCCACAATGTGTAAATGGCACGCTGTCTGCCGTAATGTGTAAAAAGGGGGATGCTGTCTGCCGTAATGTGTAATAAGGGGGATGCTGTCTGCAGTAATGTGTAATAAGGGGGATGCTGTCTGCTGTAATGTGTAATAAGGGGGACGCTGTCTGCCGTAATGTGTAAAAATTGGGGGACGCTGTCTGCCATAATGTGTAAAAAGGGGACACTTTCTGCCAGAATGAGTAAAATTGGGGACGCTGTCTGCCATAATGTGTAACATTGGGGACGCTGTCTGCCGTAATGTGTAAAAAGGCACTCTGTCTGCCATAATGTGTAAAAATGGGGACGCTGTCTGCCGTAATGTGTAAAAAGGGGATGCTGTCTGCTGTTACGTTTAAAAAGGGGGCGCTGTCTGCTGTAATGTGTAAAAAGTGGACTGTCTGCTGTAATGTGTAAAAAGGGGGACACTGTCTGTCGTAATGTGTAAAAAGGGGGACGCTCTCTACCGTAATGTGTAAAAAGGGGGATGATGTCTTTCGTAATGTGTAAAAAAGGGGATGTTGTCTGCCGTAATGTGTAAAAAGGGACGCTGTCTACTGTAATGTGTAAAAAGGGGGATGCTGTCTGCTGTAATGTGTTAAAAGGGGGATGCTGTCTGCCATAATGTGTAAATAGGGACACTGTATGCCGTAATGTGTAATAAGGGGGGTGCTGTTTGACGTAATGTGTAATAAGGGGCACACTGTCTGCCGTAATGTGAAAAAAGGCATGCTGTCTGCCATAATGTGTAAAAAGGGGGACGCTGTTTGCCATAATGTGTAACATTGGGGACGCTGTCTGCCGTAATGTGTAAAAAGGCACTCTGTCTGCCATAATGTGTAAAAATGGGGATGCTGTCTGCCGTAATGTGTAAAAAGGTGGACTCTGTCTGCCATAATGTGTTTAAAGGGGGATGCTGTCTGCCGTAATGTGTAAAAAGGGGGACGCTGTCTGCCGTAATGTGTAAAAAGGAGGACCCTGTCTGCCGTAATGTGTAAAAAGGGGATGCTGTCTGCTGTTACATTTGAAAAGGGGACGCTGTTTGCTGTAATGTGTAAAAAGTTTACTGTCTGCTGTAATGTGTAAAAAGTTTACTGTCTGCTGTAATGTGTAATAAGGGGAATACTGTCTGCCGTAATGTGAAAAAAGGGGGACGCTCTCTACCGTAATGTGTAAAAAGAGGGATGCTGTCTGCCGTAAAGTGTAAAAAGGGACTCTGTCTGCCGTAATGTGTACAAAGGGGGATGCTGTCTGCCGTAATGTGTTCAAAGGGGGAAGCTGTCTGCCGTAATGTGTTTTAAAAGAGGATGCTGTCTGCTGTAATGTGTAAAAAGGGGATGCTGTTTGCCATAATGTGTAAAAAGGGGATGTTAAAAAGGGGGACGCTGTCTGCTGTAATGTGTAAAAAGGGGACGCTGTATGCCATAATGTGTAAAATTGGGGACGCTGTCTGCCACAATGTGTAAATGGCACGCTGTCTGCCGTAATGTGTAAAAAGGGGGATGCTGTCTGCCATAATGTGTAATAAGGGGGATGCTATCTGCTGTAATGTGTAATAAGGGGGACGCTGTCTGCCGTAATGTGTAAAAATTGGGGGACGCTGTCTGCCATAATGTGTAAAAAGGGGACACTTTCTGCCAGAATGAGTAAAATTGGGGACGCTGTCTGCCATAATGTGTAACATTGGGGACGCTGTCTACCGTAATGTGTAAAAAGGCACTCTGTCTACCATAATGTGTAAAAATGGGGACGCTGTCTGCCGTAATGTGTAAAAAGGGGATGCTGTCTGCTGTTACGTTTAAAAAGGGGACGCTGTCTGCTGTAATGTGTAAAAAGTGGACTGTCTGCTGTAATGTGTAAAAAGGGGGACACTGTCTGTCGTAATGTGTAAAAAGGGGGACGCTCTCTACCGTAATGTGTAAAAAGGGGGATGATGTCTTTCGTAATGTGTAAAAAGGGGGATGTTGTCTGCCGTAATGTGTAAAAAGGGACGCTGTCTACTGTAATGTGTAAAAAGGGGGATGCTGTCTGCTGTAATGTGTTAAAAGGGGGATGCTGTCTGCCATAATGTGTAAATAGGGACACTGTATGCCGTAATGTGTAATAAGGGGGGTGCTGTTTGACGTAATGTGTAATAAGGGGCACACTGTCTGTCGTAATGTGAAAAAAGGCATGCTGTCTGCCATAATGTGTAAAAAGGGGACGCTGTCTTCCGTAATGTGTAAAAAGGGGGATGCTGTCTGCCGTAATGTGTAAAAAGGCATGCTGTCTGCCGTAATGTGTAAAAAGGGGGATGTTGTCTGCCGTAATGTGTAAAAAGGGACGCTGTCTGCCATAATGTGTAAAAAGAGACGCTGTTTACTGTAATGTGTAAAAAGGGGGACGCTGTATGCCGTAATGTGTTAAAACGGGTATGCTGTCTGCCGCAATGTGTAAATAGGGACACTGTATGCCGTAATGTGTAATAAGGGGGATGCTGTTTGCCATAATGTGTAATAAGGGGCAAACTGTCTGCCGTAATGTGTAAAAAGGGGGATGCTGTCTGCCGTAATGTGTTAAAAGGGGGACGCTGTCTGCCGTAATGTGTAAAAAGGGGGACGCTCTCTACCGTAATGTGTAAAAAGGGGATGATGTCTTTCGTAACGTGTAAAAAGGGGGATGATGTATTTCGTAATGTGTAAAAAGGGGGATGTTGTCTGCCGTAATGTGTAAAAAGGGACACTGTCTGCCGTAATGTGTAAAAAGGGACGCTGTCTGTCGTAATGTGTAAAAAGGGACGCTGTCTGTCGTAATGTGTAAAAAGGGACGCTGTCTACTGTAATGTGTAAAAAGGGGGATGCTGTCTGCCGTAATGTGTTAAAAGGGGGATGCTGTCTGCCATAATGTGTAAATAGGGACACTGTATGCCGTAATGTGTAATAAGGGGGATGCTGTTTGCCGTAATGTGTAATAAGGGGCACACTGTCTGCCGTAATGTGTAAAAAGGCACGCTGTCTACCATAATGTGTAAAAAGGGGGATGCTGTCTTCCGTAATGTGTAAAAAGGGGGATGCTGTCTGCCGTAATGTGTAAAAAGGCACGCTGTCTGCCGTAATGTGTAAAAAGAGGGATGTTGTCTGCCGTAATGTGTAAAATGGGACGCTGTCTGCCATAATATGTAAAAAGAGATGCTGTTTACTGTAATGTGTAAAAATGGGGACGCTGTCTGCCGTAATTTGTTAAAAGGGGTATACTGTCTGTCGTAATGGGTAAATAGGGACACTGTATGCCGTAATGTGTAATAAGGGGGATGCTGTTTGCCGTAATGTGTAATAAGGGGCACACTGTCTGCCGTAATGTGTAAAAAGGGGGACGCTGTCTGCCGTAATGTGTAAAAAGGGGACGCTGTCTGCCGTAATGTGTAAAATTGGGGACGCTGTCTGCCGTAATGTGTAAAAAGGGGGATGTTGTCTGCCGTAATGTGTAAAAAGGGACGCTGTCTACTGTAATGTGTAAAAAGGGGGGCGCTGCCTGCCGTAATGTGTTAAAAGGGAGATGCTGTATGCCGTTATGTGTAAAAAGGGAACGCTGTCTACCGTATTGTGTAAAAAGGGGACGCTGTCTGTCATAATGTGTAAAATTGGGGACGCTGTCTGCCGTAATGTGTAAAATTGGGGACGCCGTCTGCCGTAATGTGTAAAAAGGGGACGCTGTCTGCCGTATTGTGTAAAAAGGGACGCTGTCTGCCGTATTGTGTAAAAAGGGACGCTGTCTACTGTAATGTGTAAAAAGGGGACGCTGTCTGCCGTAATGTGTAAAAAGGGGACGATGTCTGCCATAATGTGTAAATTGGGGATGCTGTCTGCCGTAATGTGTAAAAAGGGGATGCTGTTTGCCGTAAATGTGTAATAAAGGGCACACTTCTGCCGTATTGTGTAAAAAGGGGGATGCTGTCTGCCGTAATGTGTAAAAAGGGGACGCTGTCTGCCATAATGTGTAACATTGGGGACGCTGTCTGCCATAATGTGTAAAAAGGCACTCTGTCTGCCATAATGTGTAAAAAGGGGGATGCTGTCTGCCGTAATGTGTAAAATGGGGGACGCTGTCTGCCGTAATGTGTAAAAAGGGGATGCTGTCTGCCGTTACGTTTAAAAAGGGGACGCTGTCTGCTGTAATGTGTAAAAAGTGGACTGTCTGCTGTAATGTGTAAAAAGGGGGACACTGTCTGTCGTAATGTGTAAAAAGGGGGTAGCTCTCTACCGTAATGTGTAAAAAGGGGATGATGTCTTTCGTAATGTGTAAAAAGGGGGATGATGTCTTTCGTAATGTGTAAAAAGGGGGATGTTGTCTGCCGTAATGTGTAAAAAGGGACGCTGTCTGCCGTAATGTGTAAAAAGGGACGCTGTCTGCCGTAATGTGTTAAAAGGGGATGCTGTCTGCCATAATGTGTAAATAGGGACACTGTATGCCGTAATGTGTAAAAAGGGGGATGCTGTTTGACGTAATGTGTAATAAGGGGCACACTGTCTACCCTAATGTGTAAAAAGGCACGCTGTCTGCCATAATGTGTAAAAAGGGGGACGCTGTCTTCCGTAATGTGTAAAAAGGGGGATGTTGTCTGCCGTAATGTGTAAAAAGGCATGCTGTCTGCCGTAATGTGTAAAAAGGGGGATGTTGTCTGCCGTAATGTGTAAAAAGGGACGCTGTCTGCCATAATGTGTAAAAAGAGACGCTGTTTACTGTAATGTGTAAAAAGGGGGACGCTGTATGCCGTAATGTGTTAAAACGGGTATGCTGTCTGCCGTATTGTGTAAATAGGGGCACTGTATGGAGTAATGTATAATAAGGGGGATGCTGTTTGCCATAATGTGCAATAAGGGGCACACTGTCTGCCGTAATGTGTAAAAAGGGGGATGCTGTCTGCCGTAATGTGTAAAAAGGGGGACGCTGTCTGCCGTAATGTGTAAAAAGGGGACGCTGTCTGCCATAATGTGTAAAATTGGGGACGCTGTCTGCCATAATGTGTAAAATTGGGGACGCTGTCTGCCGTAATGTGTAAAAAGGGGACGCTGTCTGCCATAATGTGTAAAATTGGGGACGCTGTCTGCCGTAATATGTAAAAAGGGGGATGTTGTCTGCCGTAATGTGTAAAAAGGGACGCTGTCTACTGTAATGTGTAAAAAGGGGACGCTGTCTGCCGTAATGTGTAAAAAGGGATGCTGTCTGCCATAATGTGTTAAAAGAGATGCTGTTTACTGTAATGTGTAAAAAGGGGGACGCTGTATGCCGTAATGTGTTAAAACGGGTATGCTGTCTGCCGTAATGTGTAAATAGGGACACTGTAAGGCGTAATGTGTAATAAGGGGGATGCTGTTTGCCATAATGTGCAATAAGGGGCACACTGTCTGCCGTAATGTGTAAAAAGGGGACGCTGTCTGCCATAATGTGTAAAATTGGGGACGCTGTCTGCCGTAATGTGTAAAAAGGGGACGCTGTCTGCCATAATGTGTAAAATTGGGGACGCTGTATGCCGTAATATGTAAAAAGGGGGATGTTGTCTGCCGTAATGTGTAAAAAGGGACGCTGTCTACTGTATTGTGTAAAAAGAGGACGCTGTCTGCCGTAATGTGTAAAAAGGGGACGATGTCTGCCATAATGTGTAAATTGGGGATGCTGTCTGCCGTAATGTGTAAAAAGGGGATGCTGTTTGCCGTAAATGTGTAATAAAGGGTACACTTCTGCCGTAATGTGTAAAAAGGGGGATGCTGTCTGCCGTAATGTGTAAAAAGGGACGCTGTCTGCCATAATGTGTAAAATTGGGGACGCTGTCTGCTGTAATGTGTAAAAAGGCACGCTGTCTGCCATAATGTGTAAAAAGGGGGATGTTGTCTGCAGTAATGTGAAAAAAGGGGACGCTGTCTGCCATAATGTGTAAAATTGGGGACGCTGTCTGCCGTAATGTGTAAAAAGGGGACGCTGTCTGCCATAATGTGTAACATTGGGGACGCTGTCTGCCGTAATGTGTAAAAAGGCACTCTGTCTGCCATAATGTGTAAAAAGGGGGATGCTGTCTGCCGTAATGTGTAAAAAGGGGGACGCTGTCTGCCGTGATGTGTAAAAAGGGGGACGCTGTCTGCCGTAATGTGTAAAAAGGGGATGCTGTCTGCCGTTACGTTTAAAAAGGGGACGCTGTCTGCTGTAATGTGTAAAAAGTGGACTGTCTGCTGTAATGTGTAAAAAGGGGGACACTGTCTGTCGTAATGTGTAAAAAGGGGGACGCTCTCTACCGTAATGTGTAAAAAGGGGATGATGTCTTTCGTAATGTGTAAAAAGGGGATGATGTCTTTCGTAATGTGTAAAAAGGGGGATGATGTCTTTCGTAATGTGTAAAAAGGGGGATGTTGTCTGCCGTAATGTGTAAAAAGGGACGCTGTCTGCCGTAATGTGTAAAAAGGGATGCTGTCTGCCGTAATGTGTAAAAAGGGACGCTGTCTACTGTAATGTGTAAAAAGGGGGATGCTGTCTGCCGTAATGTGTTAAAAGGGGGATGCTGTCTGCCATAATGTGTAAATAGGGACACTGTCTGCCGTAATGTGTAAAAAGGGACACTGTCTACTGTAATGTGTTCAAAGGGGGATGCTGTCTGCCGTAATGTGTAAAAAGGGGACGCTGACTGCCATAATGTGTAAAAAGGCACGCTGTCTGCCCTAATGTGTAAAAAGGGGGTCTCTGCTGTAATGTGTAAAAAGGGGACTGTCTGCCATTATGTGTAAAAAGGGGATGCTGTCTGCCATAATGTGTAACATTGGGGACGCTGTCTGCCGTAATGTGTAAAAAGGGGGATGCTGTCTGCCGTAATGTGCAAAAAGGGACACTGTCTGCCGTAATGTGTAAAAAGGGGATGCAGTCTGCCGTTACGTTTAAAAAGGGGACAATGTCTGCTGTAATGTGTTAAAAGGGGACTGTCTGCCATTATGTGTAAAAAGGGGGACGCTGTCTGCCGTAATGTGTAAAAAGGGGGATGCTGTCTGCCATAATGTGTAAAAAGGGGGATGATGTATGCTGTAATGTTTAAAAAGGGACGCTGTCTGCCGTAATGTGTACAAAGGGGGATGTTGTCTGCCGTAATGTGTTCAAAGGGGGATGCTGTCTGCCGTAATGTGTAAAAAGGGGACGCTGACTGCCATAATGTGTAAAAAGGCACGCTGTCTGCCCTAATGTGTAAAAAGGGGGTCTCTGCTGTAATGTGTAAAAAGGGGACTGTCTGCCATTATGTGTAAAAAGGGGACGCTGTCTGCCATAATGTGTAACATTGGGGACGCTGTCTGCCGTAATGTGTAAAAAGGCGGATGCTGTCTGCCGTAATGTGTAAAAAGGGGGACGCTGTCTGCCGTAATGTGTAAAAAGGCGGATGCTGTCTGCCGTAACGTGTAAAAAGGGGGACGCTGTCTGCCGTAATGTGTAAAAAGGGGATACTGTCTGCCGCTACGTGTAAAAAGGGGACGCTGTCTGCTGTAATGTGTAAAAAGTGGACTGTCTGCTGTAATGTGTAAAAAGGGGGACGCTCTCTACCGTAATGTGTAAAAAGGGGATGCTGTCTGTCGTAATGTGTAAAAAGGGGGATGAATTCTGCCGTAAAGTGTAAAAAGGGACGCTGTCTGCCGTAATGTGTACAAAGGGGGATGTTGTCTGCCGTAATGTGTTCAAAGGGGGATGCTGTCTGCCGTAATGTGTAAAAAGGGGACGCTGACTGCCATAATGTGTAAAAAGGCACGCTGTCTGCCCTAATGTGTAAAAAGGGGGATGTTGTCTGCCGTAATGTGTAAAAAGGGACGCTGTCTACTGTAATGTGTAAAAAGGGGGTCTCTGCTGTAATGTGTAAAAAGGGGACTGTCTGCCATTATGTGTAAAAAGGGGACGCTGTCTGCCATAATGTGTAACATTGGGGACGCTGTCTGCCGTAATGTGTAAAAAGGCGGATGCTGTCTGCCGTAATGTGTAAAAAGGGGGACGCTGTCTGCCGTAATGTGTAAAAAGGCGGATGCTGTCTGCCGTAACGTGTAAAAAGGGGGACGCTGTCTGCCGTAATGTGTAAAAAGGGGATACTGTCTGCCGCTACGTGTAAAAAGGGGACGCTGTCTGCTGTAATGTGTAAAAAGTGGACTGTCTGCTGTAATGTGTAAAAAGGGGGACGCTCTCTACCGTAATGTGTAAAAAGGGGATGCTGTCTGTCGTAATGTGTAAAAAGGGGGATGAATTCTGCCGTAAAGTGTAAAAAGGGACTCTGTCTGCCGTACTGTGCACAAAGGGGGATGCTGTCTGCCATAATGTGTTCAAAGGGGGATGCTGTCTGCCGTAATGTGTTAAAAGAGGATGCTGTCTGACGTAATGTGTAAAAAGGGGATGTTGTCTGCCATAATGTGTAAAAAGGGGGACGCTGTCTGCCATAATGTGTAAAAAGGGGGACGCTGTCTGCCATAATGTGTAAAAAGGAGGACGCTGTCTGCTGTAATGTGTAAAAAGGAGGACGCTGTCTGCTGTAATGTGTAAAAATGGGGGCGCTGTCTGCCGTAATGTGTAAACGGCACGCTGTCTGCCGTAATGTGTTAAAAGGGGAGGCTGTCTGCCGTAATGTGTAAAATTGGGGACGCTGTCTGCCGTAATGTGTAAAAAGGGGATGCTGTCTTTCGTAATGTGTAAAAAGGGGACGCTGTCTGCCGTAATGTGTAAAAAGGGGGACGCTGTCTGCCGCAATGTGTAAAAAGGGGACGCTGTCTGCAATAATGTGTAAAATTGGGGACGCTGTCTGCCATAATGTGTAAAAAGGGGGACGTTGTCTGCCGTAATGTGTAAAAAGGGACGCTGTCTACTGTAATGTGTAAAAAGGGGGACGCTGTCTGCCGTAATGTGTTGAAAGGGAAATGCTGTCTGCCGAAATGTGTAAAAAGGAAACGCTGACTGCCGTATTGTGTAAAAAGGGGACGATGTCTGCCGTAATGTGCAAAAAGAGGACGCTGTCTGCCGTAATGTGTAAAAAGTGGGCTATCTACTGTAATGTGTAAAAAGGGGACACTGTCTGCTGTAATGTGTAAAAAGGGGACGCTCTCTGCCGTAATGTGTAAAAAGGGGGATGCTGCCTGTCATAATGTATAAAAAGTGGGATGCTCTCTGCCGTAAAGTGTGAAAAGGGACGCTGTCTGCCGTAATGTGTACAAAGGGGGATGCTGTCTGCCGTAATGTGTTCAAAGGGGATGCTGTCTGCCGTAATGTGTTAAAAGAGGCTGCTGTATGCCGTAATGTGTAAAAAGGGGACGCTGTCTGCCGTTACGTTTAAAAAGGGGACGCTGTCTGCTGTAATGTGTAAAAAGGGGACTGTCTGTCGTTATGTGTAAAAAGTGGGACGCTGTCTGCCATAATGTGTAAAAAGGGGGATGATGTATGCCGTAATGTGTAAAAAGAGACGCTGTCTGCCATAATGTGTAAAAAGGGGGATGCTGTCTGCCGTAATGTGTTCAAAGGGGGATGCTGTCTGCCGTAATGTGTTAAAAGGGGATGCTGTCCGCCGTAATGTGTAAAAAGGGGGACGCTGTCTGCCGTAATGTGTAAAAAGGGGGACGCTGTCTGCTGTAATGTGTAAAAAGGGACGCTGTCTACTGTAATGTGAAAAAAGGGGGACTCTGTCTGCCATAATGTGTTAAAAGGGGGATGCTGTCTGCCGTAATGTGTAAAAAGAAGACGCTGTCTGCCATAATGTGTAACATTGGGGACGCTGTCTGCCGTAATGTGTAAAAAGGGGACGCTGTCTGCCATAATGTGTAAAAAGGGATGCTGTCTACTGTAATGTGAAAAAAGGGGGACTCTGTCTGCCATAATGTGTTTAAAGGGGGATGCTGTCTGCCGTAATGTGTAAAAAGGGGGACGCTGTCTGCCGTAATGTGTAAAAAGGAGGACCCTGTCTGCCGTAATGTGTAAAAAGGGGACGATGTCTGCCATAATGTGTAAATTGGGGATGCTGTCTGCCGTAATGTGTAAAAAGGGGATGCTGTTTGCCGTAATGTGTAAAAAGGGGACGATGTCTGCCATAATGTGTAAATTGGGGATGCTGTCTGCCGTAATGTGTAAAAAGGGGATGCTGTTTGCCGTAAATGTGTAATAAAGGGCACACTTCTGCCGTATTGTGTAAAAAGGGGGATGCTGTCTGCCGTAATGTGTAAAAAGGGGACGCTGTCTGCCATAATGTGTAACATTGGGGACGCTGTCTGCCATAATGTGTAAAAAGGCACTCTGTCTGCCATAATGTGTAAAAAGGGGGATGCTGTCTGCCGTAATGTGTAAAATGGGGGACGCTGTCTGCCGTAATGTGTAAAAAGGGGATGCTGTCTGCCGTTACGTTTAAAAAGGGGACGCTGTCTGCTGTAATGTGTAAAAAGTGGACTGTCTGCTGTAATGTGTAAAAAGGGGGACACTGTCTGTCGTAATGTGTAAAAAGGGGGTAGCTCTCTACCGTAATGTGTAAAAAGGGGATGATGTCTTTCGTAATGTGTAAAAAGGGGGATGATGTCTTTCGTAATGTGTAAAAAGGGGGATGTTGTCTGCCGTAATGTGTAAAAAGGGACGCTGTCTGCCGTAATGTGTAAAAAGGGACGCTGTCTGCCGTAATGTGTTAAAAGGGGATGCTGTCTGCCATAATGTGTAAATAGGGACACTGTATGCCGTAATGTGTAAAAAGGGGGATGCTGTTTGACGTAATGTGTAATAAGGGGCACACTGTCTACCCTAATGTGTAAAAAGGCACGCTGTCTGCCATAATGTGTAAAAAGGGGGACGCTGTCTTCCGTAATGTGTAAAAAGGGGGATGCTGTCTGCCGTAATGTGTAAAAAGGCATGCTGTCTGCCGTAATGTGTAAAAAGGGGGATGTTGTCTGCCGTAATGTGTAAAAAGGGACGCTGTCTGCCATAATGTGTAAAAAGAGACGCTGTTTACTGTAATGTGTAAAAAGGGGGACGCTGTATGCCGTAATGTGTTAAAACGGGTATGCTGTCTGCCGTATTGTGTAAATAGGGGCACTGTATGGAGTAATGTATAATAAGGGGGATGCTGTTTGCCATAATGTGCAATAAGGGGCACACTGTCTGCCGTAATGTGTAAAAAGGGGGATGCTGTCTGCCGTAATGTGTAAAAAGGGGGACGCTGTCTGCCGTAATGTGTAAAAAGGGGACGCTGTCTGCCATAATGTGTAAAATTGGGGACGCTGTCTGCCATAATGTGTAAAATTGGGGACGCTGTCTGCCGTAATGTGTAAAAAGGGGACGCTGTCTGCCATAATGTGTAAAATTGGGGACGCTGTCTGCCGTAATATGTAAAAAGGGGGATGTTGTCTGCCGTAATGTGTAAAAAGGGACGCTGTCTACTGTAATGTGTAAAAAGGGGACGCTGTCTGCCGTAATGTGTAAAAAGGGATGCTGTCTGCCATAATGTGTTAAAAGAGATGCTGTTTACTGTAATGTGTAAAAAGGGGGACGCTGTATGCCGTAATGTGTTAAAACGGGTATGCTGTCTGCCGTAATGTGTAAATAGGGACACTGTAAGGCGTAATGTGTAATAAGGGGGATGCTGTTTGCCATAATGTGCAATAAGGGGCACACTGTCTGCCGTAATGTGTAAAAAGGGGACGCTGTCTGCCATAATGTGTAAAATTGGGGACGCTGTCTGCCGTAATGTGTAAAAAGGGGACGCTGTCTGCCATAATGTGTAAAATTGGGGACGCTGTATGCCGTAATATGTAAAAAGGGGGATGTTGTCTGCCGTAATGTGTAAAAAGGGACGCTGTCTACTGTATTGTGTAAAAAGAGGACGCTGTCTGCCGTAATGTGTAAAAAGGGGACGATGTCTGCCATAATGTGTAAATTGGGGATGCTGTCTGCCGTAATGTGTAAAAAGGGGATGCTGTTTGCCGTAAATGTGTAATAAAGGGTACACTTCTGCCGTAATGTGTAAAAAGGGGGATGCTGTCTGCCGTAATGTGTAAAAAGGGACGCTGTCTGCCATAATGTGTAAAATTGGGGACGCTGTCTGCTGTAATGTGTAAAAAGGCACGCTGTCTGCCATAATGTGTAAAAAGGGGGATGTTGTCTGCAGTAATGTGAAAAAAGGGGACGCTGTCTGCCATAATGTGTAAAATTGGGGACGCTGTCTGCCGTAATGTGTAAAAAGGGGACGCTGTCTGCCATAATGTGTAACATTGGGGACGCTGTCTGCCGTAATGTGTAAAAAGGCACTCTGTCTGCCATAATGTGTAAAAAGGGGGATGCTGTCTGCCGTAATGTGTAAAAAGGGGGACGCTGTCTGCCGTAATGTGTAAAAAGGGGGACGCTGTCTGCCGTAATGTGTAAAAAGGGGATGCTGTCTGCCGTTACGTTTAAAAAGGGGACGCTGTCTGCTGTAATGTGTAAAAAGTGGACTGTCTGCTGTAATGTGTAAAAAGGGGGACACTGTCTGTCGTAATGTGTAAAAAGGGGGACGCTCTCTACCGTAATGTGTAAAAAGGGGATGATGTCTTTCGTAATGTGTAAAAAGGGGGATGTTGTCTGCCGTAATGTGTAAAAAGGGACGCTGTCTGCCGTAATGTGTAAAAAGGGATGCTGTCTGCCGTAATGTGTAAAAAGGGACGCTGTCTACTGTAATGTGTAAAAAGGGGGATGCTGTCTGCCGTAATGTGTTAAAAGGGGGATGCTGTCTGCCATAATGTGTAAATAGGGACACTGTCTGCCGTAATGTGTAAAAAGGGACACTGTCTACTGTAATGTGTAAAAAGGGGGGCGCTGCCTGCCGTAATGTGTTAAAAGGGAGATGCTGTCTGCCGTTATGTGTAAAAAGGGAACGCTGTCTGCCGTATTGTGTAAAAAGGGGACGCTGTCTGTCATAATGTGTAAAATTGGGGACGCTGTCTGCCGTAATGTGTAAAAAGGCACGCTGTCTGCCGCAATGTGTAAAAAGGGGGATGCTGTCTGCCGTAATGTGCAAAAAGGGACACTGTCTGCCGTAATGTGTAAAAAGGGGATGCAGTCTGCCGTTACGTTTAAAAAGGGGACAATGTCTGCTGTAATGTGTTAAAAGGGGACTGTCTGCCATTATGTGTAAAAAGGGGGACGCTGTCTGCCGTAATGTGTAAAAAGGGGGATGCTGTCTGCCATAATGTGTAAAAAGGGGGATGATGTATGCTGTAATGTTTAAAAAGGGACGCTGTCTGCCGTAATGTGTACAAAGGGGGATGTTGTCTGCCGTAATGTGTTCAAAGGGGGATGCTGTCTGCCGTAATGTGTAAAAAGGGGACGCTGACTGCCATAATGTGTAAAAAGGCACGCTGTCTGCCCTAATGTGTAAAAAGGGGGTCTCTGCTGTAATGTGTAAAAAGGGGACTGTCTGCCATTATGTGTAAAAAGGGGACGCTGTCTGCCATAATGTGTAACATTGGGGACGCTGTCTGCCGTAATGTGTAAAAAGGCGGATGCTGTCTGCCGTAATGTGTAAAAAGGGGGACGCTGTCTGCCGTAATGTGTAAAAAGGCGGATGCTGTCTGCCGTAACGTGTAAAAAGGGGGACGCTGTCTGCCGTAATGTGTAAAAAGGGGATACTGTCTGCCGCTACGTGTAAAAAGGGGACGCTGTCTGCTGTAATGTGTAAAAAGTGGACTGTCTGCTGTAATGTGTAAAAAGGGGGACGCTCTCTACCGTAATGTGTAAAAAGGGGATGCTGTCTGTCGTAATGTGTAAAAAGGGGGATGAATTCTGCCGTAAAGTGTAAAAAGGGACGCTGTCTGCCGTAATGTGTACAAAGGGGGATGTTGTCTGCCGTAATGTGTTCAAAGGGGGATGCTGTCTGCCGTAATGTGTAAAAAGGGGACGCTGACTGCCATAATGTGTAAAAAGGCACGCTGTCTGCCCTAATGTGTAAAAAGGGGGATGTTGTCTGCCGTAATGTGTAAAAAGGGACGCTGTCTACTGTAATGTGTAAAAAGGGGGTCTCTGCTGTAATGTGTAAAAAGGGGACTGTCTGCCATTATGTGTAAAAAGGGGACGCTGTCTGCCATAATGTGTAACATTGGGGACGCTGTCTGCCGTAATGTGTAAAAAGGCGGATGCTGTCTGCCGTAATGTGTAAAAAGGGGGACGCTGTCTGCCGTAATGTGTAAAAAGGCGGATGCTGTCTGCCGTAACGTGTAAAAAGGGGGACGCTGTCTGCCGTAATGTGTAAAAAGGGGATACTGTCTGCCGCTACGTGTAAAAAGGGGACGCTGTCTGCTGTAATGTGTAAAAAGTGGACTGTCTGCTGTAATGTGTAAAAAGGGGGACGCTCTCTACCGTAATGTGTAAAAAGGGGATGCTGTCTGTCGTAATGTGTAAAAAGGGGGATGAATTCTGCCGTAAAGTGTAAAAAGGGACTCTGTCTGCCGTACTGTGCACAAAGGGGGATGATGTCTGCCATAATGTGTTCAAAGGGGGATGCTGTCTGCCGTAATGTGTTAAAAGAGGATGCTGTCTGACGTAATGTGTAAAAAGGGGATGTTGTCTGCCATAATGTGTAAAAAGGGGGACGCTGTCTGCCATAATGTGTAAAAAGGGGGACGCTGTCTGCCATAATGTGTAAAAAGGAGGACGCTGTCTGCTGTAATGTGTAAAAAGGAGGACGCTGTCTGCTGTAATGTGTAAAAATGGGGGCGCTGTCTGCCGTAATGTGTAAACGGCACGCTGTCTGCCGTAATGTGTTAAAAGGGGAGGCTGTCTGCCGTAATGTGTAAAATTGGGGACGCTGTCTGCCGTAATGTGTAAAAAGGGGACGCTGTCTTTCGTAATGTGTAAAAAGGGGACGCTGTCTTTCGTAATGTGTAAAAAGGGGACGCTGTCTGCCGTAATGTGTAAAAAGGGGGACGCTGTCTGCCGCAATGTGTAAAAAGGGGACGCTGTCTGCAATAATGTGTAAAATTGGGGACGCTGTCTGCCATAATGTGTAAAAAGGGGGACGTTGTCTGCCGTAATGTGTAAAAAGGGACGCTGTCTACTGTAATGTGTAAAAAGGGGGACGCTGTCTGCCGTAATGTGTTGAAAGGGAAATGCTGTCTGCCGAAATGTGTAAAAAGGAAACGCTGACTGCCGTATTGTGTAAAAAGGGGACGATGTCTGCCGTAATGTGCAAAAAGAGGACGCTGTCTGCCGTAATGTGTAAAAAGTGGGCTATCTACTGTAATGTGTAAAAAGGGGACACTGTCTGCTGTAATGTGTAAAAAGGGGACGCTCTCTGCCGTAATGTGTAAAAAGGGGGATGCTGCCTGTCATAATGTATAAAAAGTGGGATGCTCTCTGCCGTAAAGTGTGAAAAGGGACGCTGTCTGCCGTAATGTGTACAAAGGGGGATGCTGTCTGCCGTAATGTGTTCAAAGGGGATGCTGTCTGCCGTAATGTGTTAAAAGAGGCTGCTGTATGCCGTAATGTGTAAAAAGGGGACGCTGTCTGCCGTTACGTTTAAAAAGGGGACGCTGTCTGCTGTAATGTGTAAAAAGGGGACTGTCTGTCGTTATGTGTAAAAAGTGGGACGCTGTCTGCCATAATGTGTAAAAAGGGGGATGATGTATGCCGTAATGTGTAAAAAGAGACGCTGTCTGCCATAATGTGTAAAAAGGGGGATGCTGTCTGCCGTAATGTGTTCAAAGGGGGATGCTGTCTGCCGTAATGTGTTAAAAGGGGATGCTGTCCGCCGTAATGTGTAAAAAGGGGGACGCTGTCTGCCGTAATGTGTAAAAAGGGGGACGCTGTCTGCTGTAATGTGTAAAAAGGGACGCTGTGTACTGTAATGTGAAAAAAGGGGGACTCTGTCTGCCATAATGTGTTAAAAGGGGGATGCTGTCTGCCGTAATGTGTAAAAAGAAGACGCTGTCTGCCATAATGTGTAACATTGGGGACGCTGTCTGCCGTAATGTGTAAAAAGGGGACGCTGTCTGCCATAATGTGTAAAAAGGGATGCTGTCTACTGTAATGTGAAAAAAGGGGGACTCTGTCTGCCATAATGTGTTTAAAGGGGGATGCTGTCTGCCGTAATGTGTAAAAAGGGGGACGCTGTCTGCCGTAATGTGTAAAAAGGAGGACCCTGTCTGCCGTAATGTGTAAAAAGGGGATGCTGTCTGCTGTTACATTTAAAAAGGGGACGCTGTTTGCTGTAATGTGTAAAAAGTTTACTGTCTGCTGTAATGTGTAAAAAGTTTACTGTCTGCTGTAATGTGTAAAAAGGGGAATACTGTCTGCCGTAATGTGAAAAAAGGGGGACGCTCTCTACCGTAATGTGTAAAAAGAGGGATGCTGTCTGCCGTAAAGTGTAAAAAGGGACTCTGTCTGCCGTAATGTGTACAAAGGGGTATGCTGTCTGACGTAATGTGTTCAAAGGGGGATGCTGTCTGCCGTAATGTGTTTTAAAAGAGGATGCTGTCTGCTGTAATGTGTAAAAAGGGGATGCTGTTTGCCATAATGTGTAAAAAGGGGATGTGTAAAAAGGGGGACGCTGTCTGCTGTAATGTGTAAAAAGGGGACGCTGTATGCCATAATGTGTAAAATTGGGGACGCTGTCTGCCACAATGTGTAAACGGCATGCTGTCTGCCGTAATGTGTAAAAAGGGGGATGCTGTCTGCCGTAATGTGTAATAAGGGGTGTGACAACACAGCCGGCGCATTGTGTCACACAGTGGTAAAAGACATGCAGCTACTTCCCTATCCCTGGTCTGACCCATGGACTACACTAATTGTTGATCTGTATTTGGCTATGTAGTAGGCAATATTGTATTATATTGTATGATGTTATTGTTACAAGGGTACAGTTATGTTTTCGATGTATATATATGAATGTATTGGTTATTGGGTTATAGTTTGTCAAATAATGTTCCCCCCATATGACTGCGCAGATAACCTGTGTGTTTGCTGTTGTGTAGATACAGCCAGTCTCAGATGTCAGGCCATACACCCCCCTCATTCTTCCCCACACAATGGATTCCAGGCCACACAATCAGATTAAGTAAGGTTACTTTAGTTAACATCTATTGTGGCCTAGGGGACATGCCTGGACAAGTGAAAACAGGTTTGCTCTGAAACTGTCTGGGGGTGTCGCCTTATTGTAGGAAAGACAAAGGTTTGATAATAGCAAAGAGAGAAGGTGAGAGAGATCTGGCACAGGAGGGGAGAGGGTGGCAGGAGACTGGCTAAGAAGTAATGTTCTGTCAGGAGCTCCAGGAGGGATTGTCGTGTAGAATTGGATCACAGAAGTGTGCTGAACTGTGTTATAACCTATTCTGTCAATAAACCATTGTTGGTTTTTCATCTACCACCGTGACTGAGTGATTTTGAACACAATATCCTCACATTTGGCGGCAGCAGTGGGATCACTCAAGACACCAGCAGAAAGGAATAAACCACAGCAGGCAATGGATTCTGCCCCGCTATGCTACCGATACAGCAAGAAGGATCAACTACAGGACCTCTGTCGAACAAGACGGATTGAGTTTAATGCATCGGACACCAGAGCAGTCTTAATGGCAAAGCTAGCTGAATGGGACCAAGAACACCCTGGGCAGGAGGATGATGAGGACTGCATCCCAGAGCAGGCCGAGGGTCAAGGAACCACTGGAACCGCTACAACAGGCCCTGCACTGGTCGTTGGAAGTACAGATCAGTTGCGGGAGTTGCTGGCAGCACTAGGGCAAGGAGCATCAGTACTGGGAGCCGCATTGGGGGCGCAGACCGGTATAACCGCCCCGGCAGTGGCGGTAAGGCAGACCTCCCGGCTGAGGTATAATGAGGTCCCACCTTTTGATGAGGTCAGTTCGGATATTGATACTCATTTGCAGATGTTTGAATCTGTTATGATAATGCATGGAATTGAGGCAGCAGAGTGGCCTCGATATTTGGTACCCAGTCTCAGAGGGCGGGCACTGGAGGCATTCCATGCCCTGAGACCAGAGCAGATCCTGGTATATGAGGAGGTACGGAGTGTGCTGCTTGCCAGATATGCGGTGACCGCTGAATCGTATCGCATAAAGTTTCGGTCTATGACGCGGAAAGGAGATGCCTCATTTATAGAGTTCAATAACTTGCTGCGGAGGAACTGTGATAAGTGGCTGGCTGTGAAGAAGGCCCTTACTGTAGCAGACATTAAAAATGCTTTTATTTTGGAGCAGCTGCTAAACAAGATGCCTCCAGAGATCAGGGAGTGGGTGGCAGATCGGAACCCTACCACTCCGGAAAAAGCAGCACACCTAGCAGATGAGTTCACAGCTAACAGGCCTCGGTGGAGAGGTGCCAATACAGAGGAGAGGACAACCCTCCGACGGCCCCAGCAGGATCGTGAGCTACCATTGTTCCCCCACCGGCCAGCCCCAATACATACCCCAGCTTCCCTAGCCAGAAATTCAAGGTCTCGGGGACCAGCATCACCTGCAAGCCGACACTG
The DNA here is from genome assembly GCF_028390025.1 of Pseudophryne corroboree. Taxonomy (NCBI): domain Eukaryota; kingdom Metazoa; phylum Chordata; class Amphibia; order Anura; family Myobatrachidae; genus Pseudophryne; species Pseudophryne corroboree. The sequence goes on from NC_086452.1 coordinate 126,579,605, forward strand.
CTACAACTGTGACCAGGTGGGGCATTTACTTCGTGACTGTACACGGGTAAGACGGCCATTCCCAGGTACCCAATCTGCCATGTCGCGGGTGGCTGTGTGCCACGAATCATTTGGAACGGGCGAGGTGGACTACTTTCCTGATGCGCCAGAGGCGGAGGAAGTAGCATACCAAGTAGAGGTGGTAGCAGCTATTGGGAAATCCACCCAGGATAATATGAAGACCCACCTACAACCTGTAAAAGTTAATGGGAAGGAGCTGCAAGGGTTGAGAGACTCTGGAGCTTCTATCACCCTTATACGGCCAGAATTAATTCCCCCCTGCCAGATACTGAAGAAAAGGAAAGTTAAAATTTCCATGGCAGGAGGGCAGATCACTGTAATACCTATGGCAAGGGTACACCTGGACTGGGGCCTGGACTCTGGAGAGGTAAATGTTGGACTTTTGGATGGATTACCCACTCACGTCATTCTGGGCAATGATCTGAGTGCTGGATTGGCTAGTTACTTTGTGGGAGCTATCACCCGAAGCCAAGCACAGGCATTGGAGACAGTGCATGAGGACCCTCTCATGCCAGCACCAGGAGTCTCTGTGGAAGTTACAGCCACAAACCCTGAACCGTTGGCGGTGAGTAACCCTGTACCAGACTTGCCTGACTGTGATGAGAATCTGGGGGAAGTAGATAGGGTAGCCTTTAGGGAAGCCCAACGGACCGACCCCTCCCTAGCTAGCCTCCGCAGGGCAGCGGGACGAACAGATTGGGGGCCTCAGGAGGATCGCATTATGTGGGAGGAGGGGAGACTGTACCGGGTGCCAGCAAAAGCAGACCCATTAGAGCCCGGGGTCCTAAGAAAACAGTTGATTGTTCCTCAGCAGTACCGTGCCCGGTTGCTGGCCCTTGCCCATGACATTCCCTTAGCAGGCCACTTAGGGGTTCGGAAAACCCGTGCCCGGCTGCTGCGACATTTCTTCTGGTCTGGGGTTAACCAGGAGGTAAAACAGTATAGAGAGTCATGTGAGGTCTGCCAACGCCTCGGGGGACCCCCACGCCGGGTTCCCCTACAACCCATGCCTGTCATAAGTGAGCCATTTAAGAGAGTGGCCATGGACATTGTGGGGCCTTTTAAGAAACCAAGCCGAACAGGAAAGAGATACATACTGACTGTAGTTGATTACGCGACTAGATACCCTGAGGCAGTGGCACTGGCATCCATAGATGCTGACCATATCGCCCAGGCTCTTATGGATATTTTTAGTCGCGTAGGATTTCCCCAAGAAGTAGTTACTGATCAGGGTACGCAATTTCAAGGGGAATTGCTGCAGACAGTATGGGACAACTTTGGGGTCCATCCCTTACGCACCACCCCTTATCACCCCCAGACTAATGGTCTCTGTGAGAGATTCAATTCGACCCTAAAGCAGTTGCTGCGGGCATTTGCTGAATCGGAGGGGGGAGACTGGGAGAAGTCCTTGCAACAGCTATTATTCGCGTACCGCGAAGTGCCGCAGGATTCAACCGGATTTTCTCCTTTTGAGTTACTATATGCCCGAAGGGTAAGGGGACCACTTGACCTAGTCAGGGAAAGCTGGGAAGGGTCATTTCAGGAACCTGAGGTTCCCATCTTGGAATATGTAGTCCAAATGAAGGAGAAACTGCACAGGCTGATGCAGCTTGCGCATGACCACACCCTGGGCGCGCAGGAAAGACAGTGCCGGTACTATAACCAACGAGCGCAGGACAGGGAACTAGAGGTTGGACAGAAAGTGATGGTGCTAGTACCTGCCCGAAAGCATAAGTTACAGGCGACCTGGGCAGGACCTTATACTGTAGTGGATCGGCAGGGACGGGTAGATTACATTATTGCCCTAGACCAAACAGGGAAGCGGGTGGGTACCTACCACATAAATAGGTTAAATAAATATGTCACCAGGGAGATAGGGGCGGTGGCAATCTGTTGCCCACCTATGGATGACCCAGAGACCGACCCCATCCCTGACATTCTAGCAGCCACCAAGAGGGACCTAGGAGTGGAGGCAGTGCCCATAGGCTCGCAATTAACCGAAACCCAGGCCCTACAGATGAGGGAGGTATTGGAGGTAGAGAGGCCACAATTCACAAGCAGGCCAGGGCGCACTCATGTAGTGGCCCATCATGTCAATACCGGGGAGGCTCGGCCCACTAGGCAACCCGCTTATCGGGTGAACCCCAGGGTGATTGATATGATCAAAAGGGAGGTCGATGAAATGCTGGCGCTTGGTGTTATTGTACCGTCCCATAGTCCCTGGGCCGCCAGCGTAGTCCTAGTGCCCAAGAAAGATGGCAGTACCCGCTTCTGCGTGGACTATAGAAGGCTGAACGAGGTGACAGTGACAGACGCATACCCCATGCCCCGGGTAGATGAGTTGTTAGACAGGTTGGGAATGGCACGCTATGTATCCACCCTGGATCTTAGCAAAGGATACTGGCAGATACCCCTTACCAGGGAGGCACAGGAGAGGTCTGCATTCAGCACCCCATTTGGCCTCTTTGAATTTACTGCCATGCCCTTTGGGATGAAGAATGCCCCAGCCACCTTTCAGCGTACCATAGATCACCTACTGACAGGGTGTCAGGACTTTGCCCAGGCATACCTTGATGACATAGCCATTTTTAGTCAGACATGGGAGGAGCATCTGCAGCATGTGGCCCAGGTGTTGGCACGGATCAGCAAGGCAGGGTTAACAATCAAACCTGACAAATGTCAGATGGGGATGGCAGAGGTATTGTACCTCGGGCATAGGGTTGGTGGATGCCATATTCATCCAGAGCCAGCTAAAATTGAGGCCATCCTGAAATGGCCTCGGCCCACTAACCAAAAACAGGTACGTGCCTTCCTTGGAACAGCAGGGTACTACCGTAAATTTGTGCCCCAGTACAGCACCATTGCCAAACCCCTGACTGACCTAATGACAAAAAAGTACACCCGACAAATTGACTGGAGCCCAGAGTGTGAGCAGGCTTTTTCCCAGCTGAAGGACATTTTGTCCCAATCCCCAGTGTTAGCAGCCCCCGACTTCCGCCGGCGGTTCATTGTGCAAACAGATGCCTCAGGTTGTGGAATAGGAGCTGTGTTGAGCCAAGTAGGGGAGGATGGTTGTGAACACCCAGTTGCCTTTCTCTCCCGAAAACTTCTGGACCGTGAGATAGCCTATGCCACTATTGAAAAGGAGTGCCTGGCCAAAGTCTGGGCACTCAAGAAATTGCAGGCATATGTGTACGGGCGCGAGTTCTCAGTGGTAACAGACCACAGTCCCCTTAGTTGGTTACAGCGCACTGCCGGAGACAATGGACGACTGCTGAGATGGAGCTTAGCCCTACAACTATACAATTTCTCTATCTCTCACAAAAAGGGCAGAGATCATGGGAACGCAGATGGCCTGTCCCGTCAGCAGGAACCAGACCAAGCGCCGAGCAAGCCCAGGAAATCCCTCGCTACAAATGCCCAGGGTACAGGAGAATATCATTACTCTCAGCAAGCTTAAGCCACCCAGGACACCGGGCTTGGAAGTAGAGGGAGGAAATGTGACAACACAGCCGGCGCATTGTGTCACACAGTGGTAAAAGACACGCAGCTACTTCCCTAGCCCTGGTCTGACCCATGGACTACACTAATTGTTGATCTGTATTTGGCTATGTAGTAGGCAATATTGTATTATATTGTATGATGTTATTGTTACAAGGGTACAGTTATGTTTTCGATGTATATATATGAATGTATTGGTTATTGGGTTATAGTTTGTCAAATAATGTTCCCCCCATATGACTGCGCAGATAACCTGTGTGTTTGCTGTTGTGTAGATACAGCCAGTCTCAGATGTCAGGCCATACACCCCCCTCATTCTTCCCCACACAATGGATTCCAGGCCACACAATCAGATTAAGTAAGGTTACTTTAGTTAACATCTATTGTGGCCTAGGGGACATGCCTGGACAAGTGAAAACAGGTTTGCTCTGAAACTGTCTGGGGGTGTCGCCTTATTGTAGGAAAGACAAAGGTTTGATAATAGCAAAGAGAGAAGGTGAGAGAGATCTGGCACAGGAGGGGAGAGGGTGGCAGGAGACTGGCTAAGAAGTAATGTTCTGTCAGGAGCTCCAGGAGGGATTGTCGTATAGAATTGGATCAAAGAAGTGTGCTGAACTGTGTTATAACCTATTCTGTCAATAAACCACTGTTGGTTTTTCATCTACCACCGTGACTGAGTGATTTTGAACCCAATATCCTCACAAGGGGGATGCTGTCTGCTGTAATGTGTAATAAGGGGGGACGCTGTCTGCCGTAATGTGTAAAAATTGGGGGACGCTGTCTGCCGTAATGTGTAAAAAGGGGACACTTTCTGCCAGAATGAGTAAAATTGGGGACGCTGTCAGCCATAATGTGTAACATTGGGGACGCTGTCTGCCGTAATGTGTAAAAAGGCACTCTGTCTGCCATAATGTGTAAAAAGGGGGACGCTGTCTGCCAGAATGTGTAAAAAGGGGATGCTGTCTGCTGTTACGTTTAAAAAGGGGACGCTGTCTGCTGTAATGTGTAAAAAGTGGACTGTCTGCTGTAATGTGTAAAAAGGGGACACTGTCTGTCGTAATGTGTAAAAAGGTGGACGCTCTCTACCGTAATGTGTAAAAAGGGGGATGATGTCTTTCGTAATGTGTAAAAAGGGGGATGTTGTCTGCCGTAATGTGTAAAAAGGGACGCTGTCTGCCGTAATGTGTAAAAAGGGACGCTGTCTGCCGTAATGTGTAAAAAGGGACGCTGTCTGCCGTAATGTGTAAAAAGGGACGCTGTCTGCCGTAATGTGTAAAAAGGGACGCTGTCTGCCATAATGTGTAAAATTGGGGACGCTGTCTGCTGTAATGTTTAAAAAGGCACGCTGTCTGCCATAATGTGTAAAAAGGGGGATGTTGTCTGCAGTAATGTGAAAAAAGGGGACGCTGTCTGCCATAATGTGTAAAATTGGGGACGCTGTCTGCCGTAATGTGTAAAAAGGGGACGCTGTCTGCCATAATGTGTAACATTGGGGACGCTGTCTGCCGTAATGTGTAAAAAGGGGGATGCTGTCTGCTGTAATGTGTAATAAGGGGGATGCTGTCTGCTGTAATGTGTAATAAGGGGGACGCTGTCTGCCGTAATGTGTAAAAATTGGGGGACGCTGTCTGCCGTAATGTGTAAAAAGGGGACACTTTCTGCCAGAATGAGTAAAATTGGGGACGCTGTCTGCCATAATGTGTAACATTGGGGACGCTGTCTGCTGTAATGTGTAAAAAGGTACTCTGTCTGCCATAATGTGTAAAAAGGGGGATGCTGTCTGCCGTAATGTGTAAAAAGGGGATGCTGTCTGCCGTTACGTTTAAAAAGGGGACGCTGTCTGCTGTAATGTGTAAAAATAGGACTGTCTGCTGTAATGTGTAAAAAGGGGGACACTGTCTGTCGTAATGTGTAAAAAGGGGGACGCTCTCTACCGTAATGTGTAAAAAGGGGGATGATGTCTTTCGTAATGAGTAAAAAGGGGGATGTTGTCTGCCGTAATGTGTAAAAAGGGACGCTGTCTGCCGTAATGTGTAAAAAGGGACGCTGTCTGCCGTAATGTGTAAAAAGGGACACTGTCTACTGTAATGTGTAAAAAGGGGGATGCTGTCTGCCGTAATGTGTTAAAAGGGGGATGCTGTCTGCCATAATGTGTAAATAGGGACACTGTATGCCGTAATGTGTAAAAAGGGGGATGCTGTTTGCCGTAATGTGTAATAAGGGGCACACTGTCTGCCCTAATGTGTAAAAAGGCACGCTGTCTGCCATAATGTGTAAAAAGGGGGACGCTGTCTTCCGTAATGTGTAAAAAGGGGGATGCTGTCTGCCGTAATGTGTAAAAAGGCATGCTGTCTGCCGTAATGTGTAAAAAGGGGATGTTGTCTGCCGTAATGTGTAAAAAAGGACGCTGTCTGCCATAATGTGTAAAAAAAGACGCTGTTTACTGTAATGTGTAAAAAGGGGGACGATGTATGCCGTAATGTGTTAAAACGGGTATGCTGTCTGCCGTAATGTGTACATAGGGACACTGTATGCCGTAATGTGTAAAAAGGGGGATGCTGTTTGCCATAATGTGCAATAAGGGGCACACTGTCTGCCATAATGTGTAAAAAGGGGGATGCTGTCTGCCGTAATGTGTAAAAAGGGGGACGCTGTCTGCCGTAATGTGTAAAAAGGGGACGCTGTCTGCCATAATGTGTAAAATTGGGGACGCTGTCTGCCGTAATGTGTAAAAAGGGGACGCTGTCTGCCATAATGTGTAAAATTGGGGACGCTGTCTGCCGTAATGTGTAAAAAGGGGGATGTTGTCTGCCGTATTGTGTAAAAAGGGACGCTGTCTACTGTAATGTGTAAAAAGGGGACGCTGTCTGCCGTAATGTGTAAAAAGGGGACGATGTCTGCCATAATGTGTAAATTGGGGATGCTGTCTGCGTAATGTGTAAAAAGGGGATGCTGTTTGCCGTAAATGTGTAATAAAGGGCACACTTCTGCCGTATTGTGTAAAAAGGGGGATGCTGTCTGCCGTAATGTGTAAAAAGGGACGCTGTCTGCCATAATGTGTAAAATTGGGGACGCTGTCTGCTGTAATGTGTAAAAAGGCACGCTGTCTGCCATAATGTGTAAAAAGGGGGATGTTGTCTGCAGTAATGTGAAAAAAGGGGACGCTGTCTGCCATCATGTGTAAAATTGGGGACGCTGTCTGCCGTAATGTGTAAAAAGGGGACGCTATCTGCCATAATGTGTAACATTGGGGACGCTGTCTGCCGTAATGTGTAAAAAGGCACTCTGTCTGCCATAATGTGTAAAAAGGGGGATGCTGTCTGCCATAATGTGTAAAAAGGGGGACGCTGTCTGCCATAATGTGTAAAAAGGGGATGATGTCTGCCGTAATGTGTAAAAAGGGGGACGCTGTCTGCCGTTACGTTTAAAAAGGAGACGCTGTCTGCTGTAATGTGTAAAAAGTGGACTGTCTGCTGTAATGTGTAAAAAGGGGGACACTGTCTGTCGTAATGTGTAAAAAGGGGGACGCTCTCTACCGTAATGTGTAAAAAGGGGATGATGTCTTTCGTAATGTGTAAAAAGGGGGATGATGTCTTTCGTAATGTGTAAAAAAGGGGATGTTGTCTGCCGTAATGTGTAAAAAGGGACGCTGTCTGCCGTAATGTGTAAAAAGGGACGCTGTCTGCCGTAATGTGTAAAAAGGGACGCTGTCTACTGTAATGTGTAAAAAGGGGGATGCTGTCTGCCGTAATGTGTTAAAAGGGGGATGCTGTCTGCCATAATGTGTAAATAGGGACACTGTATGCCGTAATGTGTAAAAAGGGGGATGCTGTTTGCCGTAATGTGTAATAAGGGGCACACTGTCTGCCCTAATGTGTAAAAAGGCACGCTGTCTGCCATAATGTGTAAAAAGGGGGACGCTGTCTTCCGTAATGTGTAAAAAGGGGGATGCTGTGTGCCGTAATGTGTAAAAAGGCATGCTGTCTGCCGTAATGTGTAAATAGGGGGATGTTGTCTGCCGTAATGTGCAAAAAGGGACGCTGTCTGCCATAATGTATAAAATTGGGGACGCTGTCTGCTGTAATGTGTAAAAAGGCATGCTGTCTGCCATAATGTGTAAAAAGGGGGATGTTGTCTGCCGTAATGTGAAAAAAGGGGACGCTGTCTGCCATAATGTGTAAAATTGGGGACGCTGTCTGCCGTAATGTGTAAAAAGGGGACGCTATCTGCCATAATGTGTAACATTGGGGACGCTGTCTGCCGTAATGTGTAAAAAGGCACTCTGTCTGCCATAATGTGTAAAAAGGGGGATGCTGTCTGCCGTAATGTGTAAAAAGGGGGACGCTGTCTGCCGTAATGTGTAAAAAGGGGATGATGTCTGCCGTAATGTGTAAAAAGGGGGACGCTGTCTGCCGTTACGTTTAAAAAGGGGACGCTGTCTGCTGTAATGTGTAAAAAGTGGACTGTCTGCTGTAATGTGTAAAAAGGGGGACACTGTCTGTCGTAATGTGTAAAAAGGGGGACGCTCTCTACCGTAATGTGTAAAAAGGGGATGATGTCTTTCGTAATGTGTAAAAAGGGGATGATGTCTTTCGTAATGTGTAAAAAAGGGGATGTTGTCTGCCGTAATGTGTAAAAAGGGACGCTGTCTGCCGTAATGTGTAAAAAGGGACGCTGTCTACTGTAATGTGTAAAAAGGGGGATGCTGTCTGCCGTAATGTGTTAAAAGGGGGATGCTGTCTGCCATAATGTGTAAATAGGGACACTGTATGCCGTAATGTGTAAAAAGGGGGATGCTGTTTGCCGTAATGTGTAATAAGGGGCACACTGTCTGCCCTAATGTGTAAAAAGGCACGCTGTCTGCCATAATGTGTAAAAAGGGGGACGCTGTCTTCCGTAATGTGTAAAAAGGGGGATGCTGTGTGCCGTAATGTGTAAAAAGGCATGCTGTCTGCCGTAATGTGTAAATAGGGGGATGTTGTCTGCCGTAATGTGTAAAAAGGGACGCTGTCTGCCATAATGTGTAAAAAGAGACGCTGTTTACTGTAATGTGTAAAAAGGGGGACGCTGTATGCCGTAATGTGTTAAAACGGGTATGCTGTCTGCCGTAATGTGTAAATAGGGACACTGTATGCCGTAATGTGTAATAAGGGGGATGCTGTTTGCCGTAATGTGTAAAAAGGGGGATGCTGTCTGCCGTAATGTGTAAAAAGGGGGACACTGTCTGCCGTAATGTGTAAAAAGGGGACGCTGTCTGCCATAATGTGTAAAATTGGGGACGCTGTCTGCCGTAATGTGTAAAAAGGGGACGCTGTCTGCCATAATGTGTAAAATTGGGGACGCTGTCTGCCGTAATATGTAAAAAGGGGGATGTTGTCTGCCGTAATGTGTAAAAAGGGGGATGTTTGCCATAATATGTAAAATTGGGGATGCTGTCTGCTGTAATGTGTAAAAAGGCACGCTGTCTGCCATAATGTGTAAAAAGGGGGATGTTGTCTGCAGTAATGTGAAAAAAGGGGACGCTGTCTGCCATAATGTGTAAAATTGGGGACGCTGTCTGCCGTAATGTGTAAAAAGGGGACGCTGTCTGCCATAATGTGTAACATTGGGGACGCTGTCTGCCGTAATGTGTAAAAAGGCACTCTGTCTGCCATAATGTGTAAAAAGGGGGATGCTGTCTGCCGTAATGTGTAAAAAGGGGGACTCTGTCTGCCATAATGTGTTTAAAGGGGGATGCTGTCTGCCGTAATGTGTAAAAAGGGGGACGCTGTCTGCCGTAATGTGTAAAAAGGAGGACCCTGTCTGCCGTAATGTGTAAAAAGGGGATGCTGTCTGCTGTTACATTTAAAAAGGGGACGCTGTCTGCTGTAATGTGTAAAAAGGGGAATACTGTCTGCCGTAATGTGAAAAAAGGGGGACGCTCTCTACCGTAATGTGTAAAAAGAGGGATGCTGTTTGCCGTAAAGTGTAAAAAGGGACTCTGTCTGCCGTATTGTGTACAAAGGGGGATGCTGTCTGCCGTAATGTGTTCAAAGGGGGAAGCTGTCTGCCGTAATGTGTTTTAAAAGAGGATGCTGTCTGCTGTAATGTGTAAAAAGGGGATGCTGTTTGCCATAATGTGTAAAAAGGGGATGTGTAAAAAGGTGACACTGTCTGCTGTAATGTGTAAAAAGGGGACGCTGTATGCCATAATGTGTAAAATTGGGGACGCTGTCTGCCACAATGTGTAAATGGCACGCTGTCTGCCGTAATGTGTAAAAAGGGGAATGCTGTCTGCCGTAATGTGTAATAAGGGGGATGCTGTCTGCTGTAATGTGTAATAAGGGGGACGCTGTCTGCCGTAATGTGTAAAAATTGGGGGACGCTGTCTGCCATAATGTGTAAAAAGGGGACACGTTCTGCCAGAATGAGTAAAATTGGGGACGCTGTCTGCCATAATGTGTAACATTGGGGACGCTGTCTGCCATAATGTGTAAAAATTGGGACGCTGTCTGCCGTAATGTGTAAAAAGGGGATGCTGTCTGCTGTTACGTTTAAAAAGGGGACGCTGTCTGCTGTAATGTGTTAAAAGTGGACTGTCTGCTGTAATGTGTAAAAAGGGGGACACTGTCTGTCGTAATGTGTAAAAAGGGGGACGCTCTCTACCGTAATGTGTAAAAAGGGGGATGATGTCTTTCGTAATGTGTAAAAAGGGGGATGTTGTCTGCCGTAATGTGTAAAAAGGGACGCTGTCTGCCGTAATGTGTAAAAAGGGACGCTGTCTACTGTAATGTGTAAAAAGGGGGATGCTGTCTGCTGTAATGTGTTAAAAGGGGGATGCTGTCTGCCATAATGTGTAAATAGGGACACTGTATGCCATAATGTGTAATAAGGGGGGTGCTGTTTGACGTAATGTGTAATAAGGGGCAAACTGTCTGCCGTAATGTGTAAAAAGGGGGATGCTGTCTGCCGTAATGTGTTAAAAGGGGGACGCTGTCTGCCGTAATGTGTAAAAAGGGGGACGCTCTCTACCGTAATGTGTAAAAAGGGGATGATGTCTTTCGTAATGTGTAAAAAGGGGGATGATGTCTTTCGTAATGTGTAAAAAGGGGGATGTTGTCTGCCGTAATGTGTAAAAAGGGACGCTGTCTGCCGTAATGTGTAAAAAGGCACGCTGTCTGCCATAATGTGTAAAAAGGGGGATGCTGTCTTCCGTAATGTGTAAAAAGGGGGATGCTGTCTGCCGTAATGTGTAAAAAGGCATGCTGTCTGCCGTAATGTGTAAAAAGGGGGATGTTGTCTGCCGTAATGTGTAAAAAGGGACGCTGTCTGCCATAATGTGTAAAAAGAGACGCTGTTTACTGTAATGTGTAAAAAGGGGGACGCTGTATGCCGTAATGTGTTAAAACGGGTATGCTGTCTGCCGTATTGTGTAAATAGGGACACTGTATGGAGTAATGTGTAATAAGGGGGATGCTGTTTGCCATAATGTGCAATAAGGGGCACACTGTCTGCCGTAATGTGTAAAAAGGGGGATGCTGTCTGCCGTAATGTGTAAAAAGGGGGACGCTGTCTGCCGTAATGTGTAAAATTGGGGACGCTGTCTACCATAATGTGTAAAATTGGGGACGCTGTCTGCCGTAATGTGTAAAAAGGGGACGCTGTCTGCCATAATGTGTAAAATTGGGGACGCTGTCTGCCGTAATATGTAAAAAGGGGGATGTTGTCTGCCGTAATGTGTAAAAAGGGACGCTGTCTACTGTAATGTGTAAAAAGGGGACGCTGTCTGCCATAATGTGTAAAATTGGGGACGCTGTCTGCCGTAATGTGTAAAAAGGGGACGCTGTCTGCCATAATGTGTAACATTGGGGACGCTGTCTGCCGTAATGTGTAAAAAGGCACTCTGTCTGCCATAATGTGTAAAAAGGGGGATGCTGTCTGCCGTAATTTGTAAAAAGGGGGACGCTGTCTGCCGTAATGTGTAAAAAGGGGATGCTGTCTGCCGTTACGTTTAAAAAGGGGACGCTGTCTGCTGTAATGTGTAAAAAGTGGACTGTCTGCTGTAATGTGTAAAAAGGGGGACACTGTCTGTCGTAATGTGTAAAAAGGGGGACGCTCTCTACCGTAATGTGTAAAAAGGGGATGATGTCTTTCGTAATGTGTAAAAAGGGGATGATGTCTTTCGTAATGTGTAAAAAGGGGGATGATGTCTTTCGTAATGTGTAAAAAGGGGGATGTTGTCTGCCGTAATGTGTAAAAAGGGACGCTGTCTGCCGTAATGTGTAAAAAGGGATGCTGTCTGCCGTAATGTGTAAAAAGGGACGCTGTCTACTGTAATGTGTAAAAAGGGGGATGCTGTCTGCCGTAATGTGTTAAAAGGGGGGTGCTGTCTGCCATAATGTGTAAATAGGGACACTGTCTGCCGTAATGTGTAAAAAGGGACACTGTCTACTGTAATGTGTAAAAAGGGGGGCGCTGTCTACCGTAATGTGTAAAAAGTGGATGATGTCTTTCGTAATGTGTAAAAAGGGGGATGATGTCTTTAGTAATGTGTAAAAAGGGGGATGTTGTCTGCCGTAATGTGTTAAAAGGGGAGACTGTCAGCCGTAATGTGTAAAATTGGGGACGCTGTCTGCCGTAATGTGTAAAAAGGGGACGCTGTCTGCATTAATGTGTAAAATTGGGGACGCTGTCTGCCATAATGTGTAAAAAGGGGGACGTTGTCTGCCGTAATGTGTACAAAGGGGGATGCTGGCTACCGTAATGTGTAAAAAGGGGGACGCTGTCTGCCGTAATGTGTAAAAAGGGGACGCTGTCTGCCATAATGTGTAAAATTGGGGACGCTGTCTGCCGTAATGTGTAAAAAGGGGACGCTGTCTGCCATAATGTGTAAAATTGGGGACGCTGTCTGCCGTAATGTGTAAAAAGGGGGATGTTGTCTGCCGTATTGTGTAAAAAGGGACGCTGTCTACTGTAATGTGTAAAAAGGGGACGCTGTCTGCCGTAATGTGTAAAAAGGGGACGATGTCTGCCATAATGTGTAAATTGGGGATGCTGTCTGCGTAATGTGTAAAAAGGGGATGCTGTTTGCCGTAAATGTGTAATAAAGGGCACACTTCTGCCGTATTGTGTAAAAAGGGGGATGCTGTCTGCCGTAATGTGTAAAAAGGGACGCTGTCTGCCATAATGTGTAAAATTGGGGACGCTGTCTGCTGTAATGTGTAAAAAGGCACGCTGTCTGCCATAATGTGTAAAAAGGGGGATGTTGTCTGCAGTAATGTGAAAAAAGGGGACGCTGTCTGCCATCATGTGTAAAATTGGGGACGCTGTCTGCCGTAATGTGTAAAAAGGGGACGCTATCTGCCATAATGTGTAACATTGGGGACGCTGTCTGCTGTAATGTGTAAAAAGGCACGCTGTCTGCCATAATGTGTAAAAAGGGGGATGTTGTCTGCCGTAATGTGTTAAAAGGGGAGACTGTCAGCCGTAATGTGTTAAAAGGGGAGGCTGTCTGCCGTAATGTGTAAAATTGGGGACGCTGTCTGCCGTAATGTGTAAAAAGGGGATGCTGTCTGCATTAATGTGTAAAATTGGGGACGCTGTCTGCCATAATGTGTAAAAAGGGGGACGTTGTCTGCCGTAATGTGTACAAAGGGGGATGCTGGCTACCGTAATGTGTAAAAAGGGGGACGCTGTCTGCCGTAATGTGTAAAAAGGGGACGCTGTCTGCCATAATGTGTAAAATTGGGGACGCTGTCTGCCGTAATGTGTAAAAAGGGGACGCTGTCTGCCATAATGTGTAAAATTGGGGACGCTGTCTGCCGTAATGTGTAAAAAGGGGGATGTTGTCTGCCGTATTGTGTAAAAAGGGACGCTGTCTACTGTAATGTGTAAAAAGGGGACGCTGTCTGCCGTAATGTGTAAAAAGGGGACGATGTCTGCCATAATGTGTAAATTGGGGATGCTGTCTGCGTAATGTGTAAAAAGGGGATGCTGTTTGCCGTAAATGTGTAATAAAGGGCACACTTCTGCCGTATTGTGTAAAAAGGGGGATGCTGTCTGCCGTAATGTGTAAAAAGGGACGCTGTCTGCCATAATGTGTAAAATTGGGGACGCTGTCTGCTGTAATGTGTAAAAAGGCACGCTGTCTGCCATAATGTGTAAAAAGGGGGATGTTGTCTGCAGTAATGTGAAAAAAGGGGACGCTGTCTGCCATCATGTGTAAAATTGGGGACGCTGTCTGCCGTAATGTGTAAAAAGGGGACGCTATCTGCCATAATGTGTAACATTGGGGACGCTGTCTGCCGTAATGTGTAAAAAGGCACTCTGTCTGCCATAATGTGTAAAAAGGGGGATGCTGTCTGCCATAATGTGTAAAAAGGGGGACGCTGTCTGCCATAATGTGTAAAAAGGGGATGATGTCTGCCGTAATGTGTAAAAAGGGGGACGCTGTCTGCCGTTACGTTTAAAAAGGGGACGCTGTCTGCTGTAATGTGTAAAAAGTGGACTGTCTGCTGTAATGTGTAAAAAGGGGGACACTGTCTGTCGTAATGTGTAAAAAGGGGGGCGCTCTCTACCGTAATGTGTAAAAAGGGGATGATGTCTTTCGTAATGTGTAAAAAGGGGGATGATGTCTTTCGTAATGTGTAAAAAAGGGGATGTTGTCTGCCGTAATGTGTAAAAAGGGACGCTGTCTGCCGTAATGTGTAAAAAGGGACGCTGTCTGCCGTAATGTGTAAAAACGGACGCTGTCTGCCGTAATGTGTAAAAAGGGACGCTGTCTACTGTAATGTGTAAAAAGGGGGATGCTGTCTGCCGTAATGTGTTAAAAGGGGGATGCTGTCTGCCATAATGTGTAAATAGGGACACTGTATGCCGTAATGTGTAAAAAGGGGGATGCTGTTTGCCGTAATGTGTAATAAGGGGCACACTGTCTGCCCTAATGTGTAAAAAGGCACGCTGTCTGCCATAATGTGTAAAAAGGGGGACGCTGTCTTCCGTAATGTGTAAAAAGGGGGATGCTGTGTGCCGTAATGTGTAAAAAGGCATGCTGTCTGCCGTAATGTGTAAATAGGGGGATGTTGTCTGCCGTAATGTGCAAAAAGGGACGCTGTCTGCCATAATGTATAAAATTGGGGACGCTGTCTGCTGTAATGTGTAAAAAGGCATGCTGTCTGCCATAATGTGTAAAAAGGGGGATGTTGTCTGCCGTAATGTGAAAAAAGGGGACGCTGTCTGCCATAATGTGTAAAATTGGGGACGCTGTCTGCCGTAATGTGTAAAAAGGGGACGCTATCTGCCATAATGTGTAACATTGGGGACGCTGTCTGCCGTAATGTGTAAAAAGGCACTCTGTCTGCCATAATGTGTAAAAAGGGGGACGCTGTCTGCCGTAATGTGTAAAAAGGGGATGATGTCTGCCGTAATGTGTAAAAAGGGGGACGCTGTCTGCCGTTACGTTTAAAAAGGGGACGCTGTCTGCTGTAATGTGTAAAAAGAGGACTGTCTGCTGTAATGTGTAAAAAGGGGGACACTGTCTGTCGTAATGTGTAAAAAGGGGGACGCTCTCTACCGTAATGTGTAAAAAGGGGATGATGTCTTTCGTAATGTGTAAAAAAGGGGATGTTGTCTGCCGTAATGTGTAAAAAGGGACGCTGTCTGCCGTAATGTGTAAAAAGGGACGCTGTCTACTGTAATGTGTAAAAAGGGGGATGCTGTCTGCCGTAATGTGTTAAAAGGGGGATGCTGTCTGCCATAATGTGTAAATAGGGACACTGTATGCCGTAATGTGTAAAAAGGGGGATGCTGTTTGCCGTAATGTGTAATAAGGGGCACACTGTCTGCCCTAATGTGTAAAAAGGCACGCTGTCTGCCATAATGTGTAAAAAGGGGGACGCTGTCTTCCGTAATGTGTAAAAAGGGGGATGCTGTGTGCCGTAATGTGTAAAAAGGCATGCTGTCTGCCGTAATGTGTAAATAGGGGGATGTTGTCTGCCGTAATGTGTAAAAAGGGACGCTGTCTGCCATAATGTGTAAAAAGAGACGCTGTTTACTGTAATGTGTAAAAAGGGGGACGCTGTATGCCGTAATGTGTTAAAACGGGTATGCTGTCTGCCGTAATGTGTAAATAGGGACACTGTATGCCGTAATGTGTAATAAAGGGGATGCTGTTTGCCATAATGTGCAATAAGGGGCACACTGTCTGCCGTAATGTGTAAAAAGGGGGATGCTGTCTGCCGTAATGTGTAAAAAGGGGGACGCTGTCTGCCGTAATGTGTAAAAAGGGGACGCTGTCTGCCATAATGTGTAAAATTGGGGACGCTGTCTGCCGTAATGTGTAAAAAGGGGACGCTGTCTGCCATAATGTGTAAAATTGGGGACGCTGTCTGCCGTAATATGTAAAAAGGGGGATGTTGTCTGCCGTAATGTGTAAAAAGGGGGATGTTTGCCATAATATGTAAAATTGGGGATGCTGTCTGCTGTAATGTGTAAAAAGGCACGCTGTCTGCCATAATGTGTAAAAAGGGGGATGTTGTCTGCAGTAATGTGAAAAAAGGGGACGCTGTCTGCCATAATGTGTAAAATTGGGGACGCTGTCTGCCGTAATGTGTAAAAAGGGGACGCTGTCTGCCATAATGTGTAACATTGGGGACGCTGTCTGCCGTAATGTGTAAAAAGGCACTCTGTCTGCCATAATGTGTAAAAAGGGGGATGCTGTCTGCCGTAATGTGTAAAAAGGGGGACTCTGTCTGCCATAATGTGTTTAAAGGGGGATGCTGTCTGCCGTAATGTGTAAAAAGGGGGACGCTGTCTGCCGTAATGTGTAAAAAGGAGGACCCTGTCTGCCGTAATGTGTAAAAAGGGGATGCTGTCTGCTGTTACATTTAAAAAGGGGACGCTGTCTGCTGTAATGTGTAAAAAGGGGAATACTGTCTGCCGTAATGTGAAAAAAGGGGGACGCTCTCTACCGTAATGTGTAAAAAGAGGGATGCTGTCTGCCGTAAAGTGTAAAAAGGGACTCTGTCTGCCGTATTGTGTACAAAGGGGGATGCTGTCTGCCGTAATGTGTTCAAAGGGGGAAGCTGTCTGCCGTAATGTGTTTTAAAAGAGGATGCTGTCTGCTGTAATGTGTAAAAAGGGGATGCTGTTTGCCATAATGTGTAAAAAGGGGATGTGTAAAAAGGTGACACTGTCTGCTGTAATGTGTAAAAAGGGGACGCTGTATGCCATAATGTGTAAAATTGGGGATGCTGTCTGCCACAATGTGTAAATGGCACGCTGTCTGCCGTAATGTGTAAAAAGGGGAATGCTGTCTGCCGAAATGTGTAATAAGGGGGATGCTGTCTGCTGTAATGTGTAATAAGGGGGATGCTGTCTGCTGTAATGTGTAATAAGGGGGACGCTGTCTGCCGTAATGTGTAAAAATTGGGGGACGCTGTCTGCCATAATGTGTAAAAAGGGGACACGTTCTGCCAGAATGAGTAAAATTGGGGACGCTGTCTGCCATAATGTGTAACATTGGGGACGCTGTCTGCCATAATGTGTAAAAATTGGGACGCTGTCTGCCGTAATGTGTAAAAAGGGGATGCTGTCTGCTGTTACGTTTAAAAAGGGGACGCTGTCTGCTGTAATGTGTTAAAAGTGGACTGTCTGCTGTAATGTGTAAAAAGGGGGACACTGTCTGTCGTAATGTGTAAAAAGGGGGACGCTCTCTACCGTAATGTGTAAAAAGGGGGATGATGTCTTTCGTAATGTGTAAAAAGGGGGATGTTGTCTGCCGTAATGTGTAAAAAGGGACGCTGTCTGCCGTAATGTGTAAAAAGGGACGCTGTCTACTGTAATGTGTAAAAAGGGGGATGCTGTCTGCTGTAATGTGTTAAAAGGGGGATGCTGTCTGCCATAATGTGTAAATAGGGACACTATATGCCATAATGTGTAATAAGGGGGGTGCTGTTTGACGTAATGTGTAATAAGGGGCAAACTGTCTGCCGTAATGTGTAAAAAGGGGGATGCTGTCTGCCGTAATGTGTTAAAAGGGGGACGCTGTCTGCCGTAATGTGTAAAAAGGGGGACGCTCTCTACCGTAATGTGTAAAAAGGGGATGATGTCTTTCGTAATGTGTAAAAAGGGGGATGATGTCTTTCGTAATGTGTAAAAAGGGGGATGTTGTCTGCCGTAATGTGTAAAAAGGGACGCTGTCTGCCGTAATGTGTAAAAAGGCACGCTGTCTGCCATAATGTGTAAAAAGGGGGATGCTGTCTTCCGTAATGTGTAAAAAGGGGGATGCTGTCTGCCGTAATGTGTAAAAAGGCATGCTGTCTGCCGTAATGTGTAAAAAGGGGGATGTTGTCGGCCGTAATGTGTAAAAAGGGACGCTGTCTGCCATAATGTGTAAAAAGAGACGCTGTTTACTGTAATGTGTAAAAAGGGGGACGCTGTATGCCGTAATGTGTTAAAACGGGTATGCTGTCTGCCGTATTGTGTAAATAGGGACACTGTATGGAGTAATGTGTAATAAGGGGGATGCTGTTTGCCATAATGTGCAATAAGGGGCACACTGTCTGCCGTAATGTGTAAAAAGGGGGATGCTGTCTGCCGTAATGTGTAAAAAGGGGGACGCTGTCTGCCGTAATGTGTAAAATTGGGGACGCTGTCTACCATAATGTGTAAAATTGGGGACGCTGTCTGCCGTAATGTGTAAAAAGGGGACGCTGTCTGCCATAATGTGTAAAATTGGGGACGCTGTCTGCCGTAATATGTAAAAAGGGGGATGTTGTCTGCCGTAATGTGTAAAAAGGGACGCTGTCTACTGTAATGTGTAAAAAGGGGACGCTGTCTGCCATAATGTGTAAAATTGGGGACGCTGTCTGCCGTAATGTGTAAAAAGGGGACGCTGTCTGCCATAATGTGTAACATTGGGGACGCTGTCTGCCGTAATGTGTAAAAAGGCACTCTGTCTGCCATAATGTGTAAAAAGGGGGATGCTGTCTGCCGTAATTTGTAAAAAGGGGGACGCTGTCTGCCGTAATGTGTAAAAAGGGGATGCTGTCTGCCGTTACGTTTAAAAAGGGGACGCTGTCTGCTGTAATGTGTAAAAAGTGGACTGTCTGCTGTAATGTGTAAAAAGGGGGACACTGTCTGTCGTAATGTGTAAAAAGGGGGACGCTCTCTACCGTAATGTGTAAAAAGGGGATGATGTCTTTCGTAATGTGTAAAAAGGGGATGATGTCTTTCGTAATGTGTAAAAAGGGGGATGATGTCTTTCGTAATGTGTAAAAAGGGGGATGTTGTCTGCCGTAATGTGTAAAAAGGGACGCTGTCTGCCGTAATGTGTAAAAAGGGATGCTGTCTGCCGTAATGTGTAAAAAGGGACGCTGTCTACTGTAATGTGTAAAAAGGGGGATGCTGTCTGCCGTAATGTGTTAAAAGGGGGGTGCTGTCTGCCATAATGTGTAAATAGGGACACTGTCTGCCGTAATGTGTAAAAAGGGACACTGTCTACTGTAATGTGTAAAAAGGGGGGCGCTGTCTACCGTAATGTGTAAAAAGTGGATGATGTCTTTCGTAATGTGTAAAAAGGGGGATGATGTCTTTAGTAATGTGTAAAAAGGGGGATGTTGTCTGCCGTAATGTGTTAAAAGGGGAGACTGTCAGCCGTAATGTGTTAAAAGGGGAGGCTGTCTGCCGTAATGTGTAAAATTGGGGACGCTGTCTGCCGTAATGTGTAAAAAGGGGATGCTGTCTTTCGTAATGTGTAAAAATGAGACGCTATCTGCCGTAATGTGTAAATAGGGGGAAACTGTCTGCCGTAATGTGTAAAAAGGGGACGCTGTCTGCATTAATGTGTAAAATTGGGGACGCTGTCTGCCATAATGTGTAAAAAGGGGGACGTTGTCTGCCGTAATGTGTACAAAGGGGGATGCTGGCTACCGTAATGTGTAAAAAGGGGGACGCTGTCTGCCGTAATGTGTAAAAAGGGGACGCTGTCTGCCATAATGTGTAAAATTGGGGACGCTGTCTGCCGTAATGTGTAAAAAGGGGACGCTGTCTGCCATAATGTGTAAAATTGGGGACGCTGTCTGCCGTAATGTGTAAAAAGGGGGATGTTGTCTGCCGTATTGTGTAAAAAGGGACGCTGTCTACTGTAATGTGTAAAAAGGGGACGCTGTCTGCCGTAATGTGTAAAAAGGGGACGATGTCTGCCATAATGTGTAAATTGGGGATGCTGTCTGCGTAATGTGTAAAAAGGGGATGCTGTTTGCCGTAAATGTGTAATAAAGGGCACACTTCTGCCGTATTGTGTAAAAAGGGGGATGCTGTCTGCCGTAATGTGTAAAAAGGGACGCTGTCTGCCATAATGTGTAAAATTGGGGACGCTGTCTGCTGTAATGTGTAAAAAGGCACGCTGTCTGCCATAATGTGTAAAAAGGGGGATGTTGTCTGCAGTAATGTGAAAAAAGGGGACGCTGTCTGCCATCATGTGTAAAATTGGGGACGCTGTCTGCCGTAATGTGTAAAAAGGGGACGCTATCTGCCATAATGTGTAACATTGGGGACGCTGTCTGCCGTAATGTGTAAAAAGGCACTCTGACTGCCATAATGTGTAAAAAGGGGGATGCTGTCTGCCATAATGTGTAAAAAGGGGGACGCTGTCTGCCATAATGTGTAAAAAGGGGATGATGTCTGCCGTAATGTGTAAAAAGGGGGACGCTGTCTGCCGTTACGTTTAAAAAGGGGACGCTGTCTGCTGTAATGTGTAAAAAGTGGACTGTCTGCTGTAATGTGTAAAAAGGGGGACACTGTCTGCCGTAATGTGTAAATAGGGGGATGTTGTCTGCCGTAATGTGCAAAAAGGGACGCTGTCTGCCATAATGTATAAAATTGGGGACGCTGTCTGCTGTAATGTGTAAAAAGGCACGCTGTCTGCCATAATGTGTAAAAAGGGGGATGTTGTCTGCCGTAATGTGTAAAAAGGGGGACGCTGTCTGCCGTAATGTGAAAAAAGGGGACGCTGTCTGCCATAATGTGTAAAATTGGGGACGCTGTCTGCCGTAATGTGTAAAAAGGGGACGCTATCTGCCATAATGTGTAACATTGGGGACGCTGTCTGCCGTAATGTGTAAAAAGGCACTCTGTCTGCCATAATGTGTAAAAAGGGGGATGCTGTCTGCCGTAATGTGTAAAAAGGGGGACGCTGTCTGCCGTAATGTGTAAAAAGGGGATGATGTCTGCCGTAATGTGTAAAAAGGGGATGATGTCTGCCGTAATGTGTAAAAAGGGGGACGCTGTCTGCCGTTACGTTTAAAAAGGGGACGCTGTCTGCTGTAATGTGTAAAAAGTGGACTGTCTGCTGTAATGTGTAAAAAGGGGGACACTGTCTGTCGTAATGTGTAAAAAGGGGGACACTGTCTGTCGTAATGTGTAAAAAGGGGGACGCTCTCTACCGTAATGTGTAAAAAGGGGATGATGTCTTTCGTAATGTGTAAAAAGGGGATGATGTCTTTCGTAATGTGTAAAAAAGGGGATGTTGTCTGCCGTAATGTGTAAAAAGGGACGCTGTCTGCCGTAATGTGTAAAAAGGGACGCTGTCTGCCGTAATGTGTAAAAAGGGACGCTGTCTACTGTAATGTGTAAAAAGGGGGATGCTGTCTGCCATAATGTGTAAAAAGGGGGACGCTGTCTGCCATAATGTGTAAAAAGGGGACGCTATCTGCCATAATGTGTAACATTGGGGACGCTGTCTGCCGTAATGTGTAAAAAGGCACTCTGTCTGCCATAATGTGTAAAAAGGGGGACGCTGTCTGCCGTAATGTGTAAAAAGGGGATGATGTCTGCCGTAATGTGTAAAAAGGGGGACGCTGTCTGCCGTTACGTTTAAAAAGGGGACGCTGTCTGCTGTAATGTGTAAAAAGAGGACTGTCTGCTGTAATGTGTAAAAAGGGGGACACTGTCTGTCGTAATGTGTAAAAAGGGGGACGCTCTCTACCGTAATGTGTAAAAAGGGGATGATGTCTTTCGTAATGTGTAAAAAAGGGGATGTTGTCTGCCGTAATGTGTAAAAAGGGACGCTGTCTGCCGTAATGTGTAAAAAGGGACGCTGTCTACTGTAATGTGTAAAAAGGGGGATGCTGTCTGCCATAATGTGTAAATAGGGACACTGTATGCCGTAATGTGTAAAAAGGGGGATGCTGTTTGCCGTAATGTGTAATAAGGGGCACACTGTCTGCCCTAATGTGTAAAAAGGCACGCTGTCTGCCATAATGTGTAAAAAGGGGGACGCTGTCTTCCGTAATGTGTAAAAAGGGGGATGCTGTGTGCCGTAATGTGTAAAAAGGCATGCTGTCTGCCGTAATGTGTAAATAGGGGGATGTTGTCTGCCGTAATGTGTAAAAAGGGACGCTGTCTGCCATAATGTGTAAAAAGAGACGCTGTTTACTGTAATGTGTAAAAAGGGGGACGCTGTATGCCGTAATGTGTTAAAACGGGTATGCTGTCTGCCGTAATGTGTAAATAGGGACACTGTATGCCGTAATGTGTAATAAAGGGGATGCTGTTTGCCATAATGTGCAATAAGGGGCACACTGTCTGCCGTAATGTGTAAAAAGGGGGATGCTGTCTGCCGTAATGTGTAAAAAGGGGGACGCTGTCTGCCGTAATGTGTAAAAAGGGGACGCTGTCTGCCATAATGTGTAAAATTGGGGACGCTGTCTGCCGTAATGTGTAAAAAGGGGACGCTGTCTGCCATAATGTGTAAAATTGGGGACGCTGTCTGCCGTAATATGTAAAAAGGGGGATGTTGTCTGCCGTAATGTGTAAAAAGGGGGATGTTTGCCATAATATGTAAAATTGGGGATGCTGTCTGCTGTAATGTGTAAAAAGGCACGCTGTCTGCCATAATGTGTAAAAAGGGGGATGTTGTCTGCAGTAATGTGAAAAAAGGGGACGCTGTCTGCCATAATGTGTAAAATTGGGGACGCTGTCTGCCGTAATGTGTAAAAAGGGGACGCTGTCTGCCATAATGTGTAACATTGGGGACGCTGTCTGCCGTAATGTGTAAAAAGGCACTCTGTCTGCCATAATGTGTAAAAAGGGGGATGCTGTCTGCCGTAATGTGTAAAAAGGGGGACTCTGTCTGCCATAATGTGTTTAAAGGGGGATGCTGTCTGCCGTAATGTGTAAAAAGGGGGACGCTGTCTGCCGTAATGTGTAAAAAGGAGGACCCTGTCTGCCGTAATGTGTAAAAAGGGGATGCTGTCTGCTGTTACATTTAAAAAGGGGACGCTGTCTGCTGTAATGTGTAAAAAGGGGAATACTGTCTGCCGTAATGTGAAAAAAGGGGGACGCTCTCTACCGTAATGTGTAAAAAGAGGGATGCTGTCTGCCGTAAAGTGTAAAAAGGGACTCTGTCTGCCGTATTGTGTACAAAGGGGGATGCTGTCTGCCGTAATGTGTTCAAAGGGGGAAGCTGTCTGCCGTAATGTGTTTTAAAAGAGGATGCTGTCTGCTGTAATGTGTAAAAAGGGGATGCTGTTTGCCATAATGTGTAAAAAGGGGATGTGTAAAAAGGTGACACTGTCTGCTGTAATGTGTAAAAAGGGGACGCTGTATGCCATAATGTGTAAAATTGGGGACGCTGTCTGCCACAATGTGTAAATGGCACGCTGTCTGCCGTAATGTGTAAAAAGGGGAATGCTGTCTGCCGAAATGTGTAATAAGGGGGATGCTGTCTGCTGTAATGTGTAATAAGGGGGATGCTGTCTGCTGTAATGTGTAATAAGGGGGACGCTGTCTGCCGTAATGTGTAAAAATTGGGGGACGCTGTCTGCCATAATGTGTAAAAAGGGGACACGTTCTGCCAGAATGAGTAAAATTGGGGACGCTGTCTGCCATAATGTGTAACATTGGGGACGCTGTCTGCCATAATGTGTAAAAATTGGGACGCTGTCTGCCGTAATGTGTAAAAAGGGGATGCTGTCTGCTGTTACGTTTAAAAAGGGGACGCTGTCTGCTGTAATGTGTTAAAAGTGGACTGTCTGCTGTAATGTGTAAAAAGGGGGACACTGTCGTAATGTGTAAAAAGGGGGACGCTCTCTACCGTAATGTGTAAAAAGGGGGATGATGTCTTTCGTAATGTGTAAAAAGGGGGATGTTGTCTGCCGTAATGTGTAAAAAGGGACGCTGTCTGCCGTAATGTGTAAAAAGGGACGCTGTCTACTGTAATGTGTAAAAAGGGGGATGCTGTCTGCTGTAATGTGTTAAAAGGGGGATGCTGTCTGCCATAATGTGTAAATAGGGACACTATATGCCATAATGTGTAATAAGGGGGGTGCTGTTTGACGTAATGTGTAATAAGGGGCAAACTGTCTGCCGTAATGTGTAAAAAGGGGGATGCTGTCTGCCGTAATGTGTTAAAAGGGGGACGCTGTCTGCCGTAATGTGTAAAAAGGGGGACGCTCTCTACCGTAATGTGTAAAAAGGGGATGATGTCTTTCGTAATGTGTAAAAAGGGGGATGATGTCTTTCGTAATGTGTAAAAAGGGGGATGTTGTCTGCCGTAATGTGTAAAAAGGGACGCTGTCTGCCGTAATGTGTAAAAAGGCACGCTGTCTGCCATAATGTGTAAAAAGGGGGATGCTGTCTTCCGTAATGTGTAAAAAGGGGGATGCTGTCTGCCGTAATGTGTAAAAAGGCATGCTGTCTGCCGTAATGTGTAAAAAGGGGGATGTTGTCGGCCGTAATGTGTAAAAAGGGACGCTGTCTGCCATAATGTGTAAAAAGAGACGCTGTTTACTGTAATGTGTAAAAAGGGGGACGCTGTATGCCGTAATGTGTTAAAACGGGTATGCTGTCTGCCGTATTGTGTAAATAGGGACACTGTATGGAGTAATGTGTAATAAGGGGGATGCTGTTTGCCATAATGTGCAATAAGGGGCACACTGTCTGCCGTAATGTGTAAAAAGGGGGATGCTGTCTGCCGTAATGTGTAAAAAGGGGGACGCTGTCTGCCGTAATGTGTAAAATTGGGGACGCTGTCTACCATAATGTGTAAAATTGGGGACGCTGTCTGCCGTAATGTGTAAAAAGGGGACGCTGTCTGCCATAATGTGTAAAATTGGGGACGCTGTCTGCCGTAATATGTAAAAAGGGGGATGTTGTCTGCCGTAATGTGTAAAAAGGGACGCTGTCTACTGTAATGTGTAAAAAGGGGACGCTGTCTGCCATAATGTGTAAAATTGGGGACGCTGTCTGCCGTAATGTGTAAAAAGGGGACGCTGTCTGCCATAATGTGTAACATTGGGGACGCTGTCTGCCGTAATGTGTAAAAAGGCACTCTGTCTGCCATAATGTGTAAAAAGGGGGATGCTGTCTGCCGTAATTTGTAAAAAGGGGGACGCTGTCTGCCGTAATGTGTAAAAAGGGGATGCTGTCTGCCGTTACGTTTAAAAAGGGGACGCTGTCTGCTGTAATGTGTAAAAAGTGGACTGTCTGCTGTAATGTGTAAAAAGGGGGACACTGTCTGTCGTAATGTGTAAAAAGGGGGACGCTCTCTACCGTAATGTGTAAAAAGGGGATGATGTCTTTCGTAATGTGTAAAAAGGGGATGATGTCTTTCGTAATGTGTAAAAAGGGGGATGATGTCTTTCGTAATGTGTAAAAAGGGGGATGTTGTCTGCCGTAATGTGTAAAAAGGGACGCTGTCTGCCGTAATGTGTAAAAAGGGATGCTGTCTGCCGTAATGTGTAAAAAGGGACGCTGTCTACTGTAATGTGTAAAAAGGGGGATGCTGTCTGCCGTAATGTGTTAAAAGGGGGGTGCTGTCTGCCATAATGTGTAAATAGGGACACTGTCTGCCGTAATGTGTAAAAAGGGACACTGTCTACTGTAATGTGTAAAAAGGGGGGCGCTGTCTACCGTAATGTGTAAAAAGTGGATGATGTCTTTCGTAATGTGTAAAAAGGGGGATGATGTCTTTAGTAATGTGTAAAAAGGGGGATGTTGTCTGCCGTAATGTGTTAAAAGGGGAGACTGTCAGCCGTAATGTGTTAAAAGGGGAGGCTGTCTGCCGTAATGTGTAAAATTGGGGACGCTGTCTGCCGTAATGTGTAAAAAGGGGATGCTGTCTTTCGTAATGTGTAAAAATGAGACGCTATCTGCCGTAATGTGTAAATAGGGGGAAACTGTCTGCCGTAATGTGTAAAAAGGGGACGCTGTCTGCATTAATGTGTAAAATTGGGGACGCTGTCTGCCATAATGTGTAAAAAGGGGGACGTTGTCTGCCGTAATGTGTACAAAGGGGGATGCTGGCTACCGTAATGTGTAAAAAGGGGGACGCTGTCTGCCGTAATGTGTAAAAAGGGGACGCTGTCTGCCATAATGTGTAAAATTGGGGACGCTGTCTGCCGTAATGTGTAAAAAGGGGACGCTGTCTGCCATAATGTGTAAAATTGGGGACGCTGTCTGCCGTAATGTGTAAAAAGGGGGATGTTGTCTGCCGTATTGTGTAAAAAGGGACGCTGTCTACTGTAATGTGTAAAAAGGGGACGCTGTCTGCCGTAATGTGTAAAAAGGGGACGATGTCTGCCATAATGTGTAAATTGGGGATGCTGTCTGCGTAATGTGTAAAAAGGGGATGCTGTTTGCCGTAAATGTGTAATAAAGGGCACACTTCTGCCGTATTGTGTAAAAAGGGGGATGCTGTCTGCCGTAATGTGTAAAAAGGGACGCTGTCTGCCATAATGTGTAAAATTGGGGACGCTGTCTGCTGTAATGTGTAAAAAGGCACGCTGTCTGCCATAATGTGTAAAAAGGGGGATGTTGTCTGCAGTAATGTGAAAAAAGGGGACGCTGTCTGCCATCATGTGTAAAATTGGGGACGCTGTCTGCCGTAATGTGTAAAAAGGGGACGCTATCTGCCATAATGTGTAACATTGGGGACGCTGTCTGCCGTAATGTGTAAAAAGGCACTCTGACTGCCATAATGTGTAAAAAGGGGGATGCTGTCTGCCATAATGTGTAAAAAGGGGGACGCTGTCTGCCATAATGTGTAAAAAGGGGATGATGTCTGCCGTAATGTGTAAAAAGGGGGACGCTGTCTGCCGTTACGTTTAAAAAGGGGACGCTGTCTGCTGTAATGTGTAAAAAGTGGACTGTCTGCTGTAATGTGTAAAAAGGGGGACACTGTCTGCCGTAATGTGTAAATAGGGGGATGTTGTCTGCCGTAATGTGCAAAAAGGGACGCTGTCTGCCATAATGTATAAAATTGGGGACGCTGTCTGCTGTAATGTGTAAAAAGGCACGCTGTCTGCCATAATGTGTAAAAAGGGGGATGTTGTCTGCCGTAATGTGTAAAAAGGGGGACGCTGTCTGCCGTAATGTGAAAAAAGGGGACGCTGTCTGCCATAATGTGTAAAATTGGGGACGCTGTCTGCCGTAATGTGTAAAAAGGGGACGCTATCTGCCATAATGTGTAACATTGGGGACGCTGTCTGCCGTAATGTGTAAAAAGGCACTCTGTCTGCCATAATGTGTAAAAAGGGGGATGCTGTCTGCCGTAATGTGTAAAAAGGGGGACGCTGTCTGCCGTAATGTGTAAAAAGGGGATGATGTCTGCCGTAATGTGTAAAAAGGGGATGATGTCTGCCGTAATGTGTAAAAAGGGGGACGCTGTCTGCCGTTACGTTTAAAAAGGGGACGCTGTCTGCTGTAATGTGTAAAAAGTGGACTGTCTGCTGTAATGTGTAAAAAGGGGGACACTGTCTGTCGTAATGTGTAAAAAGGGGGACACTGTCTGTCGTAATGTGTAAAAAGGGGGACGCTCTCTACCGTAATGTGTAAAAAGGGGATGATGTCTTTCGTAATGTGTAAAAAGGGGATGATGTCTTTCGTAATGTGTAAAAAAGGGGATGTTGTCTGCCGTAATGTGTAAAAAGGGACGCTGTCTGCCGTAATGTGTAAAAAGGGACGCTGTCTGCCGTAATGTGTAAAAAGGGACGCTGTCTACTGTAATGTGTAAAAAGGGGGATGCTGTCTGCCATAATGTGTAAAAAGGGGGACGCTGTCTGCCATAATGTGTAAAAAGGGGACGCTATCTGCCATAATGTGTAACATTGGGGACGCTGTCTGCCGTAATGTGTAAAAAGGCACTCTGTCTGCCATAATGTGTAAAAAGGGGGACGCTGTCTGCCGTAATGTGTAAAAAGGGGATGATGTCTGCCGTAATGTGTAAAAAGGGGGACGCTGTCTGCCGTTACGTTTAAAAAGGGGACGCTGTCTGCTGTAATGTGTAAAAAGAGGACTGTCTGCTGTAATGTGTAAAAAGGGGGACACTGTCTGTCGTAATGTGTAAAAAGGGGGACGCTCTCTACCGTAATGTGTAAAAAGGGGATGATGTCTTTCGTAATGTGTAAAAAAGGGGATGTTGTCTGCCGTAATGTGTAAAAAGGGACGCTGTCTGCCGTAATGTGTAAAAAGGGACGCTGTCTACTGTAATGTGTAAAAAGGGGGATGCTGTCTGCCATAATGTGTAAATAGGGACACTGTATGCCGTAATGTGTAAAAAGGGGGATGCTGTTTGCCGTAATGTGTAATAAGGGGCACACTGTCTGCCCTAATGTGTAAAAAGGCACGCTGTCTGCCATAATGTGTAAAAAGGGGGACGCTGTCTTCCGTAATGTGTAAAAAGGGGGATGCTGTGTGCCGTAATGTGTAAAAAGGCATGCTGTCTGCCGTAATGTGTAAATAGGGGGATGTTGTCTGCCGTAATGTGTAAAAAGGGACGCTGTCTGCCATAATGTGTAAAAAGAGACGCTGTTTACTGTAATGTGTAAAAAGGGGGACGCTGTATGCCGTAATGTGTTAAAACGGGTATGCTGTCTGCCGTAATGTGTAAATAGGGACACTGTATGCCGTAATGTGTAATAAAGGGGATGCTGTTTGCCATAATGTGCAATAAGGGGCACACTGTCTGCCGTAATGTGTAAAAAGGGGGATGCTGTCTGCCGTAATGTGTAAAAAGGGGGACGCTGTCTGCCGTAATGTGTAAAAAGGGGACGCTGTCTGCCATAATGTGTAAAATTGGGGACGCTGTCTGCCGTAATGTGTAAAAAGGGGACGCTGTCTGCCATAATGTGTAAAATTGGGGACGCTGTCTGCCGTAATATGTAAAAAGGGGGATGTTGTCTGCCGTAATGTGTAAAAAGGGGGATGTTTGCCATAATATGTAAAATTGGGGATGCTGTCTGCTGTAATGTGTAAAAAGGCACGCTGTCTGCCATAATGTGTAAAAAGGGGGATGTTGTCTGCAGTAATGTGAAAAAAGGGGACGCTGTCTGCCATAATGTGTAAAATTGGGGACGCTGTCTGCCGTAATGTGTAAAAAGGGGACGCTGTCTGCCATAATGTGTAACATTGGGGACGCTGTCTGCCGTAATGTGTAAAAAGGCACTCTGTCTGCCATAATGTGTAAAAAGGGGGATGCTGTCTGCCGTAATGTGTAAAAAGGGGGACTCTGTCTGCCATAATGTGTTTAAAGGGGGATGCTGTCTGCCGTAATGTGTAAAAAGGGGGACGCTGTCTGCCGTAATGTGTAAAAAGGAGGACCCTGTCTGCCGTAATGTGTAAAAAGGGGATGCTGTCTGCTGTTACATTTAAAAAGGGGACGCTGTCTGCTGTAATGTGTAAAAAGGGGAATACTGTCTGCCGTAATGTGAAAAAAGGGGGACGCTCTCTACCGTAATGTGTAAAAAGAGGGATGCTGTCTGCCGTAAAGTGTAAAAAGGGACTCTGTCTGCCGTATTGTGTACAAAGGGGGATGCTGTCTGCCGTAATGTGTTCAAAGGGGGAAGCTGTCTGCCGTAATGTGTTTTAAAAGAGGATGCTGTCTGCTGTAATGTGTAAAAAGGGGATGCTGTTTGCCATAATGTGTAAAAAGGGGATGTGTAAAAAGGTGACACTGTCTGCTGTAATGTGTAAAAAGGGGACGCTGTATGCCATAATGTGTAAAATTGGGGACGCTGTCTGCCACAATGTGTAAATGGCACGCTGTCTGCCGTAATGTGTAAAAAGGGGAATGCTGTCTGCCGAAATGTGTAATAAGGGGGATGCTGTCTGCTGTAATGTGTAATAAGGGGGATGCTGTCTGCTGTAATGTGTAATAAGGGGGACGCTGTCTGCCGTAATGTGTAAAAATTGGGGGACGCTGTCTGCCATAATGTGTAAAAAGGGGACACGTTCTGCCAGAATGAGTAAAATTGGGGACGCTGTCTGCCATAATGTGTAACATTGGGGACGCTGTCTGCCATAATGTGTAAAAATTGGGACGCTGTCTGCCGTAATGTGTAAAAAGGGGATGCTGTCTGCTGTTACGTTTAAAAAGGGGACGCTGTCTGCTGTAATGTGTTAAAAGTGGACTGTCTGCTGTAATGTGTAAAAAGGGGGACACTGTCTGTCGTAATGTGTAAAAAGGGGGACGCTCTCTACCGTAATGTGTAAAAAGGGGGATGATGTCTTTCGTAATGTGTAAAAAGGGGGATGTTGTCTGCCGTAATGTGTAAAAAGGGACGCTGTCTGCCGTAATGTGTAAAAAGGGACGCTGTCTACTGTAATGTGTAAAAAGGGGGATGCTGTCTGCTGTAATGTGTTAAAAGGGGGATGCTGTCTGCCATAATGTGTAAATAGGGACACTATATGCCATAATGTGTAATAAGGGGGGTGCTGTTTGACGTAATGTGTAATAAGGGGCAAACTGTCTGCCGTAATGTGTAAAAAGGGGGATGCTGTCTGCCGTAATGTGTTAAAAGGGGGACGCTGTCTGCCGTAATGTGTAAAAAGGGGGACGCTCTCTACCGTAATGTGTAAAAAGGGGATGATGTCTTTCGTAATGTGTAAAAAGGGGGATGATGTCTTTCGTAATGTGTAAAAAGGGGGATGTTGTCTGCCGTAATGTGTAAAAAGGGACGCTGTCTGCCGTAATGTGTAAAAAGGCACGCTGTCTGCCATAATGTGTAAAAAGGGGGATGCTGTCTTCCGTAATGTGTAAAAAGGGGGATGCTGTCTGCCGTAATGTGTAAAAAGGCATGCTGTCTGCCGTAATGTGTAAAAAGGGGGATGTTGTCGGCCGTAATGTGTAAAAAGGGACGCTGTCTGCCATAATGTGTAAAAAGAGACGCTGTTTACTGTAATGTGTAAAAAGGGGGACGCTGTATGCCGTAATGTGTTAAAACGGGTATGCTGTCTGCCGTATTGTGTAAATAGGGACACTGTATGGAGTAATGTGTAATAAGGGGGATGCTGTTTGCCATAATGTGCAATAAGGGGCACACTGTCTGCCGTAATGTGTAAAAAGGGGGATGCTGTCTGCCGTAATGTGTAAAAAGGGGGACGCTGTCTGCCGTAATGTGTAAAATTGGGGACGCTGTCTACCATAATGTGTAAAATTGGGGACGCTGTCTGCCGTAATGTGTAAAAAGGGGACGCTGTCTGCCATAATGTGTAAAATTGGGGACGCTGTCTGCCGTAATATGTAAAAAGGGGGATGTTGTCTGCCGTAATGTGTAAAAAGGGACGCTGTCTACTGTAATGTGTAAAAAGGGGACGCTGTCTGCCATAATGTGTAAAATTGGGGACGCTGTCTGCCGTAATGTGTAAAAAGGGGACGCTGTCTGCCATAATGTGTAACATTGGGGACGCTGTCTGCCGTAATGTGTAAAAAGGCACTCTGTCTGCCATAATGTGTAAAAAGGGGGATGCTGTCTGCCGTAATTTGTAAAAAGGGGGACGCTGTCTGCCGTAATGTGTAAAAAGGGGATGCTGTCTGCCGTTACGTTTAAAAAGGGGACGCTGTCTGCTGTAATGTGTAAAAAGTGGACTGTCTGCTGTAATGTGTAAAAAGGGGGACACTGTCTGTCGTAATGTGTAAAAAGGGGGACGCTCTCTACCGTAATGTGTAAAAAGGGGATGATGTCTTTCGTAATGTGTAAAAAGGGGATGATGTCTTTCGTAATGTGTAAAAAGGGGGATGATGTCTTTCGTAATGTGTAAAAAGGGGGATGTTGTCTGCCGTAATGTGTAAAAAGGGACGCTGTCTGCCGTAATGTGTAAAAAGGGATGCTGTCTGCCGTAATGTGTAAAAAGGGACGCTGTCTACTGTAATGTGTAAAAAGGGGGATGCTGTCTGCCGTAATGTGTTAAAAGGGGGGTGCTGTCTGCCATAATGTGTAAATAGGGACACTGTCTGCCGTAATGTGTAAAAAGGGACACTGTCTACTGTAATGTGTAAAAAGGGGGGCGCTGTCTACCGTAATGTGTAAAAAGTGGATGATGTCTTTCGTAATGTGTAAAAAGGGGGATGATGTCTTTAGTAATGTGTAAAAAGGGGGATGTTGTCTGCCGTAATGTGTTAAAAGGGGAGACTGTCAGCCGTAATGTGTTAAAAGGGGAGGCTGTCTGCCGTAATGTGTAAAATTGGGGACGCTGTCTGCCGTAATGTGTAAAAAGGGGATGCTGTCTTTCGTAATGTGTAAAAATGAGACGCTATCTGCAGTAATGTGTAAATAGGGGGAAACTGTCTGCCGTAATGTGTAAAAAGGGGACGCTGTCTGCATTAATGTGTAAAATTGGGGACGCTGTCTGCCATAATGTGTAAAAAGGGGGACGTTGTCTGCCGTAATGTGTACAAAGGGGGATGCTGGCTACCGTAATGTGTAAAAAGGGGGACGCTGTCTGCCGTAATGTGTAAAAAGGGGACGCTGTCTGCCATAATGTGTAAAATTGGGGACGCTGTCTGCCGTAATGTGTAAAAAGGGGACGCTGTCTGCCATAATGTGTAAAATTGGGGACGCTGTCTGCCGTAATGTGTAAAAAGGGGGATGTTGTCTGCCGTATTGTGTAAAAAGGGACGCTGTCTACTGTAATGTGTAAAAAGGGGACGCTGTCTGCCGTAATGTGTAAAAAGGGGACGATGTCTGCCATAATGTGTAAATTGGGGATGCTGTCTGCGTAATGTGTAAAAAGGGGATGCTGTTTGCCGTAAATGTGTAATAAAGGGCACACTTCTGCCGTATTGTGTAAAAAGGGGGATGCTGTCTGCCGTAATGTGTAAAAAGGGACGCTGTCTGCCATAATGTGTAAAATTGGGGACGCTGTCTGCTGTAATGTGTAAAAAGGCACGCTGTCTGCCATAATGTGTAAAAAGGGGGATGTTGTCTGCAGTAATGTGAAAAAAGGGGACGCTGTCTGCCATCATGTGTAAAATTGGGGACGCTGTCTGCCGTAATGTGTAAAAAGGGGACGCTATCTGCCATAATGTGTAACATTGGGGACGCTGTCTGCCGTAATGTGTAAAAAGGCACTCTGACTGCCATAATGTGTAAAAAGGGGGATGCTGTCTGCCATAATGTGTAAAAAGGGGGACGCTGTCTGCCATAATGTGTAAAAAGGGGATGATGTCTGCCGTAATGTGTAAAAAGGGGGACGCTGTCTGCCGTTACGTTTAAAAAGGGGACGCTGTCTGCTGTAATGTGTAAAAAGTGGACTGTCTGCTGTAATGTGTAAAAAGGGGGACACTGTCTGCCGTAATGTGTAAATAGGGGGATGTTGTCTGCCGTAATGTGCAAAAAGGGACGCTGTCTGCCATAATGTATAAAATTGGGGACGCTGTCTGCTGTAATGTGTAAAAAGGCACGCTGTCTGCCATAATGTGTAAAAAGGGGGATGTTGTCTGCCGTAATGTGTAAAAAGGGGGACGCTGTCTGCCGTAATGTGAAAAAAGGGGACGCTGTCTGCCATAATGTGTAAAATTGGGGACGCTGTCTGCCGTAATGTGTAAAAAGGGGACGCTATCTGCCATAATGTGTAACATTGGGGACGCTGTCTGCCGTAATGTGTAAAAAGGCACTCTGTCTGCCATAATGTGTAAAAAGGGGGATGCTGTCTGCCGTAATGTGTAAAAAGGGGGACGCTGTCTGCCGTAATGTGTAAAAAGGGGATGATGTCTGCCGTAATGTGTAAAAAGGGGATGATGTCTGCCGTAATGTGTAAAAAGGGGGACGCTGTCTGCCGTTACGTTTAAAAAGGGGACGCTGTCTGCTGTAATGTGTAAAAAGTGGACTGTCTGCTGTAATGTGTAAAAAGGGGGACACTGTCTGTCGTAATGTGTAAAAAGGGGGACACTGTCTGTCGTAATGTGTAAAAAGGGGGACGCTCTCTACCGTAATGTGTAAAAAGGGGATGATGTCTTTCGTAATGTGTAAAAAGGGGATGATGTCTTTCGTAATGTGTAAAAAAGGGGATGTTGTCTGCCGTAATGTGTAAAAAGGGACGCTGTCTGCCGTAATGTGTAAAAAGGGACGCTGTCTGCCGTAATGTGTAAAAAGGGACGCTGTCTACTGTAATGTGTAAAAAGGGGGATGCTGTCTGCCGTAATGTGTTAAAAGGGGGATGCTGTCTGCCATAATGTGTAAATAGGGACACTGTATGCCGTAATGTGTAAAAAGGGGGATGCTGTTTGCCGTAATGTGTAATAAGGGGCACACTGTCTGCCCTAATGTGTAAAAAGGCACGCTGTCTGCCATAATGTGTAAAAAGGGGGACGCTGTCTTCCGTAATGTGTAAAAAGGGGGATGCTGTGTGCCGTAATGTGTAAAAAGGCATGCTGTCTGCCGTAATGTGTAAATAGGGGGATGTTGTCTGCCGTAATGTGTAAAAAGGGACGCTGTCTGCCATAATGTGTAAAAAGAGACGCTGTTTACTGTAATGTGTAAAAAGGGGACGCTGTATGCCGTAATGTGTTAAAACGGGTATGCTGTCTGCCGTAATGTGTAAATAGGGACACTGTATGCCGTAATGTGTAATAAGGGGGATGCTGTTTGCCATAATGTGCAATAAGGGGCACACTGTCTGCCGTAATGTGTAAAAAGGGGGATGCTGTCTGCCGTAATGTGTAAAAAGGGGGACGCTGTCTGCCGTAATGTGTAAAAAGGGGACGCTGTCTGCCGTAATGTGTAAAATTGGGGACGCTGTCTGCCGTAATGTGTAAAAAGGGGACGCTGTCTGCCATAATGTGTAAAATTGGGGACGCTGTCTGCCGTAATATGTAAAAAGGGGGATGTTGTCTGCCGTAATGTGTAAAAAGGGGGATGTTTGCCATAATATGTAAAATTGGGGATGCTGTCTGCTGTAATGTGTAAAAAGGCACGCTGTCTGCCATAATGTGTAAAAAGGGGGATGTTGTCTGCAGTAATGTGAAAAAAGGGGACGCTGTCTGCCATAATGTGTAAAATTGGGGACGCTGTCTGCCGTAATGTGTAAAAAGGGGACGCTGTCTGCCATAATGTGTAACATTGGGGACGCTGTCTGCCGTAATGTGTAAAAAGGCACTCTGTCTGCCATAATGTGTAAAAAGGGGGATGCTGTCTGCCGTAATGTGTAAAAAGGGGGACTCTGTCTGCCATAATGTGTTTAAAGGGGGATGCTGTCTGCCGTAATGTGTAAAAAGGGGGACGCTGTCTGCCGTAATGTGTAAAAAGGAGGACCCTGTCTGCCGTAATGTGTAAAAAGGGGATGCTGTCTGCTGTTACATTTAAAAAGGGGACGCTGTCTGCTGTAATGTGTAAAAAGGGGAATACTGTCTGCCGTAATGTGAAAAAAGGGGGACGCTCTCTACCGTAATGTGTAAAAAGAGGGATGCTGTCTGCCGTAAAGTGTATAAAGGG
This sequence comes from Pseudophryne corroboree, assembly GCF_028390025.1. NCBI lineage: Eukaryota > Metazoa > Chordata > Amphibia > Anura > Myobatrachidae > Pseudophryne > Pseudophryne corroboree. The sequence continues at coordinate 126,614,854 of NC_086452.1, forward strand.
ACTCTGTCTGCCGTATTGTGTACAAAGGGGGATGCTGTCTGCCGTAATGTGTTCAAAGGGGGAAGCTGTCTGCCGTAATGTGTTTTAAAAGAGGATGCTGTCTGCTGTAATGTGTAAAAAGGGGATGCTGTTTGCCATAATGTGTAAAAAGGGGATGTGTAAAAAGGTGACACTGTCTGCTGTAATGTGTAAAAAGGGGACGCTGTATGCCATAATGTGTAAAATTGGGGACGCTGTCTGCCACAATGTGTAAATGGCACGCTGTCTGCCGTAATGTGTAAAAAGGGGAATGCTGTCTGCCGTAATGTGTAATAAGGGGGATGCTGTCTGCTGTAATGTGTAATAAGGGGGATGCTGTCTGCTGTAATGTGTAATAAGGGGGACGCTGTCTGCCGTAATGTGTAAAAATTGGGGGACGCTGTCTGCCATAATGTGTAAAAAGGGGACACGTTCTGCCAGAATGAGTAAAATTGGGGACGCTGTCTGCCATAATGTGTAACATTGGGGACGCTGTCTGCCATAATGTGTAAAAATTGGGACGCTGTCTGCCGTAATGTGTAAAAAGGGGATGCTGTCTGCTGTTACGTTTAAAAAGGGGACGCTGTCTGCTGTAATGTGTTAAAAGTGGACTGTCTGCTGTAATGTGTAAAAAGGGGGACACTGTCTGTCGTAATGTGTAAAAAGGGGGACGCTCTCTACCGTAATGTGTAAAAAGGGGGATGATGTCTTTCGTAATGTGTAAAAAGGGGGATGTTGTCTGCCGTAATGTGTAAAAAGGGACGCTGTCTGCCGTAATGTGTAAAAAGGGACGCTGTCTACTGTAATGTGTAAAAAGGGGGATGCTGTCTGCTGTAATGTGTTAAAAGGGGGATGCTGTCTGCCATAATGTGTAAATAGGGACACTGTATGCCGTAATGTGTAATAAGGGGGGTGCTGTTTGACGTAATGTGTAATAAGGGGCAAACTGTCTGCCGTAATGTGTAAAAAGGGGGATGCTGTCTGCCGTAATGTGTTAAAAGGGGGACGCTGTCTGCCGTAATGTGTAAAAAGGGGGACGCTCTCTACCGTAATGTGTAAAAAGGGGATGATGTCTTTCGTAATGTGTAAAAAGGGGGATGATGTCTTTCGTAATGTGTAAAAAGGGGGATGTTGTCTGCCGTAATGTGTAAAAAGGCACGCTGTCTGCCATAATGTGTAAAAAGGGGGATGCTGTCTTCCGTAATGTGTAAAAAGGGGGATGCTGTCTGCCGTAATGTGTAAAAAGGCATGCTGTCTGCCGTAATGTGTAAAAAGGGGATGTTGTCTGCCGTAATGTGTAAAAAGGGACGCTGTCTGCCATAATGTGTAAAAAGAGACGCTGTTTACTGTAATGTGTAAAAAGGGGGACGCTGTATGCCGTAATGTGTTAAAACGGGTATGCTGTCTGCCGTATTGTGTAAATAGGGACACTGTATGGAGTAATGTGTAATAAGGGGGATGCTGTTTGCCATAATGTGCAATAAGGGGCACACTGTCTGCCGTAATGTGTAAAAAGGGGGATGCTGTCTGCCGTAATGTGTAAAAAGGGGGACGCTGTCTGCCGTAATGTGTAAAATTGGGGACGCTGTCTACCATAATGTGTAAAATTGGGGACGCTGTCTGCTGTAATGTGTAAAAAGGGGACGCTGTCTGCCATAATGTGTAAAATTGGGGACGCTGTCTGCCGTAATATGTAAAAAGGGGGATGTTGTCTGCCGTAATGTGTAAAAAGGGACGCTGTCTACTGTAATGTGTAAAAAGGGGACGCTGTCTGCCGTAATGTGTAAAAAGGGATGCTGTCTGCCATAATGTGTTAAAAGAGATGCTGTTTACTGTAATGTGTAAAAAGGGGGACGCTGTATGCCGTAATGTGTTAAAACGGGTATGCTGTCTGCCGTAATGTGTAAATAGGGACACTGTATGGCGTAATGTGTAATAAGGGGGACGCTGTCTGCCATAATGTGTAAAATTGGGGACGCTGTCTGCCGTAATATGTAAAAAGGGGGATGTTGTCTGCCGTAATGTGTAAAAAGGGACGCTGTCTACTGTAATGTGTAAAAAGAGGACGCTGTCTGCCGTAATGTGTAAAAAGGGGACGATGTCTGCCATAGAGTGTAAATTGGGGATGCTGTCTGCCGTAATGTGTAAAAAGGGGATGCTGTTTGCCGTAAATGTGTAATAAAGGGTACACTTCTGCCATAATGTGTAAAAAGGGGGATGCTGTCTGCCGTAATGTGTAAAAAGGGACGCTGTCTGCCATAATGTGTAAAATTGGGGACGCTGTCTGCTGTAATGTGTAAAAAGGCACGCTGTCTGCCATAATGTGTAAAAAGGGGGATGTTGTCTGCAGTAATGTGAAAAAAGGGGACGCTGTCTGCCATAATGTGTAAAATTGGGGACGCTGTCTGCCGTAATGTGTAAAAAGGGGACGCTGTCTGCCATAATGTGTAACATTGGGGACGCTGTCTGCCGTAATGTGTAAAAAGGCACTCTGTCTGCCATAATGTGTAAAAAGGGGGATGCTGTCTGCCGTAATGTGTAAAAAGGGGGACGCTGTCTGCCGTAATGTGTAAAAAGGGAATGCTGTCTGCCGTTACGTTTAAAAAGGGGACGCTGTCTGCTGTAATGTGTAAAAAGTGGACTGTCTGCTGTAATGTGTAAAAAGGGGGACACTGTCTGTCGTAATGTGTAAAAAGGGGGACGCTCTCTACCGTAATGTGTAAAAAGGGGATGATGTCTTTCGTAATGTGTAAAAAGGGGATGATGTCTTTCGTAATGTGTAAAAAGGGGATGATGTCTTTCGTAATGTGTAAAAAGGGGGATGTTGTCTGCCGTAATGTGTAAAAAGGGACGCTGTCTGCCGTAATGTGTAAAAAGGGATGCTGTCTGCCGTAATGTGTAAAAAGGGACGCTGTCTACTGTAATGTGTAAAAAGGGACGCTGTCTACTGTAATGTGTAAAAAGGGGGATGCTGTCTGCCGTAATGTGTTAAAAGGGGGATGCTGTCTGCCATAATGTGTAAATAGGGACACTGTCTGCCGTAATGTGTAAAAAGGGACACTGTCTACTGTAATGTGTAAAAAGGGGGGCGCTGCCTGCCGTAATGTGTTAAAAGGGAGATGCTGTCTGCCGTTCTGTGTAAAAAGGGAACGCTGTCTGCCGTATTGTGTAAAAAGGGGACGCTGTCTGTCATAATGTGTAAAATTGGGGACGCTGTCTGCCGTAATGTGTAAAAAGGCACGCTGTCTGCCGCAATGTGTAAAAAGGGGGATGTTGTCTGCCGTAATGTGCAAAAAGGGACACTGTCTGCCGTAATGTGTAAAAAGGGGATGCAGTCTGCCGTTACGTTTAAAAAGGGGACAATGTCTGCTGTAATGTGTTAAAAGGGGACTGTCTGCCATTATGTGTAAAAAGGGGGACGCTGTCTGCCATAATGTGTAAAAAGGGGGATGCTGTCTGCCATAATGTGTAAAAAGGGGGATGATGTATGCTGTAATGTGTAAAAAGGGACGCTGTCTGCCGTAATGTGTACAAAGGGGGATGCTGTCTGCCGTAATGTGTTCAAAGGGGGATGCTGTCTGCCGTAATGTGTAAAAAGGGGACGCTGACTGCCATAATGTGTAAAAAGGCACGCTGTCTGCCCTAATGTGTAAAAAGGGGGACGCTGTCTGCCGTAATGTGTAAAAAGGGACGCTGTCTACTGTAATGTGTAAAAAGGGGTCTCTGCTGTAATGTGTAAAAAGGGGACTGTCTGCCATTATGTGTAAAAAGGGGACGCTGTCTGCCATAATGTGTAACATTGGGGACGCTGTCTGCCGTAATGTGTAAAAAGGCGGATGCTGTCTGCCGTAATGTGTAAAAAGGGGGACGCTGTCTGCCGTAATGTGTAAAAAGGCGGATGCTGTCTGCCGTAACGTGTAAAAAGGGGGACGCTGTCTGCCGTAATGTGTAAAAAGGGGATACTGTCTGCCGTTACGTGTAAAAAGGTGACGCTGTCTGCTGTAATGTGTAAAAAGTGGACTGTCTGCTGTAATGTGTAAAAAGGGGGACGCTTTCTACCGTAATGTGTAAAAAGGGGGATGCTGTCTGTCGTAATGTGTAAAAAGGGGGATGAATTCTGCCGTAAAGTGTAAAAAGGGACTCTGTCTGCCGTACTGTGCACAAAGGGGGATGCTATCTGCCATAATGTGTTCAAAGGGGGATGCTGTCTGCCGTAATATGTTAAAAGAGGATGCTGTCTGACGTAATGTGTAAAAAGGGGATGTTGTCTGCCATAATGTGTAAAAAGGGGGACGCTGTCTGCCATAATGTGTAAAAAGGGGGACGCTGTCTGCCATAATGTGTAAAAAGGAGGACGCTGTCTGCTGTAATGTGTAAAAATGGGACGCTGTCTGCCATAATGTGTACAATTGGGGGAGCTGTCTGCCGTAATGTGTAAATGGCACGCTGTCTGCCGTAATGTGTTAAAAGGGGAGGCTGTCTGCCGTAATGTGTAAAATTGGGGACGCTGTCTGCCGTAATGTGTAAAAAGGGGACGCTGTCTTTCGTAATGTGTAAAAAGGGGACGCTGTCTTTCGTAATGTGTAAAAAGGGGACGCTGTCTGCCGTAATGTGTAAAAAGGGGGACGCTGTCTGCCGTAATGTGTAAAAAGGGGACGCTGTCTGCAATAATGTGTAAAATTGGGGACGCTGTCTGCCATAATGTGTAAAAAGGGGGACGTTGTCTGCCGTAATGTGTAAAAAGGGATGCTGTCTACTGTAATGTGTAAAAAGGGGGACGCTGTCTGCCGTAATGTGTTAAAAGGGAAATGCTGTCTGCCGAAATGTGTAAAAAGGAAACGCTGACTGCCGTATTGTGTAAAAAGGGGACGATGTCTGCCGTAATGTGCAAAAAGAGGACGCTGTCTGCCGTAATGTGTAAAAAGTGGACTATCTACTGTAATGTGTAAAAAGGGGACACTGTCTGCTGTAATGTGTAAAAAGGGGACGCTCTCTGCCGTAATGTGTAAAAAGGGGGATGCTGCCTGTCATAATGTATAAAAAGTGGGATGCTCTCTGCCGTAAAGTGTAAAAAGGGACGCTGTCTGCCGTAATGTGTACAAAGGGGGATGCTGTCTGCCGTAATGTGTTCAAAGGGGATGCTGTCTGCCGTAATGTGTTAAAAGAGGATGCTGTATGCCGTAATGTGTAAAAAGGGGACGCTGTCTGCCGTTACATTTAAAAAGGGGACGCTGTCTGCTGTAATGTGTAAAAAGGGGACTGTCTGTCGTTATGTGTAAAAAGTGGGACGCTGTCTGCCATAATGTGTAAAAATTAGGGATGATGTATGCCGTAATGTGTAAAAAGAGACGCTGTCTGCCATAATGTGTAAAAAGGGGGATGCTGTCTGCCGTAATGTGTTCAAAGGGGGATGCTGTCTGCCGTAATGTGTAAAAAGGGGGACGCTGTCTGCCGTAATGTGTAAAAAGGGGATGCTGTCTGCCGTTACGTTTAAAAAGGGGACGCTGTCTGCTGTAATGTGTAAAAAGTGGACTGTCTGCTGTAATGTGTAAAAAGGGGGACACTGTCTGTCGTAATGTGTAAAAAGGGGGACGCTCTCTACCGTAATGTGTAAAAAGGGGATGATGTCTTTCGTAATGTGTGAAAAGGGGATGATGTCTTTCGTAATGTGTAAAAAGGGGGATGATGTCTTTCGTAATGTGTAAAAAGGGGGATGTTGTCTGCCGTAATGTGTAAAAAGGGACGCTGTCTGCCGTAATGTATAAAAAGGGATGCTGTCTGCCGTAATGTGTAAAAAGGGACGCTGTCTACTGTAATGTGTAAAAAGGGGGATGCTGTCTGCCGTAATGTGTTAAAAGGGGGATGCTGTCTGCCATAATGTGTAAATAGGGACACTGTCTGCCGTAATGTGTAAAAAGGGACACTGTCTACTGTAATGTGTAAAAAGGGGGGCGCTGCCTGCCGTAATGTGTTAAAAGGGAGATGCTGTCTGCCGTTCTGTGTAAAAAGGGAACGCTGTCTGCCGTATTGTGTAAAAAGGGGACGCTGTCTGTCATAATGTGTAAAATTGGGGACGCTGTCTGCCGTAATGTGTAAAAAGGCTCGCTGTCTGCCGCAATGTGTAAAAAGGGGGATGTTGTCTGCCGTAATGTGCAAAAAGGGACACTGTCTGCCGTAATGTGTAAAAAGGGGATGCAGTCTGCCGTTACGTTTAAAAAGGGGACAATGTCTGCTGTAATGTGTTAAAAAGGGACTGTCTGCCATTATGTGTAAAAAGGGGGACGCTGTCTGCCGTAATGTGTAAAAAGGGGGATGCTGTCTGCCATAATGTGTAAAAAGGGGGATGATGTATGCTGTAATGTGTAAAAAGGGACGCTGTCTGCCGTAATGTGTACAAAGGGGGATGCTGTCTGCCGTAATGTGTTCAAAGGGGGATGCTGTCTGCCGTAATGTGTAAAAAGGGGACGCTGACTGCCATAATGTGTAAAAAGGCACGCTGTCTGCCCTAATGTGTAAAAAGGGGGACGCTGTCTGCCGTAATGTGTAAAAAGGGACGCTGTCTACTGTAATGTGTAAAAAGGGGTCTCTGCTGTAATGTGTAAAAAGGGGACTGTCTGCCATTATGTGTAAAAAGGGGACGCTGTCTGCCATAATGTGTAACATTGGGGACGCTGTCTGCCGTAATGTGTAAAAAGGCGGATGCTGTCTGCCGTAATGTGTAAAAAGGGGACTGTCTGTCGTTATGTGTAAAAAGTGGGACGCTGTCTGCCATAATGTGTAAAAATTAGGGATGATGTATGCCGTAATGTGTAAAAAGAGACGCTGTCTGCCATAATGTGTAAAAAGGGGGATGCTGTCTGCCGTAATGTGTTCAAAGGGGGATGCTGTCTGCCGTAATGTGTAAAAAGGGGGACGCTGTCTGCCGTAATGTGTAAAAAGGGGATGCTGTCTGCCGTTACGTTTAAAAAGGGGACGCTGTCTGCTGTAATGTGTAAAAAGTGGACTGTCTGCTGTAATGTGTAAAAAGGGGGACACTGTCTGTCGTAATGTGTAAAAAGGGGGACGCTCTCTACCGTAATGTGTAAAAAGGGGATGATGTCTTTCGTAATGTGTGAAAAGGGGATGATGTCTTTCGTAATGTGTAAAAAGGGGGATGATGTCTTTCGTAATGTGTAAAAAGGGGGATGTTGTCTGCCGTAATGTGTAAAAAGGGACGCTGTCTGCCGTAATGTATAAAAAGGGATGCTGTCTGCCGTAATGTGTAAAAAGGGACGCTGTCTACTGTAATGTGTAAAAAGGGGGATGCTGTCTGCCGTAATGTGTTAAAAGGGGGATGCTGTCTGCCATAATGTGTAAATAGGGACACTGTCTGCCGTAATGTGTAAAAAGGGACACTGTCTACTGTAATGTGTAAAAAGGGGGGCGCTGCCTGCCGTAATGTGTTAAAAGGGAGATGCTGTCTGCCGTTCTGTGTAAAAAGGGAACGCTGTCTGCCGTATTGTGTAAAAAGGGGACGCTGTCTGTCATAATGTGTAAAATTGGGGACGCTGTCTGCCGTAATGTGTAAAAAGGCTCGCTGTCTGCCGCAATGTGTAAAAAGGGGGATGTTGTCTGCCGTAATGTGCAAAAAGGGACACTGTCTGCCGTAATGTGTAAAAAGGGGATGCAGTCTGCCGTTACGTTTAAAAAGGGGACAATGTCTGCTGTAATGTGTTAAAAAGGGACTGTCTGCCATTATGTGTAAAAAGGGGGACGCTGTCTGCCGTAATGTGTAAAAAGGGGGATGCTGTCTGCCATAATGTGTAAAAAGGGGGATGATGTATGCTGTAATGTGTAAAAAGGGACGCTGTCTGCCGTAATGTGTACAAAGGGGGATGCTGTCTGCCGTAATGTGTTCAAAGGGGGATGCTGTCTGCCGTAATGTGTAAAAAGGGGACGCTGACTGCCATAATGTGTAAAAAGGCACGCTGTCTGCCCTAATGTGTAAAAAGGGGGACGCTGTCTGCCGTAATGTGTAAAAAGGGACGCTGTCTACTGTAATGTGTAAAAAGGGGTCTCTGCTGTAATGTGTAAAAAGGGGACTGTCTGCCATTATGTGTAAAAAGGGGACGCTGTCTGCCATAATGTGTAACATTGGGGACGCTGTCTGCCGTAATGTGTAAAAAGGCGGATGCTGTCTGCCGTAATGTGTAAAAAGGGGGACGCTGTCTGTCGTAATGTGTAAAAAGGCGGATGCTGTCTGCCGTAACGTGTAAAAAGGGGGACGCTGTCTGCCGTAATGTGTAAAAAGGGGATACTGTCTGCCGTTACGTGTAAAAAGGGGACGCTGTCTGCTGTAATGTGTAAAAAGTGGACTGTCTGCTGTAATGTGTAAAAAGGGGGACGCTTTCTACCGTAATGTGTAAAAAGGGGGATGCTGTCTGTCGTAATGTGTAAAAAGGGGGATGAATTCTGCCGTAAAGTGTAAAAAGGGACTCTGTCTGCCGTACTGTGCACAAAGGGGGATGCTATCTGCCATAATGTGTTCAAAGGGGGATGCTGTCTGCCGTAATGTGTTAAAAGAGGATGCTGTCTGACGTAATGTGTAAAAAGGGGATGTTGTCTGCCATAATGTGTAAAAAGGGGGACGCTGTCTGCCATAATGTGTAAAAATGGGGACGCTGTCTGCCATAATGTGTAAAAAGGAGGACGCTGTCTGCTGTAATGTGTAAAAATGGGACGCTGTCTGCCATAATGTGTACAATTGGGGGCGCTGTCTGCCGTAATGTGTAAATGGCACGCTGTCTGCCGTAATGTGTTAAAAGGGGAGGCTGTCTGCCGTAATGTGTAAAATTGGGGACGCTGTCTGCCGTAATGTGTAAAAAGGGGACGCTGTCTTTCGTAATGTGTAAAAAGGGGACGCTGTCTTTCGTAATGTGTAAAAAGGGGACGCTGTCTGCCGTAATGTGTAAAAAGGGGACGCTGTCTGCAATAATGTGTAAAATTGGGGACGGTGTCTGCCATAATGTGTAAAAAGGGGGACCTTGTCTGCCGTAATGTGTAAAAAGGGACGCTGTCTACTGTAATGTGTAAAAAGGGGGACGCTGTCTGCCGTAATGTGTTAAAAGGGAAATGCTGTCTGCCGAAATGTGTAAAAAGGAAACGCTGACTGCCGTATTGTGTAAAAAGGGGACGATGTCTGCCGTAATGTGCAAAAAGAGGACGCTGTCTGCCGTAATGTGTAAAAAGTGGACTATCTACTGTAATGTGTAAAAAGGGGACACTGTCTGCTGTAATGTGTAAAAAGGGGACGCTCTCTGCCGCAATGTGTAAAAAGGGGGATGCTGCCTGTCATAATGTATAAAAAGTGGGATGCTCTCTGCCGTAAAGTGTAAAAAGGGACGCTGTCTGCCGTAATGTGTACAAAGGGGGATGCTGTCTGCCGTAATGTGTTCAAAGGGGATGCTGTCTGCCGTAATGTGTTAAAAGAGGATGCTGTATGCCGTAATGTGTAAAAAGGGGGACGCTGTCTGCTGTAATGTGTAAAAAGGGACGCTGTCTACTGTAATGTGAAAAAAGGGGGACTCTGTCTGCCATAATGTGTTAAAAGGGGGATGCTGTCTGCCGTAATGTGTAAAAAGAAGATGCTGTCTGCCCTAATGTGTAACATTGGGGACGCTGTCTGCCGTAATGTGTAAAAAGGGGACGCTGTCTGCCATAATGTGTAAAAAGGGATGCTGTCTACTGTAATGTGAAAAAAGGGGGACTCTGTCTGCCATAATGTGTTTAAAGGGGGATGCTGTCTGCCGTAATGTGTAAAAAGGGGGACGCTGTCTGCCGTAATGTGTAAAAAGGAGGACCCTGTCTGCCGTAATGTGTAAAAAGGGGATGCTGTCTGCTGTTACATTTAAAAAGGGGACGCTGTTTGCTGTAATGTGTAAAAAGTTTACTGTCTGCTGTAATGTGTAAAATGTTTACTGTCTGCTGTAATGTGTAAAAAGGGGAATACTGTCTGTCATTATGTGAAAAAAGGGGGACGCTCTCTACCGTAATGTGTAAAAAGGCGGATGCTGTCTGCCGTAACGTGTAAAAAGGGGGACGCTGTCTGCCGTAATGTGTAAAAAGGGGATACTGTCTGCCGTTACGTGTAAAAAGGGGACGCTGTCTGCTGTAATGTGTAAAAAGTGGACTGTCTGCTGTAATGTGTAAAAAGGGGGACGCTTTCTACCGTAATGTGTAAAAAGGGGGATGCTGTCTGTCGTAATGTGTAAAAAGGGGGATGAATTCTGCCGTAAAGTGTAAAAAGGGACTCTGTCTGCCGTACTGTGCACAAAGGGGGATGCTATCTGCCATAATGTGTTCAAAGGGGGATGCTGTCTGCCGTAATGTGTTAAAAGAGGATGCTGTCTGACGTAATGTGTAAAAAGGGGATGTTGTCTGCCATAATGTGTAAAAAGGGGGACGCTGTCTGCCATAATGTGTAAAAAGGGGGACGCTGTCTGCCATAATGTGTAAAAAGGAGGACGCTGTCTGCTGTAATGTGTAAAAATGGGACGCTGTCTGCCATAATGTGTACAATTGGGGGCGCTGTCTGCCGTAATGTGTAAATGGCACGCTGTCTGCCGTAATGTGTTAAAAGGGGAGGCTGTCTGCCGTAATGTGTAAAATTGGGGACGCTGTCTGCCGTAATGTGTAAAAAGGAGACGCTGTCTTTCGTAATGTGTAAAAAGGGGACGCTGTCTTTCGTAATGTGTAAAAAGGGGACGCTGTCTGCCGTAATGTGTAAAAAGGGGGACGCTGTCTGCCGTAATGTGTAAAAAGGGGACGCTGTCTGCAATAATGTGTAAAATTGGGGACGCTGTCTGCCATAATGTGTAAAAAGGGGGACGTTGTCTGCCGTAATGTGTAAAAAGGGACGCTGTCTACTGTAATGTGTAAAAAGGGGGACGCTGTCTGCCGTAATGTGTTAAAAGGGAAATGCTGTCTTCCGAAATGTGTAAAAAGGAAACGCTGACTGCCGTATTGTGTAAAAAGGGGACGATGTCTGCCGTAATGTGCAAAAAGAGGACGCTGTCTGCCGTAATGTGTAAAAAGTGGACTATCTACTGTAATGTGTAAAAAGGGGACACTGTCTGCTGTAATGTGTAAAAAGGGGACGCTCTCTGCCGTAATGTGTAAAAAGGGGGATGCTACCTGTCATAATGTATAAAAAGTGGGATGCTCTCTGCCGTAAAGTGTAAAAAGGGACGGTGTCTGCCGTAATGTGTACAAAGGGGGATGCTGTCTGCCGTAATGTGTTCAAAGGGGATGCTGTCTGCCGTAATGTGTTAAAAGAGGATGCTGTATGCCGTAATGTGTAAAAAGGGGACGCTGTCTGCCGTTACATTTAAAAAGGGGACGCTGTCTGCTGTAATGTGTAAAAAGGGGACTGTCTGTCGTTATGTGTAAAAAGTGGGACGCTGTCTGCCATAATGTGTAAAAATTAGGGATGATGTATGCCGTAATGTGTAAAAAGAGACGCTGTCTGCCATAATGTGTAAAAAGGGGGATGCTGTCTGCCGTAATGTGTTAAAAGGGGATGCTGTCTTCCGTAATGTGTAAAAAGGGGGACGCTGTCTGCCGTAATGTGTAAAAAGGGGGACGCTGTCTGCTGTAATGTGTAAAAAGGGACGCTGTCTACTGTAATGTGAAAAAAGGGGGACTCTGTCTGCCATAATGTGTTAAAAGGGGGATGATGTCTGCCGTAATGTGTAAAAAGAAGATGCTGTCTGCCCTAATGTGTAACATTGGGGACGCTGTCTGCCGTAATGTGTAAAAAGGGGACGCTGTCTGCCATAATGTGTAAAAAGGGATGCTGTCTACTGTAATGTGAAAAAAGGGGGACTCTGTCTGCCATAATGTGTTTAAAGGGGGATGCTGTCTGCCGTAATGTGTAAAAAGGGGGACGCTGTCTGCCGTAATGTGTAAAAACGAGGACCCTGTCTGCCGTAATGTGTAAAAAGGGGATGCTGTCTGCTGTTACATTTAAAAAGGGGACACTGTTTGCTGTAATGTGTAAAAAGTTTACTGTCTTCTGTAATGTGTAAAATGTTTACTGTCTGCTGTAATGTGTAAAAAGGGGAATACTGTCTGTCATTATGTGAAAAAAGGGGGACGCTCTCTACCGTAATGTGTAAAAAGAGGGATGCTGTCTGCCGTAAAGTGTAAAAAGGGACTCTGTCTGCCGTAATGTGTACAAAGGGGGATGCTGTCTGCCGTAATGTGTTCAAAGGGGGATGCTGTCTGCCGTAATGTGTTTTAAAAGAGGATGCTGTCTGCTGTAATGTGTAAAAAGGGGATGCTGTTTGCCATAATGTGTAAAAAGGGGATGTGTAAAAAGGGGGACGCTGTCTGCTGTAATGTGTAAAAAGGGGACGCTGTATGCCATAATGTGTAAAATTGGGGACGCTGTCTGCCACAATGTGTAAACGACATGCTGTCTGCCGTAATGTGTAAAAAGGGGGATGCTGTCTGCCGTAATGTGTAATAAGGGGGATGCTGTCTGCTGTAATGTGTAATAAGGGGGGACGCTGTCTGCCGTAATGTGTAAAAATTGGGGGACGCTGTCTGCCGTAATGTGTAAACAGGGGACACTTTCTGCCAGAATGAGTAAAATTGGGGACGCTGTCTGCCATAATGTGTAACATTGGGGACGCTGTCTGCCGTAATGTGAAAAAAGGCACTCTGTCTGCCATAATGTGTAAAAAGGGGAACGCTGTCTGCCAGAATGTGTAAAAAGGGGATGCTGTCTGCTGTTACGTTTAAAAAGGGGACGCTGTCTGCTGTAATGTGTAAAAAGTGGACTGTCTGCTGTAATGTGTAAAAAGGGGACACTGTCTGTCGTAATGTGTAAAAAGGTGGACGCTCTCTACCGTAATGTGTAAAAAGGTGGACGCTCTCTACCGTAATGTGTAAAAAGGGGGATGATGTCTTTCGTAATGTGTAAAAAGGGGGATGTTGTCTGCCGTAATGTGTAAAAAGGGACGCTGTCTGCCGTAATGTGTAAAAAGGGACGCTGTCTGCCGTAATGTGTAAAAAGGGACGCTGTCTACTGTAATGTGTAAAAAGGGGGATGCTGTCTGCTGTAATGTGTTAAAAGGGGGATGCTGTCTGCCATAATGTGTAAATAGGGACACTGTATGCCGTAATGTGTAATAAGGGGGGTGCTGTTTGACGTAATGTGTAATAAGGGGCACACTGTCTGCCGTAATGTGTAAAAAGGCATGCTGTCTGCCATAATGTGTAAAAAGGGGGACGCTGTCTTCCGTAATGTGTAAAAAGGGGGATGCTGTCTGCCGTAATGTGTAAAAAGGCATGCTGTCTGCCGTAATGTGTAAAAAGGGGGATGTTGTCTGCCGTAATGTGTAAAAAGGGACGCTGTCTGCCATAATGTGTAAAAAGAGACGCTGTTTACTGTAATGTGTAAAAAGGGGGACGCTGTATGCCGTAATGTGTTAAAACGGGTATGCTGTCTGCCGTAATGTGTAAATAGGGACACTGTATGCCGTTATGTGTAATAAGGGGGATGCTGTTTGCCATAATGTGTAATAAGGGGCACACTGTCTGCCGTAATGTGTAAAAAGGGAGATGCTGTCTGCCGTAATGTGTAAAAAGGGGGACGCTGTCTGCCGTAATGTGTAAAAAGGGGGACGCTCTCTACCGTAATGTGTAAAAAGGGGGATGATGTCTTGCGTAATGTGTAAAAAGGGGGATGATGTCTTTCGTAATGTGTAAAAAGGGGGATGTTGTCTGCCGTAATGTGTAAAAAGGGACGCTGTCTGCCGTAATGTGTAAAAAGGGACGCTGTCTGCCGTAATGTGTTAAAAGGGACGCTGTCTACTGTAATGTGTAAAAAGGGGGATGCTGTCTGCCGTAATGTGTTAAAAGGGGGATGCTGTCTGCCATAATGTGTAAATAGGGACACTGTATGCCGTAATGTGTAATAAGGGGGATGCTGTTTGCCGTAATGTGTAAAAAGGCACGCTGTCTACCATAATGTGTAAAAAGGGGGATGCTGTCTTCCGTAATGTGTAAAAAGGGGGATGCTGTCTGCCGTAATGTGTAAAAAGGCACGCTGTCTGCCGTAATGTGTAAAAAGGGGGATGTTGTCTGCCGTAATGTGTAAAAAGGGACGCTGTCTGCCATAATATGTAAAAAGAGATGCTGTTTACTGTAATGTGTAAAAAGGGGGATGCTGTCTGCCGTAATGTGTAAAAAGGCACGCTGTCTGCCGTAATGTGTAAAAAGGGGGATGTTGTCTGCCGTAATGTGTAAAAAGGGACGCTGTCTGCCATAATATGTAAAAAGAGATGCTGTTTACTGTAATGTGTAAAATTGGGGACGCTGTCTGCCGTAATGTGTAAAAAGGGGGATGTTGTCTGCCGTAATGTGTAAAAAGGGACGCTGTCTACTGTAATGTGTAAAAAGGGGGGCGCTGCCTGCCGTAATGTGTTAAAAGGGAGATGCTGTCTGCCGTTATGTGTAAAAAGGGAACGCTGTCTGCCGTAATGTGTAAAAAGGCACGCTGTCTGCCGTAATGTGTAAAAAGGGGGATGTTGTCTGCCGTAATGTGCAAAAAGGGACACTGTCTGCCGTAATGTGTAAAAAGGGGATGCAGTCTGCCGTTACGTTTAAAAAGGGGACAATGTCTGCTGTAATGTGTTAAAAGGGGACTGTCTGCCATTATGTGTAAAAATGGGGACGCTGTCTGCCGTAATGTGTAAAAAGGGGGATGCTGTCTGCCATAATGTGTAAAAAGGGGGATGATGTATGCTGTAATGTGTAAAAAGGGACGCTGTCTGCCGTAATGTGTACAAAGGGGGATGCTGTCTGCCGTAATGTGTTCAAAGGGGGATGCTGTCTGCCGTAATGTGTAAAAAGGGGACGCTGACTGCCATAATGTGTAAAAAGGCACGCTGTCTGCTGTAATGTGTAAAAAGGGGGACGCTGTCTGCCATAATGTGTAAAAAGGGACGCTGTCTACTGTAATGTGTAAATAGGGGGTCTCTGCTATAATGTGTAAAAAGGGGAATGTCTGCCATTATGTGTAAAAAGGGGACGCTGTCTGCCATAATGTGTAACATTGGGGACGCTGTCTGCCGTAATGTGTAAAAAGGCGGATGCTGTCTGCCGTAATGTGTAAAAAGGGGGACGCTGTCTGCCGTAATGTGTAAAAAGGGGATACTGTCTGCCGTTACGTGTAAAAAGGGGACGCTGTCTGCTGTAATGTGTAAAAAGTGGACTGTCTGCTGTAATGTGTAAAAAGGGGGACGCTCTCTACCATAATGTGTAAAAAGGGGGATGCTGTCTATCGTAATGTGTAAAAAGGGGGATGCATTCTGCCGTAAAGTGTAAAAATGGACTCTGTCTGCCGTACTGTGCACAAAGGGGGATGCTGTCTGCCATAATGTGTTCAAAGGGGGATGCTGTCTGCCGTAATGTGTTAAAAGAGGATGCTGTCTGACGTAATGTGTAAAAAGGGGATGTTGTCTGCCATAATGTGTAAAAAGGGGGACGCTGTCTGCCATAATGTGTAAAAAGGGGGACGCTGTCTGCCATAATGTGTAAAAAGGGGGACGCTGTCTGCCATAATGTGTAAAAAGGGGAACACCAACAAAAGAATTAATAGCGCTTGGAAACTGGATAGGAATTTTTCTATATAACAATTTTAATAAATTGATAATAAGAGAATGTATAATAATATTGTTGCAACAATTAATAAAACCACAATGTATTGAATTTGATATGGGCAAAACTTAGCACTGCAGAATAATTAAAAATACCATATACTGAAATATGGTTAATTAGCTGGTACTCAATAATAGCCAATTCATCCTC
This sequence comes from Pseudophryne corroboree, assembly GCF_028390025.1. Taxonomy (NCBI): domain Eukaryota; kingdom Metazoa; phylum Chordata; class Amphibia; order Anura; family Myobatrachidae; genus Pseudophryne; species Pseudophryne corroboree. The sequence goes on from NC_086452.1 coordinate 126,630,727, forward strand.
CAAAACAATTGCCACAGTCCAGGAACAGTTGTAAGCGAATGGAGATTACCAACTGCTGTTGGAATAGACCTTACGTAGCTGGTTCAAGATGTCACTTGGTCCAATGAATTTACTCAGGTCAAATATTGCAGATGTCCATATCGCAAATGATGATGGTTCCTATATCCGACTTCTAGGCTTTTTAGGAGGCTTGAGAGAATAGAGTCCAGCTGTCCCACCGACGCGTTTCGCTGTTTGGCACAGCTTTTCAAGGTGATAAGCATGCAGTGACTTATTGCCCTTTATATAGCAGTGCTAGTTGCCTCATGTAAAACAGGTGTAACAAGTAACAAAAATATAAATACACTTTAAAATAAAATTCTAGCCAGTTTCCATGGATGGTGACAGACATATTGACCTAAATAACAATAAACCATTAGATTTTGGTTATTATAGTAATAATTTACATGTAAAATCATTTGGAAAGACGGGTTCCTGATCACATGATTATATAACCCGCTTCCTGTGTTTGGAACGCAACCTCCTCCTGATTTGATGGTGTCCGGTCACCTGACCGGAACTGACGTAATCAGCCTGATAGCTCGGCATCCTATTGCTCAAAGACATACTGTACGTAGGGACCAGTTCCGGCCACGTGACCGGAGAATTCACAACCCAATCCAATCATGGTGTATTTATTAGGAAATGGTTCGATACCTAGCTGATCGGGCTGACCAATAATAACTTTATAGAGTGACCATTCTAAATTAAAAATAATAGTTGATGCCCGGTCACATGACCGGAACTTGTCCTGACCTCCGGTGATCACGGCGTCCTGTTACCAGGCGACGGACCACACAGAGGGACCCGGTGGGTCACGAGGCCGGAAGTATTGCAGCATATTGTGAGACACATCATAGATTTCGTTGTGCAAAATATTTGCATATCAGCTGATCGGGTAGACCATTAATATACCTGATATCAACCTCAATAATATATACAGATGGACAACAGGTCCATTAATAAAGATGCTTACAAAACTAAACATATACAATAAACCTAATGTATTTTATAAGGCCCTTAGTAAAATTAGATTTTGCATCTGTATAACATTGAATACATTTTAAGATGATGACATCTTGTGGAAAAATAGTAGTATGACACTTGATATGAAGATTGCCTCATTTTTTACATAAATACACAAGGGTGGATTCCTAATATTTACTAACAGCAAAAATATATTCACTAACAAAAAAACAAAAAAAAATATCCTATAAATAGGTTAGTAATTCCTAACTGCTAGTTATCCTCTGAAGAGAATATATACCAAAAAGGACTAGATTTGGATACTCCTTAGAAATGTAAAAATAATAATAGACATGAGATGTTATATACATGTCCATAGAGTTATGTATATAGAAACAGAAAATTAAAGTACAGCATTTAACTCAAGGGCTTCATTTAGGCCACTAGGAAAAAGTGTATTTAACTGAAAGGTCCAAAAAATTTCTTGTCTACACAGTTTCGTGAACCTATCACCCCCTCTTACTGTTTTGGGGATATGTTGTAATCCTGTAATGCTTAAGGTAGATGGATCTTTATTATGGTGATGGAGAAAATGTCTGGAGACACTATGTTTAGTGACTCCATTGATAACATTTCTCCTATGTTCCATAAACCTGGTCTTTAACATGCTGGTTGTTCTCCCTACGTATTTTAAATTACAATCACATTGTAAAAGGTACACTACCCACGTGGTATTACAGTTGATAAAACTTTTAATTGGGATATTTTTACCTTCTATAGGAAGAGGGATAGAAATAGTTTTATTACATACATAAGTGCATGTGGTGCATTTTGTAGCTCCGCACTTATAAAACCCTTTGATTTTGTTTTTTAGCCAGGTATCATCCTTAGCTTTTTTATCCTCTCCTGATCTTAGTTGGCTTGGTGCCAGGATAGTTTTTAAAGACTTATTTTTCCTAAAGACAAATTCAGGTTTCGTTGGTAAAATGCACACAGAACTGGGTCACTCCGCAACACATGAAAATTATGTTTCACCACTGATCTGATTTCATTAGACCTTGAATTAAATTTAGAGATGAATGCCCATTCCTTACAAGACCCTTTCAAATCCTTTTTAATATTTTTCGGAGCCAATAGAGTATCACGATCAAGATCCAGTACTTCTTTCATGGCCTGATCTAACAAGTATTGTGGATAGTTTTTACATTTAAAGGACTGAAGTAATAGTTCTGCTTGTTCTGTAAAGGACTGAATGGTAGAGCAGTTTCTGCGTAAACGCAGTAATTGTCCTTTGGGTATATTATTTTTCCACGCCACATGGTGTGAACTCCTATAATTAAGGTACGAGTTACTTCCTACTTCTTTAACAAAATTTGAGGTCTGTATCTGACCTTCCACTATTTCAATCGTCAAATCCAAGAAGGTAAGTTTAGAGGTGCTGAAATTAGAAGTGAAAACTAAATTATAAGTGTTGGTGTTGAGAGAATCAACAAATCGTGTGAAAGAATTGGAGTCCCCATCCCAAATTATAAATAGATCGTCTATGTAACGGCCATAGAGTATCAGGTCTGCGCCCGGCCCATCCCCCCAGATGAGCTCCTCCTCCAACTCTCCCACATAGAGGTTGGCATAGCTGGGCGCGAACCTGGTCCCCATAGCCGTACCCATGACTTGACGATAAAAAGTGTTCGAAAAAAGAAAATAATTGTGTGTGAGAATAAAAGAAATAGAATCTAGTAGGAACTGCTTGTGTCTCTCGGAGAGGTCCCTGTCTCGATCCAGAACCTTTTTGATGGCCTGAACACCAAGTCCATGAGGGATGTTGGTGTACAGGCCTACTACATCAAGTGTGGCCATTAGATATGTGGGTTTCCAAGATATACCCTGAATTAACTGCAAAAATGCGTAGTGTCACGGATGTGGGACCTCAACCTCGAGACACGTGGTTGCAGATACCTATCTACATAAGCTGAAAGAAAAGAGGTAAGAGAATTAACACCCGAAATAATAGGACGTCCAGGAGGTGCAGTGAGGGACTTGTGAATCTTGGGAAGGTGATAGAAAATAGGAGTAGTGGGAAATGGAGGATATAGAAATTTAAACTCCTCCTTGGATATGACACCATCTTCTGATGCAAGGGAAAGTAAAAGATGTAATTCACTTAAATAGACGGAAGTGGGGTCACTAGGAAGAGTTTGATAGAAGCGGTTATCAAGTAATTGTCTCTCGGCTTCAGTTATATAGTCAACTTTATCAAGTATAACTAAGCCTCCTCCCTTGTCTGCTTCCTTTATAACTATTGTGGAATCCTCTACCAGTTTTTTTATAGCCTGTTTTTCCCATTTTGTTAGGTTATTTTTGTGTTTATTCTTAGTAAAGCAAATAGACCTGAAGACGTCAAGAGTTGTTTTATAAAAAGTCTCAATTTGACTACTCTTGAAGCTTATTGGAAAGAAATCTGATTTTACTTTACATGATTTTTTGTCAATTTCAAATATTTTCTGCGGTGACTCATGACAATTGTCTTTTCCTAATTCTTCCAGAATTTTCAGTACTGGATCGTCTGTGGAATCTAAAACAATATGTAGTGTACCACTCTCCGTAGTGCTGTCTTTCTTTTTTGCAAAGAAGCGTTTCCTGCATAGGGTTCTAATAAACCTATTTAGATCCACGTATAGATCGAATAAATTTGGTTCCTCTGAGGGGGCAAATTTTAAGCCTTTTGATAAGAGGGAGAGTTCTACCTCAGTAAGATGTCTTGAGGACAAATTAAATATACTTTTGGCATTATGGTGTTTATTGATCTTATTTAGTTTCTTAAGTCTCTCCTTTTTGCCTCCTCGTTTTCCTCTGTACTTGGAGGACGCTGTCTGCCATAATGTGTACAATTGGGGGCGCTGTCTGCCGTAATGTGTAAACGGCACGCTGTCTGCCGTAATGTGAAAAGGGGGAATGCTGTCTGCTGTTATGTGTAATAAGGGGGACGCTGTCTGCTGTAATGTGTAAAAATGGGGACGCTGTCTGCCGTAATGTGTTAAAAGGGGAGACTGTCTGCCGTAATGTGTTAAAAGGGGAGGCTGTCTGCCATAATGTGTAAAATTGGGGACGCTGTCTGCCTTAATGTGTAAAAAGGGGACGCTGTCTTTCGTAATGTGTAAAAAGGGGACGCTGTCTGCCGTAATGTGTAAAAAGGGGGACGCTGTCTGCCGTAATGTGTAAAAAGGGGACGCTGTCTGCAATAATGTGTAAAATTGGGGACGCTGTCTGCCATAATGTGTAAAAAGGGGGACGTTGTCTGCCGTAATGTGTAAAAAGGGACGCTGTCTACTGTAATGTGTAAAAAGGGGGACGCTGTCTGCCGTAATGTGTTAAAAGGGAAATGCTGTCTGCCGAAATGTGTAAAAAGGAAACGCTGACTGCCGTATTGTGTAAAAAGGGGACGATGTCTGCCGTAATGTGCAAAAAGGGGACGCTGTCTGCCGTAATGTGTAAAAAGTGGACTATCTGCTGTAATGTGTAAAAAGGGACACTGTCTGCTGTAATGTGTAAAAAGGGGACGCTCTCTGCCGTAATGTGTAAAAAGGGGGACGCTGTCTGCCGTAATGTGTAAAAAGGGGACGCTGTCTGCAATAATGTGTAAAATTGGGGACGCTGTCTGCCATAATGTGTAAAAAGGGGGACGTTGTCTGCCGTAATGTGTAAAAAGGGACGCTGTCTACTGTAATGTGTAAAAAGGGGGACGCTGTCTGCCGTAATGTGTTAAAAGGGAAATGCTGTCTGCCGAAATGTGTAAAAAGGAAACGCTGACTGCCGTATTGTGTAAAAAGGGGACGATGTCTGCCGTAATGTGCAAAAAGGGGACGCTGTCTGCCGTAATGTGTAAAAAGGGGACTATCTGCTGTAATGTGTAAAAAGGGGACACTGTCTGCTGTAATGTGTAAAAAGGGGACGCTCTCTGCCGTAATGTGTAAAAAGGGGATGCTGCCTGTCATAATGTATAAAAAGTGGGATGCTGTCTGCTGTAAAGTGTAAAAAGGGACGCTGTCTGCCGTAATGTGTACAAAGGGGGATGCTGTCTGCTGTAATCTGTTCAAAGGGGGATGCTGTCTGCCGTAATGTGTTAAAAGAGGATGCTGTATGCCGTAATGTATAAAAAGGGGACGCTGTCTGCTGTTACATTTAAAAAGGGGACGCTTTCTGCTGTAATGTGTAAAAAGGGGACTGTCTGTCGTTATGTGTAAAAAGTGGGACGCTGTCTGCCATAATGTGTAAAAAGGGGGATGATGTATGCCGTAATGTGTAAAAAGAGACGCTGTCTGCCATAATGTGTAAAAAGGGGGATGCTGTCTGCCGTAATGTGTACAAAGGGGGATGCTGTCTGCCGTAATGTGTTAAAAGGGGATGCTGTCCGCCGTAATGTGTAAAAAGGGGGACGCTGTCTGCCGTAATGTGTAAAAAGGGGGACGCTGTCTGCTGTAATGTGTAAAAAGGGACGCTGTGTACTGTAATGTGAAAAAAGGGGGACTCTGTCTGCCATAATGTGTTAAAAGGGGGATGCGGTCTGCCGTAATGTGTAAAAAGGGGACGCTGTCTGCCATAATGTGTAACATTGGGGACGCTGTCTGCCGTAATGTGTAAAAAGGGGACGCTGTCTGCCATAATGTGTAAAAAGGGACGCTGTCTACTGTAATGTGAAAAAAGGGGGAATCTGTCTGCTGGCTGAACGCAGGAAGATGAGTTTAAAGGGGGATGCTGTCTGCCGTAATGTGTAAAAAGGGGGACACTGTCTGCCGTAATGTGTAAAAGGAGGACCCTGTCTGCCGTATTGTGTAAAAAGGGGATGCTGTCTGCTGTTACATTTAAAAAGGGGACGCTGTTTGCTGTAATGTGTAAAAAGTTTACTGTCTGCTGTAATGTGTAAAAAGGGGAATACTGTCTGTCGTAATGTGTAAAAAGGGGGACGCTCTCTACCGTAATGTGTAAAAAGAGGGATGCTGTCTGCCGTAAAGTGTAAAAAGGGACTCTGTCTGCCGTAATGTGTACAAAGGGGGATGCTGTCTGCCGTAATGTGTTCAAAGGGGGATGCTGTCTGCCGTAATGTGTTAAAATAGGATGCTGTCTGCTGTAATGTGTAAAAAGGGGATGCTGTTTGCCATAATGTGTAAAAAGGGGATGTGTAAAAAAAGGGACGCTGTCTGCTGTAATGTGTAAAAAGGGGACGCTGTATGCCATAATGTGTAAAATTGGGGACGCTGTCTGCCACAATGTGTAAACGTCACGCTGTCTGCCGTTATGTGTAAAAAGGGAACGCTGTCTGCCGTAATGTGTAAAAAGGCACGCTGTCTGCCGTAATGTGTAAAAAGGGGGATGTTGTCTGCCGTAATGTGCAAAAAGGGACACTGTCTGCCGTAATGTGTAAAAAGGGGATGCAGTCTGCCGTTACGTTTAAAAAGGGGACAATGTCTGCTGTAATGTGTTAAAAGGGGACTGTCTGCCATTATGTGTAAAAATGGGGACGCTGTCTGCTGTAATGTGTAAAAAGGGGGATGCTGTCTGCCATAATGTGTAAAAAGGGGGATGATGTATGCTGTAATGTGTAAAAAGGGACGCTGTCTGCCGTAATGTGTACAAAGGGGGATGCTGTCTGCCGTAATGTGTTCAAAGGGGGATGCTGTCTGCCGTAATGTGTAAAAAGGCACGCTGTCTGCTGTAATGTGTAAAAAGGGGGACGCTGTCTGCCATAATGTGTAAAAAGGGACGCTGTCTACTGTAATGTGTAAATAGGGGGTCTCTGCTATAATGTGTAAAAAGGGGAATGTCTGCCATTATGTGTAAAAAGGGGATGCTGTCTGCCATAATGTGTAACATTGGGGACGCTGTCTGCCGTAATGTGTAAAAAGGCGGATGCTGTCTGCCGTAATGTGTAAAAAGGTGGACGCTGTCTGCCGTAATGTGTAAAAAGGCGGATGCTGTCTGCCGTAATGTGTAAAAAGGGGGACGCTGTCTGCCGTAATGTGTAAAAAGGGGATACTGTCTGCCGTTACGTGTAAAAAGGGGACGCTGTCTGCTGTAATGTGTAAAAAGTGGACTGTCTGCTGTAATGTGTAAAAAGGGGGACGCTCTCTACCGTAATGTGTAAAAAGGGGGATGCTGTCTGTCGTTATGTGTAAAAAGGGGATGCATTCTGCCGTAAAGTGTAAAAATGGACTCTGTCTGCCGTACTGTGCACAAAGGGGGATGCTGTCTGCCATAATGTGTTCAAAGGGGGATGCTGTCTGCCGTAATGTGTTAAAAGAGGATGCTGTCTGACGTAATGTGTAAAAAGGGGATGTTGTCTGCCATAATGTGTAAAAAGGGGGACACTGTCTGCCATAATGTGTAAAAAGGGGGACGCTGTCTGCCATAATGTGTAAAAAGGGGGACGCTGTCTGCCATAATGTGTAAAAAGGGGAACACCAACAAAAGAATTAATAGCGCTTGGAAACTGGATAGGAATTTTTCTATATAACAATTTTAATAAATTGATAATAAGAGAATGTATAATAATATTGTTGCAACAATTAATAAAACCACAATGTATTGAATTTGATATGGGCAAAACTTAGCACTGCAGAATAATTAAAAATACCATATACTGAAATATGGTTAATTAGCTGGTACTCAATAATAGCAATTCATCCTCCAAAACAATTGCCACAGTCCAGGAACAGTTGTAAGCGAATGGAGATTACCAACTGCTGTTGGAATAGACCTTACGTAGCTGGTTCAAGATGTCACTTGGTCCAATGAATTTACTCAGGTCAAATATTGCAGATGTCCATATCGCAAATGATGATGGTTCCTATATCCGACTTCTAGGCTTTTTAGGAGGCTTGAGAGAATAGAGTCCAGCTGTCCCACCGACGCGTTTCGCTGTTTGGCACAGCTTTTCAAGGTGATAAGCATGCAGTGACTTATTGCCCTTTATATAGCAGTGCTAGTTGCCTCATGTAAAACAGGTGTAACAAGTAACAAAAATATAAATACACTTTAAAATAAAATTCTAGCCAGTTTCCATGGATGGTGACAGACATATTGACCTAAATAACAATAAACCATTAGATTTTGGTTATTATAGTAATAATTTACATGTAAAATCATTTGGAAAGACGGGTTCCTGATCACATGATTATATAACCCGCTTCCTGTGTTTGGAACGCAACCTCCTCCTGATTTGATGGTGTCCGGTCACCTGACCGGAACTGACGTAATCAGCCTGATAGCTCGGCATCCTATTGCTCAAAGACATACTGTACGTAGGGACCAGTTCCGGCCACGTGACCGGAGAATTCACAACCCAATCCAATCATGGTGTATTTATTAGGAAATGGTTCGATACCTAGCTGATCGGGCTGACCAATAATAACTTTATAGAGTGACCATTCTAAATTAAAAATAATAGTTGATGCCCGGTCACATGACCGGAACTTGTCCTGACCTCCGGTGATCACGGCGTCCTGTTACCAGGCGACGGACCACACAGAGGGACCCGGTGGGTCACGAGGCCGGAAGTATTGCAGCATATTGTGAGACACATCATAGATTTCGTTGTGCAAAATATTTGCATATCAGCTGATCGGGTAGACCATTAATATACCCGATATCAACCTCAATAATATATACAGATGGACAACAGGTCCATTAATAAAGATGCTTACAAAACTAAACATATACAATAAACCTAATGTATTTTATAAGGCCCTTAGTAAAATTAGATTTTGCATCTGTATAACATTGAATACATTTTAAGATGATGACATCTTGTGGAAAAATAGTAGTATGACACTTGATATGAAGATTGCCTCATTTTTTACATAAATACACAAGGGTGGATTCCTAATATTTACTAACAGCAAAAATATATTCACTAACAAAAAAACAAAAAAAAATATCCTATAAATAGGTTAGTAATTCCTAACTGCTAGTTATCCTCTGAAGAGAATATATACCAAAAAGGACTAGATTTGGATACTCCTTAGAAATGTAAAAATAATAATAGACATGAGATGTTATATACATGTCCATAGAGTTATGTATATAGAAACAGAAAATTAAAGTACAGCATTTAACTCAAGGGCTTCATTTAGGCCACTAGGAAAAAGTGTATTTAACTGAAAGGTCCAAAAAATTTCTTGTCTACACAGTTTCGTGAACCTATCACCCCCTCTTACTGTTTTGGGGATATGTTGTAATCCTGTAATGCTTAAGGTAGATGGATCTTTATTATGGTGATGGAGAAAATGTCTGGAGACACTATGTTTAGTGACTCCATTGATAACATTTCTCCTATGTTCCATAAACCTGGTCTTTAACATGCTGGTTGTTCTCCCTACGTATTTTAAATTACAATCACATTGTAAAAGGTACACTACCCACGTGGTATTACAGTTGATAAAACTTTTAATTGGGATATTTTTACCTTCTATAGGAAGAGGGATAGAAATAGTTTTATTACATACATAAGTGCATGTGGTGCATTTTGTAGCTCCGCACTTATAAAACCCTTTGATTTTGTTTTTTAGCCAGGTATCATCCTTAGCTTTTTTATCCTCTCCTGATCTTAGTTGGCTTGGTGCCAGGATAGTTTTTAAAGACTTATTTTTCCTAAAGACAAATTCAGGTTTCGTTGGTAAAATGTCACACAGAACTGGGTCACTCCGCAACACATGAAAATTACGTTTCACCACTGATCTGATTTCATTAGACCTTGAATTAAATTTAGAGATGAATGCCCATTCCTTACAAGTCCCTTTCAAATCCTTTTTAATATTTTTCGGAGCCAATAGAGTATCTCGATCAAGATCCAGTACTTCTTTCATGGCCTGATCTAACAAGTATTGTGGATAGTTTTTACATTTAAAGGACTGAAGTAATAGTTCTGCTTGTTCTGTAAAGGACTGAATGGTAGAGCAGTTTCTGCGTAAACGCAGTAATTGTCCTTTGGGTATATTATTTTTCCACGCCACGTGGTGTGAACTCCTATAATTAAGGTACAAGTTACTTCCTACTTCTTTAACAAAATTTGAGGTCTGTATCTGACCTTCCACTATTTCAATCGTCAAATCCAAGAAGGTAAGTTTAGAGGTGCTGAAATTAGAAGTGAAAACTAAATTATAAGTGTTGGTGTTGAGAGAATCAACAAATCGTGTGAAAGAATTGGAGTCCCCATCCCAAATTATAAATAGATCGTCTATGTAACGGCCATAGAGTATCAGGTCTGCGCCCGGCCCATCCCCCCAGATGAGCTCCTCCTCCAACTCTCCCACATAGAGGTTGGCATAGCTGGGCGCGAACCTGGTCCCCATAGCCGTACCCATGACTTGACGATAAAAAGTGTTCGAAAAAAGAAAATAATTGTGTGTGAGAATAAAAGAAATAGAATCTAGTAGGAACTGCTTGTGTCTCTCGGAGAGGTCCCTGTCTCGATCCAGAACCTTTTTGATGGCCTGAACACCAAGTCCATGAGGGATGTTGGTGTACAGGCCTACTACATCAAGTGTGGCCATTAGATATGTGGGTTTCCAAGATATACCCTGAATTAATTGCAAAAATGCATAGTGTCACGGATGTGGGACCTCAACCTCGAGACACGTGGTTGCAGATACCTATCTACATAAGCTGAAAGAAAAGAGGTAAGAGAATTAACACCCGAAATAATAGGACGTCCAGGAGGTGCAGTGAGGGACTTGTGAATCTTGGGAAGGTGATAGAAAATAGGAGTAGTGGGAAATGGAGGATATAGAAATTTAAACTCCTCCTTGGATATGACACCATCTTCTGATGCAAGGGAAAGTAAAAGATGTAATTCACTTAAATAGACGGAAGTGGGGTCACTAGGAAGAGTTTGATAGAAGCGGTTATCAAGTAATTGTCTCTCGGCTTCAGTTATATAGTCAACTTTATCAAGTATAACTAAGCCTCCTCCCTTGTCTGCTTCCTTTATAACTATTGTGGAATCCTCTACCAGTTTTTTTATAGCCTGTTTTTCCCATTTTGTTAGGTTATTTTTGTGTTTATTCTTAGTAAAGCAAATAGACCTGAAGTCGTCAAGAGTTGTTTTATAAAAAGTCTCAATTTGACTACTCTTGAAGCTTATTGGAAAGAAATCTGATTTTACTTTACATGATTTTTTGTCAATTTCAAATATTTTCTGCGGTGACTCATGACAATTGTCTTTTCCTAATTCTTCCAGAATTTTCAGTACTGGATCATCTGTGGAATCTAAAACAATATGTAGTGTACCACTATCCGTAGTGCTGTCTTTCTTTTTTGCAAAGAAGCGTTTCCTGCATAGGGTTCTAATAAACCTATTTAGATCCACGTATAGATCGAATAAATTTGGTTCCTCTGAGGGGGCAAATTTTAAGCCTTTTGATAAGAGGGAGAGTTCTACCTCAGTAAGATGTCTTGAGGACAAATTAAATATACTTTTGGCATTATGGTGTTTATTGATCTTATTTAGTTTCTTAAGTCTCTCCTTTTTGCCTCCTCGTTTTCCTCTGTACTTGGAGGACGCTGTCTGCCATAATGTGTACAATTGGGGGCGCTGTCTGCCGTAATGTGTAAACGGCACGCTGTCTGCCGTAATGTGAAAAGGGGGAATGCTGTCTGCCGTTATGTGTAATAAGGGGGACGCTGTCTGCTGTAATGTGTAAAAATGGGGACGCTGTCTGCCGTAATGTGTTAAAAGGGGAGACTGTCTGCCGTAATGTGTTAAAAGGGGAGGCTGTCTGCCATAATGTGTAAAATTGGGGACGCTGTCTGCCTTAATGTGTAAAAAGGGGACGCTGTCTTTCGTAATGTGTAAAAAGGGGACGCTGTCTTTCGTAATGTGTAAAAAGGGGACGCTGTCTGCCGTAATGTGTAAAAAGGGGGACGCTGTCTGCCGTAATGTGTAAAAAGGGGACGCTGTCTGCAATAATGTGTCAAATTGGGGACGCTGTCTGCCGTAATGTGTAAAAAGGGGGACGTTGTCTGCCGTAATGTGTAAAAAGGGACGCTGTCTACTGTAATGTGTAAAAAGGGGGACGCTGTCTGCCGTAATGTGTTAAAAGGGAAATGCTGTCTGCCGAAATGTGTAAAAAGGAAACGCTGACTGCCGTATTGTGTAAAAAGGGGACGATGTCTGCCGTAATGTGCAAAAAGGGGACGCTGTCTGCCGTAATGTGTAAAAAGTGGACTATCTGCTGTAATGTGTAAAAAGGGGACACTGTCTGCTGTAATGTGTAAAAAGGGGACGCTCTCTGCCGTAATGTGTAAAAAGGGGATGCTGCCTGTCATAATGTATAAAAAGTGGGATGCTGTCTGCTGTAAAGTGTAAAAAGGGACGCTGTCTGCCGTAATGTGTACAAAGGGGGATGCTGTCTGCTGTAATCTGTTCAAAGGGGGATGCTGTCTGCCGTAATGTGTTAAAAGAGGATGCTGTATGCCGTAATGTATAAAAAGGGGACGCTGTCTGCTGTTACATTTAAAAAGGGGACGCTTTCTGCTGTAATGTGTAAAAAGGGGACTGTCTGTCGTTATGTGTAAAAAGTGGGACGCTGTCTGCCATAATGTGTAAAAAGGGGGATGATGTATGCCGTAATGTGTAAAAAGAGACGCTGTCTGCCATAATGTGTAAAAAGGGGGATGCTGTCTGCCGTAATGTGTTCAAAGGGGGATGCTGTCTGCCGTAATGTGTTAAAAGGGGATGCTGTCCGCCGTAATGTGTAAAAAGGGGGACGCTGTCTGCCGTAATGTGTAAAAAGGGGGACGCTGTCTGCTGTAATGTGTAAAAAGGGACGCTGTGTACTGTAATGTGAAAAAAGGGGGACTCTGTCTGCCATAATGTGTTAAAAGGGGGATGCGGTCTGCCGTAATGTGTAAATAGGGGACGCTGTCTGCCATAATGTGTAACATTGGGGACGCTGTCTGCCGTAATGTGTAAAAAGGGGACGCTGTCTGCCATAATGTGTAAAAAGGGACGCTGTCTACTGTAATGTGAAAAAAGGGGGACTCTGTCTGCTGGCTGAACGCAGGAAGATTGGCATGAGTTTAAAGGGGGATGCTGTCTGCCGTAATGTGTAAAAAGGGGGACACTGTCTGCCGTAATGTGTAAAAGGAGGACCCTGTCTGCCGTATTGTGTAAAAAGGGGATGCTGTCTGCTGTTACATTTAAAAAGGGGACGCTGTTTGCTGTAATGTGTAAAAAGTTTACTGTCTGCTGTAATGTGTAAAAAGGGGAATACTGTCTGTCGTAATGTGTAAAAAGGGGGACGCTCTCTACCGTAATGTGTAAAAAGAGGGATGCTGTCTGCCGTAAAGTGTAAAAAGGGACTCTGTCTGCCGTAATGTGTACAAAGGGGGATGCTGTCTGCCGTAATGTGTTCAAAGGGGGATGCTGTCTGCCGTAATGTGTTAAAAGAGGATGCTGTCTGCTGTAATGTGTAAAAAGGGGATGCTGTTTGCCATGTGTAAAAAGGGGATGTGTAAAAAGGGGGACGCTGTCTGCTGTAATGTGTAAAAAGGGGACGCTGTATGCCATAATGTGTAAAATTGGGGACGCTGTCTGCCACAATGTGTAAACGTCACGCTGTCTGCCGTAATGTGTAAAAAGGGGGATGCTGTCTGCCGTAATGTGTAATAAGGGGGATGCTGTCTGCTGTAATGTGTAATAAGGGGGACGCTGTCTGCCGTAATGTGTAAAAATTGGGGGACGCTGTCTGCCGTAATGTGTAAAAAGGGGACACTTTCTGCCAGAATGAGTAAAATTGGGGACGCTGTCTGCCATAATGTGTAACATTGGGGACGCTGTCTGCCGTAATGTGTAAAAAGGCACTCTGTCTGCCATAATGTGTAAAAAGGGGGACGCTGTCTGCCATAATGTGTAAAAAGGGGGACGCTGTCTGCCGTTAGGTTTAAAAAGGGGACGCTGTCTGCTGTAATGTGTAAAAAGGGGGACACTGTCTGTCGTAATGTGTAAAAAGGGGGACGCTCTCTACCGTAATGTGTAAAAAGGGGGATGATGTCTTTCGTAATGTGTAAAAAGGGGGATGTTGTCTGCCGTAATGTGTAATAAGGGGCACACTGTCTGCCGTAATGTGTAAAAAGGCACGCTGTCTGCCATAATGTGTAAAAAGGGGGATGCTGTCTTCCGTAATGTGTAAAAAGGGGGATGCTGTCTGCCGTAATGTGTAAAAAGGCATGCTGTCTGCCGTAATGTGTAAAAAGGGGGATTTTGTCTGCTGTAATGTGTAAAAAGGGACGCTGTCTGCCATAATGTGTAAAAAGAGATGCTGTTTACTGTAATGTGTAAAAAGGGGGACGCTGTATGCCGTAATGTGTTAAAATGGGTATGCTGTCTGCCGTAATGTGTAAATAGGGACACTGTATACCGTAATGTGTAATAAGGGGGGTGCTGTTTGACGTAATGTGTAATAAGGGGCACACTGTCTGCCGTAATGTGTAAAAAGGCACGCTGTCTGCCATAATGTGTAAAAAGGGGGACGCTGTCTTCCGTAATGTGTAAAAAGGGGGATGCTGTCTGCCGTAATGTGTAAAAAGGCATGCTGTCTGCCGTAATGTGTAAAAAGGGGGATGTTGTCTGCCGTAATGTGTAAAAAGGGACGCTGTCTGCCATAATGTGTAAAAAGAGACGCTGTTTACTGTAATGTGTAAAAAGGGGGACGCTCTATGCCGTAATGTGTTAAAACGGGTATGCTGTCTGCCGTAATGTGTAAATAGGGACACTGTATGCCGTAATGTGTAATAAGGGGGATGCTGTTTGCCATAATGTGTAATAAGGGGCACACTGTCTGCTGTAATGTGTAAAAAGGGGGATGCTGTCTGCCGTAATGTGTAAAAAGGGGGACGCTGTCTGCCGTAATGTGTAAAAAGGGGGACGCTCTCTACCGTAATGTGTAAAAAGGGGATGATGTCTTTCGTAATGTGTAAAAAGGGGGATGATGTCTTTCGTAATGTGTAAATAGGGGGATGTTGTCTGCCGTAATGTGTAAAAAGGGACGCTGTCTACTGTAATGTGTAAAAAGGGGGATGCTGTTTGCCGTAATGTGTTAAAAAGGGGATGCTGTCTGCCATAATGTGTAAATAGGGACACTGTATGCCGTAATGTGTAATAAGGGGGATGCTGTTTGCCGTAATGTGTAATAAGGGGGATGCTGTTTGCCGTAATGTGTAATAAGAGGCACGCTGTCTGCCATAATGTGTAAAAAGGGGGACGCTGTCTTCCGAAATGTGTAAAAAGGGGCATGCTGTCTGCCAAAATGTGTAAATAGGGACACTGTATGCCGTAATGTGTAATAAGAGGCAAACTGTCTGCCGTAATGTGTAAAAAGGCACGCTGTCTGCCATAATGTGTAAAACGGGGGATGTTGTCTGCCGTAATGTGTAAAAAGGGATGCTGTCTGCCATAATATGTAAAAAGAGATGCTGTTTACTGTAATGTGTAAAAAGGGGGACGCTGTCTGCCGTAATTTGTTAAAAGGGGTATGCTGTCTGTCGTAATGGGTAAATAGGGACACTGTATGCAGTAATGTGTAATAAGGGGGATGCTGTTTGCCGTAATGTGTAATAAGGGGCACACTGTCTGCCGTAATGTGTAAAAAGGGGGATGCTGTCTGCCGTAATGTGTAAAAAGGGGGATGCTGTCTGCCGTAATGTGTAAAAAGGGGGACGCTGTCTGCCGTAATGTGTAAAAAGGGGACGCTGTCTGCCATAATGTGTAAAATTAGGGACGCTGTCTGCCGTAATGTGTAAAAAGGTGGATGTTGTCTGCCGTAATGTGTAAAAAGGGACGCTGTCTACTGTAATGTGTAAAAAGGGGGGCGCTGCCTGCCGTAATGTGTTAAAAGGGAGATGCTGTCTGCCGTTATGTGTAAAAAGGGAACGCTGTCTGCCGTATTGTGTAAAAAGGGGACGCTGTCTGTCATAATGTGTAAAATTGGGGACGCTGTCTGCCGTAATGTGAATAAAGGGGGATCTTATCTGCCGTAATGTGCAAAAAGGGACACTGTCTGCAGTAATGTGTAATAAGGGGATGCAGTCTGCCGTTACGTTTAAAAAGGGGACAATGTCTGCTGTAATGTGTTAAAAGGGGACTGTCTGCCATTATGTGTAAAAAGGGGGACGCTGTCTGCCGTAATGTGTAAAAAGGGGGTGATGTATGCTGTAATGTGTAAAAAGGGACGCTGTCTGCCGTAATGTGTTCAAAGGGGGATGCTGTCTGCCGTAATGTGTAAAAAGGGGACGCTGACTGCCATAATGTGTAAAAAGGGGGACGCTGTCTGCCGTAATGTGTAAAAAGGGACGCTGTCTACTGTAATGTGTAAAAAGGGGGTCTCTGCTGTAATGTGTAATAAGGGGACTGTCTGCCATTATGTGTAAAAAGGGGACGCTGTCTATCATAATGTGTAACATTGGGGACGCTGTCTGCTGTAATGTGTAAAAAGGCGGATGCTGTCTGCCGTAATGTGTAAAAAGGGGGACGCTGTCTGCCGTAATGTGTAAAAAGGCGGATGCTGTCTGCCGTAATGTGTAAAAAGGGGGGCGCTGTCTGCCGTAATGTGTAAAAAGGGGATACTGTCTGCCGTTACGTGTAAAAAGGGGACGCTGTCTGCCGTAATGTGTACAAAGGGGGATGCTGTCTGCCGTAATGTGTTCAAAGGGGGATGCTGTCTGCCGTAATGTGTAAAAAGGGGACGCTGACTGCCATAATGTGTAAAAAGGGAGACGCTGTCTGCTGTAATGTGTAAAAAGGGGACGCTGTCTGCCATAATGTGTACAATTGGGGGCGCTGTCTGCCGTAATGTGTAGACGGCACGCTGTCTGCCGTAATGTGAAAAGGGGGAATGCTGTCTGCCGTTATGTGTAATAAGGGGGACGCTGTCTGCTGTAATGTGTAAAAAGGGGGACGCTGTCTGCCGTAATGTGTGAAAAGGGACGCTGTCTACTGTAATGTGTAAAAAGGGGGTCTCTGCTGTAATGTGTAAAAAGGGGACTGTATGCCATTATGTGTAAAAAGGGGACGCTGTCTGCCATAATGTGTAACATTGGGGATGCTGTCTGCTGTAATGTGTAAAAAGGCGAATGATGTCTGCTGTAATGTGTAAAAAGGGGGACGCTCTCTACCGTAATGTGTAAAAAGGGGGATGCTGTCTGTCGTAATGTGTAAAAAGGGGGATGCTGTCTGTCGTAATGTGTAAAAAGGGGGATGCATTCTGCCGTAAAGTGTAAAAAGGGAATATGTCTGCCGTACTGTGCACAAAGGGGGATGCTGTCTGCCATAATGTGTTCAAAGGGGGATGCTGTCTGCCGTAATGTGTTAAAAGAGGATGCTATCTGACGTAATGTGTAATAAGGGGATGTTGTCTGCCATAATGTGTAAAAAGGGGGACGCTGTCTGCCATAATGTATAAAAAGGGGGACGCTGTCTGCCATAATGTGTAAAAAGGGAGACGCTGTCTGCTGTAATGTGTAAAAAGGGGACGCTGTCTGCCATAATGTGTACAATTGGGGGCGCTGTCTGCCGTAATGTGTAGACGGCACGCTGTCTGCCGTAATGT
Source organism: Pseudophryne corroboree (assembly GCF_028390025.1). NCBI lineage: Eukaryota > Metazoa > Chordata > Amphibia > Anura > Myobatrachidae > Pseudophryne > Pseudophryne corroboree. The sequence goes on from NC_086452.1 coordinate 126,648,330, forward strand.
GAAAAGGGGGAATGCTGTCTGCCGTTATGTGTAATAAGGGGGACGCTGTCTGCTGTAATGTGTAATAAGGGGGACGCTGTCTGCTGTAATGTGTAAAAATGGGGACGCTGTCTGCCGTAATGTGTAAAAAGGGGATGCTGTCTGCCGTAATGTGTTAAAAGGGGAGACTGTCTGCCGTAATGTGTTAAAAGGGGAGGCTGTCTGCCGTAATGTGTAAAATTGGGGACGCTGTCTGCCTTAATGTGTAAAAAGTGGACGCTGTATTTCATAATGTGTAAAAAGGGGACGCTGTCTTTCGTAATGTGTAAAAAGGGGACGCTGTCTGACGTAATATGTAAAAAGGGGGACGCTGTCTGCCGTAATTTGTAAAAAGGGGACGCTGTCTGCAATAATGTGTAAAATTGGGGACGCTGTCTGCCATAATGTTTAAAAAGGGGGACGTTGTCTGCCGTAATGTGTAAAAAGGGACGCTGTCTACTGTAATGTGTAAAAAGGGGGACGCTGTCTGCCGTAATGTGTTAAAAGGGAAATGCTGTCTGCCGAAATGTGTAAAAATGAAACGCTGACTGCCGTATTGTGTAAAAAGGGGACGATGTCTGCCGTAATGTGCAAAAAGGGGACGCTGTCTGAAGTAATGTGTAAAAAGTGGACTATCTGCTGTAATGTGTAAAAAAGGGGACACTGTCTGCTGTAATGTGTAAAAAGGGGACGCTCTCTGCCGTAATGTGTAAAAAGTGGGATGCTGTCTGCCGTAAAGTGTAAAAAGGGACGCTGTCTGCCGTAATGTGTACAATGGGGGATGCTGTCTGCCGTAATATGTTCAAAGGGGGATGCTGTCTGCCGTAATGTGTTAAAAGAGGATGCTGTATGCCGTAATGTGTAAAAAGGGGACGCTGTCTGCCGTTACGTTTAAAAAGGGGACGCTGTCTGCTGTAATGTGTAAAAAGGGGACTGTCTGTCGTTATGTGTAAAAAGTGGGACGCTGTCTGCCATAATGTGTAAAAAGGGGGATGATGTATGCTGTAATGTGTAAAAAGAGACGCTGTCTGCCATAATGTGTAAAAAGGGGGATGCTGTCTGCCGTAATGTGTTCAAAGGGGGATGCTGTCTGCCATAATGTGTTAAAAGGGGAGGCTGTCCGCCGTAATGTGTAAAAAGGGGGACGCTGTCTGCCGTAATGTGTAAAAAGGGGGACGCTGTCTGCTGTAATGTGTAAAAAGGGACACTGTCTACTGTAATGTGAAAAAAGGGGGACTCTGTCTGCCATAATGTGTTAAAAGGGGGATGCTGTCTGCCGTAATGTGTAAAAAGGGGACGCTGTCTGCCATAATGTGTAACATTGGGGACGCTGTCTGCCGTAATGTGTAAAAAGGGGACGCTGTCTGCCATAATGTGTAAAAAGGGACGCTGTCTACTGTAATGTGAAAAAAGGGGGACTCTGTCTGCCATAATGTGTTTAAAGGGGGATGCTGTCTGCCGTAATGTGTAAAAAGGGGGACGCTGTCTGCCGTAATGTGTAAAAAGGAGGACCCTGTCTGCAGTAATGTGTAAAAAGGGGATGTTGTCTGCCGTTACATTTAAAAAGGGGACGCTGTTTGCTGTAATGTGTAAAAAGTTCACTGTCTGCTGTAATGTGTAAAAAGGGGAATACTGTCTGCCGTAATGTGTAAAAAGAGGATGCTGTATGCCGTAATGTGTAAAAAGGGGACGCTGTCTGCCGTTACGTTTAAAAAAGGGACGCTGTCTGCTGTAATGTGTAAAAAGGATGATGATGTATGCCGTAATGTGTAAAAAGGAGGACCCTGTCTGCCGTAATGTGTAAAAAGGGGATGTTGTCTGCCGTTACATTTAAAAAGGGGACGCTGTTTGCTGTAATGTGTAAAAAGTTTACTGTCTGCTGTAATGTGTAAAAAGGGAATACTGTCTGCCGTAATGTGTAAAAAGAGGATGCTGTATGCCGTAATGTGTAAAAAGGGGACGCTGTCTGCCGTTACGTTTAAAAAGGGGACGCTGTTTGCTGTAATGTGTAAAAAGTTTACTGTCTGCTGTAATGTGTAAAAAGGGGAATACTGTCTGCCGTAATGTGTAAAAAGGGGGACGCTCTCTACCGTAATGTGTAAAAAGAGGGATGCTGTCTGCCGTAAAGTGTAAAAAGGGACTCTGTCTGCCGTAATGTGTACAAAGGGGGATGCTGTCTGCCGTAATGTGTTCAAAGGGGGATGCTGTCTGCCGTAATGTGTTAAAAGAGGATGCTGTCTGCTGTAATGTGTAAAAAGGGGATGCTGTTTGCCATAATGTGTAAAAAGGGGATGTGTAAAAAGGGGGACGCTGTCTGCTGTAATGTGTAAAAAGGGGACGCTGTATGCCATAATGTGTAAAATTGGGGACGCTGTCTGCCACAATGTGTAAACGGCACGCTGTCTGCCGTAATGTGTAAAAAGGGGGATGCTGTCTGCCGTAATGTGTAATAAGGGGGATGCTGTCTGCTGTAATATGTAATAAGGGGGACGCTGTCTGCCGTAATGTGTAAAAATTGGGGGACGCTGTCTGCCGAAATGTGTAAAAAGGGGACACTTTCTGCCAGAATGAGTAAAATTGGGGACGCTGTCTGCCGTAATGTGTAAAAAGGGGACACTGTCTGCCGTAATGTGTAAAAGGGGACGCTGTCTGACGTAATGTGTAAAAAGGGGGACGCTGTCTGACGTAATGTGTAAAAAGGGATGCTGTCTACTGTAATGTGTAAAAAGGGGGATGCTGTCTGCCGTAATGTCAAAAAAGGGGAGGCTGTCTGCCGTAATGTGTAAAAAGGGGACGCTTACTGCCGTAATGTGTAAAAATTGGATGCTGTCTGCCATAATGTGTAAAAAGGGGAACACCAACAAAAGAATTAATAGCGCTTGGAAACTGGATAGGAATTTTTCTATATAACAATTTTAATAAATTGATAATAAGAGAATGTATAATAATATTGTTGCAACAATTAATAAAACCACAATGTATTGAATTTGATATGGGCAAAACTTAGCACTGCAGAATAATTAAAAATACCATATACTGAAATATGGTTAATTAGCTGGTACTCAATAATAGCCAATTCATCCTCCAAAACAATTGCCACAGTCCAGGAACAGTTGTAAGCGAATGGAGATTACCAACTGCTGTTGGAATAGACCTTACGTAGCTGGTTCAAGATGTCACTTGGTCCAATGAATTTACTCAGGTCAAATATTGCAGATGTCCATATCGCAAACGATGATGGTTCCTATATCCGACTTCTAGGCTTTTTAGGAGGCTTGAGAGAATAGAGTCCAGCTGTCCCACCGACGCGTTTCGCTGTTTGGCACAGCTTTTTCAAGGTGATAAGCATGCAGTGACTTATTGCCCTTTATATAGCAGTGCTAGTTGCCTCATGTAAAACAGGTGTAACAAGTAACAAAAATATAAATACACTTTCAAATAAAATTCTAGCCAGTTTCCATGGATGGTGACAGACATATTGACCTTAATAACAATAAACCATTAGATTTTGGTTATTATAGTAATAATTTACATGTAAAATCATTTGGAAAGACTGGTTCCTGATCACATGATTATATAACCCGCTTCCTGTGTTTGGAACGCAACCTCCTCCTGATTTGATGGTGTCCGGTCACCTGAACGGAACTGACGTAATCAGCCTGATAGCTCGGCATCCTATTGCTCAAAGACATACTGTACGTAGGGACCAGTTCCGGCCACGTGACCGGAGAATTCACAACCCAATCCAATCATGGTGTATTTATTAGGAAATGGTTCGACACCTAGCTGATCGGGCTGACCAATAATAACTTTATAGAGTGACCATTCTAAATTAAAAATAATAGTTGATGTCCGGTTACGTGACCGGAACTTGTCCTGACCTCCGGTGATCACGGCGTCCTGTTACCAGGCGACGGACCACACAGAGGGACCCGGTGGGTCACGAGGCCGGAAGTATTGCAGCATATTGTGAGACACATCATAGATTTCGTTGTGCAAAATATTTGCATATCAGCTGATCGGGTAGACCATTAATATACCCGATATCAACCTCAATAATATATACAGATGGACAACAGGTCCATTAATAAAGATGCTTACAAAACTAAATATATACAATAAACCTAATGTATTTTATAAGGCCCTTAGTAAAATTAGATTTTGCATCTGTATAACATTGAATACATTTTAAGATGATGACATCTTGTGGAAAAATAGTAGTATGACACTTGATATGAAGATTGCCTCATTTTTTACATAAATACACAAGGGTGGATTCCTAATATTTACTAACAGCAAAAATATATTCACTAACAAAAAAACAAAAAAAAATATCCTATAATAGGTAAGTAATTCCTAACTGCTAGTTATCCTCTGAAGAGAATATATACCAAAAAGGACTAGATTTGGATACTCCTTAGAAATGTAAAAATAATAATAGACATGAGATGTTATATACATGTCCATAGAGTTATGTATATAGAAACAGAAAATTAAAGTACAGCATTTAACTCAAGGGCTTCATTTAGGCCACTAGGAAAAAGTGTATTTAACTGAAAGGTCCAAAAAATTTCTTGTCTACACAGTTTCATGAACCTATCACCCCCTCTTACTGTTTTGGGGATATGTTCTAATCCTGTAATGCTTAAGGTAGATGGATCTTTATTATGGTGATGGAGAAAATGTCTGGAGACACTATGTTTAGTGACTCCATTGATAACATTTCTCCTATGTTCCATAAACCTGGTCTTTAACATGCTGGTTGTTCTCCCTACGTATTTTAAATTACAATCACATTGTAAAAGGTACACTACCCACGTGGTATTACAGTTGATAAAACTTTTAATTGGGATATTTTTACCTTCTATAGGAAGAGGGATAGAAATAGTTTTATTACATACATAAGTGCATGTGGTGCATTTTGTAGCTCCGCACTTATAAAACCCTTTGATTTTGTTTTTTAGCCAGGTATCATCCTTAGCTTTTTTATCCTCTCCTGATCTTAGTTGGCTTGGTGCCAGGATAGTTTTTAAAGACTTATTTTTCCTAAAGACAAATTCAGGTTTCGTTGGTAAAATGCACACAGAACTGGGTCACTCCGCAACACATGAAAATTATGTTTCACCACTGATCTGATTTCATTAGACCTTGAATTAAATTTAGAGATGAATGCCCATTCCTTACAAGACCCTTTCAAATCCTTTTTAATATTTTTCGGAGCCAATAGAGTATCACGATCAAGATCCAGTACTTCTTTCATGGCCTGATCTAACAAGTATTGTGGATAGTTTTTACATTTAAAGGACTGAAGTAATAGTTCTGCTTGTTCTGTAAAGGACTGAATGGTAGAGCAGTTTCTGCGTAAACGCAGTAATTGTCCTTTGGGTATATTATTTTTCCACGCCACATGGTGTGAACTCCTATAATTAAGGTACGAGTTACTTCCTACTTCTTTAACAAAATTTGAGGTCTGTATCTGACCTTCCACTATTTCAATCGTCAAATCCAAGAAGGTAAGTTTAGAGGTGCTGAAATTAGAAGTGAAAACTAAATTATAAGTGTTGGTGTTGAGAGAATCAACAAATCGTGTGAAAGAATTGGAGTCCCCATCCCAAATTATAAATAGATCGTCTATGTAACGGCCATAGAGTATCAGGTCCGCACCCGGCCCATCCCCCCAGATGAGCTCCTCCTCCAACTCTCCCACATAGAGGTTGGCATAGCTTGGCGCGAACCTGGTCCCCATAGCCGTACCCATGACTTGACGATAAAAAGTGTTCGAAAAAAGAAAATAATTGTGTGTGAGAATAAAAGAAATAGAATCTAGTAGGAACTGCTTGTGTCTCTCGGAGAGGTCCCTGTCTCGATCCAGAACCTTTTTGATGGCCTGAACACCAAGTCCATGAGGGATGTTGGTGTACAGGCCTACTACATCAAGTGTGGCCATTAGATATGTGGGTTTCCAAGATATACCCTGAATTAATTGCAAAAAATGCATAGTGTCACGGACGTGGGACCTCAACCTCGAGACACGTGGTTGCAGATACCTATCTACATAAGCTGAAAGAAAAGAGGTAAGAGAATTAACACCCGAAATAATAGGACGTCCAGGAGGTGCAGTGAGGGACTTGTGAATCTTGGGAAGGTGATAGAAAATAGGAGTAGTGGGAAATGGAGGATATAGAAATTTAAACTCCTCCTTGGACATGACACCATCTTCTGATGCAAGGGAAAGTAAAAGATGTAATTCACTTAAATAGACGGAAGTGGGGTCACTAGGAAGAGTTTGATAGAAGCGGTTATCAAGTAATTGTCTCTCGGCTTCAGTTATATAGTCAACTTTATCAAGTATAACTAAGCCTCCTCCCTTGTCTGCTTCCTTTATAACTATTGTGGAATCCTCTACCAGTTTTTTTATAGCCTGTTTTTCCCATTTTGTTAGGTTATTTTTGTGTTTATTCTTAGTAAAGCAAATAGACCTGAAGTCGTCAAGAGTTGTTTTATAAAAAGTCTCAATTTGACTACTCTTGAAGCTTATTGGAAAGAAATCTGATTTTACTTTACATGATTTTTTGTCAATTTCAAATATTTTCTGCGGTGACTCATGACAATTGTCTTTTCCTAATTCTTCCAGAATTTTCAGTACTGGATCATCTGTGGAATCTAAAACAATATGTAGTGTACCACTATCCGTAGTGCTGTCTTTCTTTTTCGCAAAGAAGCGTTTCCTGCATAGGGTTCTAATAAACCTATTTAGATCCACGTATAGATCGAATAAATTTGGTTCCTCTGAGGGGGCAAATTTTAAGCCTTTTGATAAGAGGGAGAGTTCTACCTCAGTAAGATGTCTTGAGGACAAATTAAATATACTTTTGGCATTATGGTGTTTATTGATCTTATTTAGTTTCTTAAGTCTCTCCTTTTTGCCTCCTCGTTTTCCTCTGTACTTGGAGGATGCTGTCTGCCATAATGTGTACAATTGGGGGCGCTGTCTGCCGTAATGTGTAAATGGCACGCTGTCTGCCGTAATGTGAAAAGGGGGAATGCTGTCTGCCGTTATGTGTAATAAGGGGGACGCTGTCTGCTGTAATGTGTAATAAGGGGGACGCTGTCTGCTGTAATGTGTAAAAATGGGGACGCTGTCTGCCGTAATGTGTTAAAAGGGGAGACTGTCTGCCGTAATGTGTTAAAAGGGGAGGCTGTCTGCCGTAATGTGTAAAATTGGGGACGCTGTCTGCCTTAATGTGTAAAAAGGGGACGCTGTCTTTCGTAATGTGTAAAAAGGGGACGCTGTCTTTCGTAATGTGTAAAAAGGGGATGCTGTCTGCCGTAATGTGTAAAAAGGGGAACGCTGTCTGCCGTAATGTGTAAAAAGGGGACGCTGTCTGCAATAATGTGTAAAATTGGGGACGCTGTCTGCCATAATGTGTAAAAAGGGGGACGTTGTCTGCCGTAATGTGTAAAAAGGGACGCTGTCTACTGTAATGTGTAAAAAGGGGGACGCTGTCTGCCGTAATGTGTTAAAAGGGAAATGCTGTCTGCCGAAATGTGTAAAAAGGAAACGCTGACTGCCGTATTGTGTAAAAAGGGGACGATGTCTGCCGTAATGTGCAAAAAGGGGACGCTGTCTGCCGTAATGTGTAAAAAGTGGACTATCTGCTGTAATGTGTAAAAAGGGACACTGTCTGCTGTAATGTGTAAAAAGGGGACGCTCTCTGCCGTAATGTGTAAAAAGGGGATGCTGCCTGTCATAATGTATAAAAAGTGGGATGCTGTCTGCCGTAAAGTGTAAAAAGGGACGCTGTCTGCCATAATGTGTACAAAGGGGGATGCTGTCTGCCGTAATGTGTTCAAAGGGGGATGCTGTCTGCCGTAATGTGTTAAAAGAGGATGCTGTATGCCGTAATGTGTAAAAAGGGGACGCTGTCTGCCGTTACGTTTAAAAAGGGGACGCTTTCTGCTGTAATGTGTAAAAAGGGGACTGTCTGTCGTTATGTGTAAAAAGTGGGACGCTGTCTGCCATAATGTGTACAAAGGGGGATGCTGTCTGCCGTAATGTGTTCAAAGGGGGATGCTGTCTGCCGTAATGTGTTAAAAGAGGATGCTGTATGCCGTAATGTGTAAAAAGGGGACGCTGTCTGCCGTTACGTTTAAAAAGGGGACGCTTTCTGCTGTAATGTGTAAAAAGGGGGACGCTCTCTACCGTAATGTGTAAAAAGAGGGATGCTGTCTGCCGTAAAGTGTAAAAAGGGACTCTGTCTGCCGTAATGTGTACAAAGGGGGATGCTGTCTGCCGTAATGTGTTCAAAGGGGGATGCTGTCTGCCGTAATGTGTTCAAAGGGGGATGCTGTCTGCCGTAATGTGTTAAAAGAGGATGCTGTATGCCGTAATGTGTAAAAAGGGGACGCTGTCTGCAGTTACGTTTAAAAAGGGGACGCTTTCTGCTGTAATGTGTAAAAAGGGGGACGCTCTCTACCATAATGTGTAAAAAGAGGGATGCTGTCTGCCGTAAAGTGTAAAAAGGGACTCTGTCTGCCGTAATGTGTACAAAGGGGGATGCTGTCTGCCGTAATGTGTTCAAAGGGGGATGCTGTCTGCCGTAATGTGTTAAAAGAGGATGCTGTCTGCTGTAATGTGTAAAAAGGGGATGCTGTTTGCCATAATGTGTAAAAAGGGGATGTGTAAAAAGGGGGACACTGTCTGCTGTAATGTGTTAAAAGGGGACGCTGTATGCCATAATGTGTAAAATTGGGGACGCTGTCTGCCACAATGTGTAAACGGCACGCTGTCTGCCGTAATGTGTAAAAAGGGGGATGCTGTCTGCCGTAATGTGTAATAAGGGGGATGCTGTCTGCTGTAATGTGTAATAAGGGGGACGCTGTCTGCCGTAATGTGTAAAAATTGGGGGACGCTGTCTGCCGTAAAGTGTAAAAAGGGGACACTTTCTGCCAGAATAAGTAAAATTGGGGATGCTGTCTGCCATAATGTGTAACATTGGGGACGCTGTCTGCCGTAATGTGTAAAAAGGCACTCTGTCTGCCATAATGTGTAAAAAGGGGGACGCTGTCTGCCGTAATGTGTAAAAAGGGGATGCTGTCTGCCGTTACGTTTAAAAAGGGGACGCTGTCTGCTGTAATGTGTAAAAAGTCTGACACTGTCTGTCGTAATGTGTAAAAAGGGGGACGCTCTCTACCGTAATGTGTAAAAAGGGGGATGATGTCTTTCGTAATGTGTAAAAAGGGGGATGTTGTCTGCCGTAATGTGTAAAAAGGGACGCTGTCTGCCGTAATGTGTAAAAAGGGACGCTGTCTGCCGTAATGTGTAAAAAGGGACGCTGTCTACTGTAATGTGTAAAAAGGGGGATGCTGTCTGCTGTAATGTGTTAAAAGGGGGATGCTGTCTGCCATAATGTGTAAATAGGGACACTGTATGCAGTAATGTGTAATAAGGGGGGTGCTGTTTGACGTAATGTGTAATAAGGGGCACACTGTCTGCCGTAATGTGTAAAAAGGCACGCTGTCTGCCATAATGTGTAAAAAGGGTGACGCTGTCTTCCGTAATGTGTAAAAAGGGGGATGCTGTCTGCCGTAATGTGTAAAAAGGCATGCTGTCTGCCGTAATGTGTAAAAAAGGGGGATGTTGTCTGCCGTAATGTGTAAAAAGGGACGCTGTCTGCCATAATGTGTAAAAAGAGACGCTGTTTACTGTAATGTGTAAAAAGGGGGACGCTGTATGCTGTAGTGTTAAAACGGGTATGCTGTCTGCCGTAATGTGTAAATAGGGACACTGTATGCCGTAATGTGTAATAAGGGGTTTGCTGTTTGACGTAATGTGTAATAAGGGGGGTGCTGTTTGACGTAATGTGTAATAAGGGGCACACTGTCTGCCGTAATGTGTAAAAAGGCACGCTGTCTGCCATAATGTGTAAAAAGGGGGACGCTGTCTTCCGTAATGTGTAAAAAGGGGGATGCTGCCTGCCGTAATGTGTAAAAAGGCATGCTGTCTGCCGTAATGTGTAAAAAGGGGGATGTTGTCTGCCGTAATGTGTAAAAAGGGACGCTGTCTGCCATAATGTGTAAAAAGAGACGCTGTTTACTGTAATGTGTAAAAAGGGGGACGCTGTATGCCGTAATGTGTTAAAACGGGTATGCTGTCTGCCGTAATGTGTAAATAGGGACACTGTCTGCCGTAATGTGTAAAAAGGGACGCTGTCTACAGTAATGTGTAAAAAGGGGGATGCTGTCTGCTGTAATGTGTTAAAAGGGGGATGCTGTCTGCTGTAATGTGTTAAAACGGGTATGCTGTCTGCCGTAATGTGTAAATAGGGACACTGTATGCCGTAATGTGTAATAAGGGGGATGCTGTTTGCCATAATGTGTAATAAGGGGCACACTGTCTGCCGTAATGTGTAAAAAGGGGGATGCTGTCTGCCGTAATGTGTAAAAAGGGGGACGCTGTCTGCCGTAATGTGTAAAAAGGGGGACGCTCTCTACCGTAATGTGTAAAAAGGGGATGATGTCTTTCGTAATGTGTAAAAAGGGGGATGATGTCTTTCGTAATGTGTAAAAAGGGGGATGTTGTCTGCCGTAATGTGTAAAAAGGGACGCCTTCTGCCGTAATGTGTAAAAAGGGACGCTGTCTACTGTAATGTGTAAAAAGGGACGCTGTCTACTGTAATGTGTAAAAAGGGGGATGCTGTCTGCCGTAATGTGTTAAAAAGGGGATGCTGTCTGCCATAATGTGTAAATAGGGACACTGTATGCCATAATGTGTAATAAGGGGGATGCTGTTTGCCGCAATGTGTAATAAGGGGCACACTGTCTGCCGTAATGTGTAAAAAGGGGGATGCTGTCTGCCGTAATGTGTAAAAAGGCACGCTGTCTGCCATAATGTGTAAAAAGGGGGACGCTGTCTTCCGAAATGTGTAAAAAGGGGGATGCTGTCTGCCATAATGTGTAAAAAGGCACGCTGTCTGCCGTAATGTGTAAAAAGGGGGATGTTGTCTGTCGTAATGTGTAAAAAGGGATGCTGTCTGCCATAATATGTAAAAAGAGATGCTGTTTACTGTAATGTGTAAAAAGGGGGACGCTGTCTGCCGTAATTTGTTAAAAGGGGTATGCTGTCTGTCGTAATGGGTAAATAGGGACACTGTATGCCGTAATGTGTAATAAGGGGGATGCTGTTTGCCGTAATGTGTAATAAGGGGCACACTGTCTGCCGTAATGTGTAAAAAGGGGGATGCTGTCTGCCGTAATGTGTAAAAAGGGGGACGCTGTCTGCCGTAATGTGTATAAAGGGGACGCTGTCTGCCATTATGTGTAAAATTGGGGACGCTGTCTGCCGTAATGTGTAAAAAGGGGGATGTTGTCTACCGTAATGTGTAAAAAGGGACGCTGTCTACTGTAATGTGTAAAAAGGGGGGTGCTGCCTGCCGTAATGTGTTAAAAGGGAGATGCTGTCTGCCGTTATGTGTAAAAAGGGAACGCTGTCTGCCGTATTGTGTAAAAAGGGGACGCTGTCTGTCATAATGTGTAAAATTGGGGACGCTGTCTGCCGTAATGTGTAAAAAGGCACGCTGTCTGCCGTAATGTGTAAAAAGGGGGATGTTGTCTGCCGTAATGTGCAAAAAGGGACACTGTCTGCAGTAATGTGTAATAAGGGGATGCAGTCTGCCGTTAAGTTTAAAAAGGGGACAATGTCTGCTGTAATGTGTTAAAAGGGGACTGTCTGCCATTATGTGTAAAAAGGGGGACGCTGTCTGCCGTAATGTGTAAAAAGGGGGATGCTGTCTGCCATAATGTGTAAAAAGGGGGATGATGTATGCTGTAATGTGTAAAAAGGGATGCTGTCTGCCGTAATGTGTACAAAGGGGGATGCTGTCTGCCATAATGTGTAAAAAGGGGACGCTGACTGCCATAATGTGTAAAAAGGCACGCGGTCTGCTGTAATGTGTAAAAAGGGGGACGCTGTCTGCCGTAATGTGTAAAAAGGGACGCTGTCTACTGTAATGTGTAAAAAGGGGGTCTCTGCTGTAATGTGTAAAAAGGGGACTGTCTGCCATTATGTGTAAAAAGGGGACGCTGTCTGCCATAATGTGTAACATTGGGGACGCTGTCTGCTGTAATGTGTAAAAAGGCGGATGCTGTCTGCCGTAATGTGTAAAAAGGGGGCCGCTGTCTGCCGTAATGTGTAAAAAGGCGGATGCTGTCTGCCGTAATGTGTAAAAAGGGGGACGCTGTCTGCCGTAATGTGTAAAAAGGGGATACTGTCTGCCGTTACGTGTAAAAAGGGGACGCTGTCTGCTGTAATGTGTAAAAAGTGGACTGTCTGCTGTAATGTGTAAAAAGGGGGACGCTCTCTACTGTAATGTGTAAAAAGGGGGATGCTGTCTGTCGTAATGTGTAAAAAGGTGGACGCATTCTGCCGTAAAGTGTAAAAAGGGACTCTGTCTGCCGTACTGTGCACAAAGGGGGATGCTGTCTGCCATAATGTGTTCAAAGGGGGATGCTGTCTGTCGTAATGTGTTAAAAGAGGATGCTGTCTGACGTAATGTGTAAAAAGGGGATGTTGTCTGCCATAATGTGTAAAAAGGGGGACGCTGTCTGCCATAATGTGTAAAAAGGGGGACGCTGTCTGCTGTAATGTGTAAAAAGGGGACACTGTCTGCTGTAATGTGTAAAAAGGGGACGCTCTCTGCCGTAATGTGTAAAAAGGGGGATGCTGCCTGTCACAATGTATAAAAAGTGGGATGCTGTCTGCCGTAATGTGTAAAAAGGGGACGCTGTCTGCCATAATGTGTAACATTGGGGACGCTGTCTGCCGTAATGTGTAAAAAGGGGGATGCTGTCTGCCGTAATGTGTTCAAAGGGGGATGCTGTCTGCCGTAATGTGTTAAAAGAGGATGCTGTCTGCTGTAATGTGTAAAAAGGGGATGCTGTTTGCCATAATGTGTAAAAAGGGGATGTGTAAAAAGGGGGACGCTGTCTGCTGTAATGTGTAAAAAGGGGACGCTGTATGCCATAATGTGTAAAATTGGGGACGCTGTCTGCCACAATGTGTAAACGGCACGCTGTCTGCCGTAATGTGTAAAAAGGGGGATGCTGTCTGCCGTAATGTGTAATAAGGGGGATGCTGTCTGCTGTAATATGTAATAAGGGGGACGCTGTCTGCCGTAATGTGTAAAAATTGGGGGACGCTGTCTGCCGAAATGTGTAAAAAGGGGACACTTTCTGCCAGAATGAGTAAAATTGGGGACGCTGTCTGCCGTAATGTGTAAAAAGGGGACACTGTCTGCCGTAATGTGTAAAAAGGGATGCTGTCTACTGTAATGTGTAAAAAGGGGGATGCTGTCTGCCGTAATGTCAAAAAAGGGGAGGCTGTCTGCCGTAATGTGTAAAAAGGGGACGCTTACTGCCGTAATGTGTAAAAATTGGATGCTGTCTGCCATAATGTGTAAAAAGGGGAACACCAACAAAAGAATTAATAGCGCTTGGAAACTGGATAGGAATTTTTCTATATAACAATTTTAATAAATTGATAATAAGAGAATGTATAATAATATTGTTGCAACAATTAATAAAACCACAATGTATTGAATTTGATATGGGCAAAACTTAGCACTGCAGAATAATTAAAAATACCATATACTGAAATATGGTTAATTAGCTGGTACTCAATAATAGCCAATTCATCCTCCAAAACAATTGCCACAGTCCAGGAACAGTTGTAAGCGAATGGAGATTACCAACTGCTGTTGGAATAGACCTTACGTAGCTGGTTCAAGATGTCACTTGGTCCATTGAATTTACTCAGGTCAAATATTGCAGATGTCCATATCGCAAACGATGATGGTTCCTATATCCGACTTCTAGGCTTTTTAGGAGGCTTGAGAGAATAGAGTCCAGCTGTCCCACCGACGCGTTTCGCTGTTTGGCACAGCTTTTTCAAGGTGATAAGCATGCAGTGACTTATTGCCCTTTATATAGCAGTGCTAGTTGCCTCATGTAAAACAGGTGTAACAAGTAACAAAAATATAAATACACTTTAAAATAAAATTCTAGCCAGTTTCCATGGATGGTGACAGACATATTGACCTAAATAACAATAAACCATTAGATTTTGGTTATTATAGTAATAATTTACATGTAAAATCATTTGGAAAGACTGGTTCCTGATCACATGATTATATAACCCGCTTCCTGTGTTTGGAACGCAACCTCCTCCTGATTTGATGGTGTCCGGTCACCTGACCGGAACTGACGTAATCAGCCTGATAGCTCGGCATCCTATTGCTCAAAGACATACTGTACGTAGGGACCAGTTCCGGCCACGAGACCGGAGAATTCACAACCCAATCCAATCATGGTGTATTTATTAGGAAATGGTTCGACACCTAGCTGATCGGGCTGACCAATAATAACTTTGTAGAGTGACCATTCTAAATTAAAAATAATAGTTGATGTCCGGTTACGTGACCGGAACTTGTCCTGACCTCCGGTGATCACGGCGTCCTGTTACCAGGCGACGGACCACACAGAGGGACCCGGTGGGTCACGAGGCCGGAAGTATTGCAGCATATTGTGAGACACATCATAGATTTCGTTGTGCAAAATATTTGCATATCAGCTGATCGGGTAGACCATTAATATACCCGATATCAACCTCAATAATATATACAGATGGACAACAGGTCCATTAATAAAGATGCTTACAAAACTAAATATATACAATAAACCTAATGTATTTTATAAGGCCCTTAGTAAAATTAGATTTTGCATCTGTATAACATTGAATACATTTTAAGATGATGACATCTTGTGGAAAAATAGTAGTATGACACTTGATATGAAGATTGCCTCATTTTTTACATAAATACACAAGGGTGGATTCCTAATATTTACTAACAGCAAAAATATATTCACTAACAAAAAAACAAAAAAAAATATCCTATAATAGGTAAGTAATTCCTAACTGCTAGTTATCCTCTGAAGAGAATATATACCAAAAAGGACTAGATTTGGATACTCCTTAGAAATGTAAAAATAATAATAGACATGAGATGTTATATACATGTCCATAGAGTTATGTATATAGAAACAGAAAATTAAAGTACAGCATTTAACTCAAGGGCTTCATTTAGGCCACTAGGAAAAAGTGTATTTAACTGAAAGGTCCAAAAAATTTCTTGTCTACACAGTTTCATGAACCTATCACCCCCTCTTACTGTTTTGGGGATATGTTCTAATCCTGTAATGCTTAAGGTAGATGGATCTTTATTATGGTGATGGAGAAAATGTCTGGAGACACTATGTTTAGTGACTCCATTGATAACATTTCTCCTATGTTCCATAAACCTGGTCTTTAACATCCTGGTTGTTCTCCCTACGTATTTTAAATTACAATCACATTGTAAAAGGTACACTACCCACGTGGTATTACAGTTGATAAAACTTTTAATTGGGATATTTTTACCTTCTATAGGAAGAGGGATAGAAATAGTTTTATTACATACATAAGTGCATGTGGTGCATTTTGTAGCTCCGCACTTATAAAACCCTTTGATTTTGTTTTTTAGCCAGGTATCATCCTTAGCTTTTTTATCCTCTCCTGATCTTAGTTGGCTTGGTGCCAGGATAGTTTTTAAAGACTTATTTTTCCTAAAGACAAATTCAGGTTTCGTTGGTAAAATGCACACAGAACTGGGTCACTCCGCAACACATGAAAATTATGTTTCACCACTGATCTGATTTCATTAGACCTTGAATTAAATTTAGAGATGAATGCCCATTCCTTACAAGACCCTTTCAAATCCTTTTTAATATTTTTCGGAGCCAATAGAGTATCACGATCAAGATCCAGTACTTCTTTCATGGCCTGATCTAACAAGTATTGTGGATAGTTTTTACATTTAAAGGACTGAAGTAATAGTTCTGCTTGTTCTGTAAAGGACTGAATGGTAGAGCAGTTTCTGCGTAAACGCAGTAATTGTCCTTTGGGTATATTATTTTTCCACGCCACATGGTGTGAACTCCTATAATTAAGGTACGAGTTACTTCCTACTTCTTTAACAAAATTTGAGGTCTGTATCTGACCTTCCACTATTTCAATCGTCAAATCCAAGAAGGTAAGTTTAGAGGTGCTGAAATTTGAAGTGAAAACTAAATTATAAGTGTTGGTGTTGAGAGAATCAACAAATCGTGTGAAAGAATTGGAGTCCCCATCCCAAATTATAAATAGATCGTCTATGTAACGGCCATAGAGTATCAGGTCCGCACCCGGCCCATCCCCCCAGATGAGCTCCTCCTCCAACTCTCCCACATAGAGGTTGGCATAGCTTGGCGCGAACCTGGTCCCCATAGCCGTACCCATGACTTGACGATAAAAAGTGTTCGAAAAAAGAAAATAATTGTGTGTGAGAATAAAAGAAATAGAATCTAGTAGGAACTGCTTGTGTCTCTCGGAGAGGTCCCTGTCTCGATCCAGAACCTTTTTGATGGCCTGAAAACCAAGTCCATGAGGGATGTTGGTGTACAGGCCTACTACATCAAGTGTGGCCATTAGATATGTGGGTTTCCAAGATATACCCTGAATTAATTGCAAAAAATGCATAGTGTCACGGACGTGGGACCTCAACCTCGAGACACGTGGTTGCAGATACCTATCTACATAAGCTGAAAGAAAAGAGGTAAGAGAATTAACACCCGAAATAATAGGACGTCCAGGAGGTGCAGTGAGGGACTTGTGAATCTTGGGAAGGTGATAGAAAATAGGAGTAGTGGGAAATGGAGGATATAGAAATTTAAACTCCTCCTTGGACATGACACCATCTTCTGATGCAAGGGAAAGTAAAAGATGTAATTCACTTAAATAGACGGAAGTGGGGTCACTAGGAAGAGTTTGATAGAAGCGGTTATCAAGTAATTGTCTCTCGGCTTCAGTTATATAGTCAACTTTATCAAGTATAACTAAGCCTCCTCCCTTGTCTGCTTCCTTTATAACTATTGTGGAATCCTCTACCAGTTTTTTTATAGCCTGTTTTTCCCATTTTGTTAGGTTATTTTTGTGTTTATTCTTAGTAAAGCAAATAGACCTGAAGTCGTCAAGAGTTGTTTTATAAAAAGTCTCAATTTGACTACTCTTGAAGCTTATTGGAAAGAAATCTGATTTTACTTTACATGATTTTTTGTCAATTTCAAATATTTTCTGCGGTGACTCATGACAATTGTCTTTTCCTAATTCTTCCAGAATTTTCAGTACTGGATCATCTGTGGAATCTAAAACAATATGTAGTGTACCACTATCCGTAGTGCTGTCTTTCTTTTTCGCAAAGAAGCGTTTCCTGCATAGGGTTCTAATAAACCTATTTAGATCCACGTATAGATCGAATAAATTTGGTTCCTCTGAGGGGGCAAATTTTAAGCCTTTTGATAAGAGGGAGAGTTCTACCTCAGTAAGATGTCTTGAGGACAAATTAAATATACTTTTGGCATTATGGTGTTTATTGATCTTATTTAGTTTCTTAAGTCTCTCCTTTTTGCCTCCTCGTTTTCCTCTGTACTTGGAGGATGCTGTCTGCCATAATGTGTACAATTGGGGGCGCTGTCTGCCGTAATGTGTAAATGGCACGCTGTCTGCCGTAATGTGAAAAGGGGGAATGCTGTCTGCCGTTATGTGTAATAAGGGGGACGCTGTCTGCTGTAATGTGTAATAAGGGGGACGCTGTCTGCTGTAATGTGTAAAAATGGGGACGCTGTCTGCCGTAATGTGTTAAAAGGGGAGACTGTCTGCCGTAATGTGTTAAAAGGGGAGGCTGTCTGCCGTAATGTGTAAAATTGGGGACGCTGTCTGCCTTAATGTGTAAAAAGGGGACGCTGTCTTTCGTAATGTGTAAAAAGGGGACGCTGTCTTTCGTAATGTGTAAAAAGGGGATGCTGTCTGCCGTAATGTGTAAAAAGGGGAACGCTGTCTGCCGTAATGTGTAAAAAGGGGACGCTGTCTGCAATAATGTGTAAAATTGGGGACGCTGTCTGCCATAATGTGTAAAAAGGGGGACGTTGTCTGCCGTAATGTGTAAAAAGGGACGCTGTCTACTGTAATGTGTAAAAAGGGGGACGCTGTCTGCCGTAATGTGTTAAAAGGGAAATGCTGTCTGCCGAAATGTGTAAAAAGGAAACGCTGACTGCCGTATTGTGTAAAAAGGGGACGATGTCTGCCGTAATGTGCAAAAAGGGGACGCTGTCTGCCGTAATGTGTAAAAAGTGGACTATCTGCTGTAATGTGTAAAAAGGGGACACTGTCTGCTGTAATGTGTAAAAAGGGGACGCTCTCTGCCGTAATGTGTAAAAAGGGGATGCTGCCTGTCATAATGTATAAAAAGTGGGATGCTGTCTGCCGTAAAGTGTAAAAAGGGACGCTGTCTGCCATAATGTGTACAAAGGGGGATGCTGTCTGCCGTAATGTGTTCAAAGGGGGATGCTGTCTGCCGTAATGTGTTAAAAGAGGATGCTGTATGCCGTAATGTGTAAAAAGGGGACGCTGTCTGCCGTTACGTTTAAAAAGGGGACGCTTTCTGCTGTAATGTGTAAAAAGGGGACTGTCTGTCGTTATGTGTAAAAAGTGGGACGCTGTCTGCCATAATGTGTACAAAGGGGGATGCTGTCTGCCGTAATGTGTTCAAAGGGGGATGCTGTCTGCCGTAATGTGTTAAAAGAGGATGCTGTATGCCGTAATGTGTAAAAAGGGGACGCTGTCTGCAGTTAAGTTTAAAAAGGGGACGCTTTCTGCTGTAATGTGTAAAAAGGGGGACGCTCTCTACCGTAATGTGTAAAAAGAGGGATGCTGTCTGCCGTAAAGTGTAAAAAGGGACTCTGTCTGCCGTAATGTGTACAAAGGGGGATGCTGTCTGCCGTAATGTGTTCAAAGGGGGATGCTGTCTGCCGTAATGTGTTAAAAGAGGATGCTGTCTGCTGTAATGTGTAAAAAGGGGATGCTGTTTGCCATAATGTGTAAAAAGGGGATGTGTAAAAAGGGGGACACTGTCTGCTGTAATGTGTTAAAAGGGGACGCTGTATGCCATAATGTGTAAAATTGGGGACGCTGTCTGCCACAATGTGTAAACGGCACGCTGTCTGCCGTAATGTGTAAAAAGGGGGATGCTGTCTGCCGTAATGTGTAATAAGGGGGATGCTGTCTGCTGTAATGTGTAATAAGGGGGACGCTGTCTGCCGTAATTTGTAAAAATTGGGGGACGCTGTCTGCCGTAAAGTGTAAAAAGGGGACACTTTCTGCCAGAATAAGTAAAATTGGGGATGCTGTCTGCCATAATGTGTAACATTGGGGACGCTGTCTGCCGTAATGTGTAAAAAGGCACTCTGTCTGCCATAATGTGTAAAAAGGGGGACGCTGTCTGCCGTAATGTGTAAAAAGGGGATGCTGTCTGCCGTTACGTTTAAAAAGGGGACGCTGTCTGCTGTAATGTGTAAAAAGGGGGACACTGTCTGTCGTAATGTGTAAAAAGGGGGACGCTCTCTACCGTAATGTGTAAAAAGGGGGATGATGTCTTTCGTAATGTGTAAAAAGGGGGATGTTGTCTGCCGTAATGTGTAAAAAGGGACGCTGTCTGCCGTAATGTGTAAAAAGGGACGCTGTCTGCCGTAATGTGTAAAAAGGGACGCTGTCTACTGTAATGTGTAAAAAGGGGATGCTGTCTGCTGTAATGTGTTAAAAGGGGGATGCTGTCTGCCATAATGTGTAAATAGGGACACTGTATGCAGTAATGTGTAATAAGGGGGGTGCTGTTTGACGTAATGTGTAATAAGGGGCACACTGTCTGCCGTAATGTGTAAAAAGGCACGCTGTCTGCCATAATGTGTAAAAAGGGGGACGCTGTCTTCCGTAATGTGTAAAAAGGGGGATGCTGTCTGCCGTAATGTGTAAAAAGGCATGCTGTCTGCCGTAATGTGTAAAAAAGGGGGATGTTGTCTGCCGTAATGTGTAAAAAGGGACGCTGTCTGCCATAATGTGTAAAAAGAGACGCTGTTTACTGTAATGTGTAAAAAGGGGGACGCTGTATGCTGTAGTGTTAAAACGGGTATGCTGTCTGCCGTAATGTGTAAATAGGGACACTGTATGCCGTAATGTGTAATAAGGGGGTTGCTGTTTGACGTAATGTGTAATAAGGGGGGTGCTGTTTGACGTAATGTGTAATAAGGGGCACACTGTCTGCCGTAATGTGTAAAAAGGCACGCTGTCTGCCATAATGTGTAAAAAGGGGGACGCTGTCTTCCGTAATGTGTAAAAAGGGGGATGCTGCCTGCCGTAATGTGTAAAAAGGCATGCTGTCTGCCGTAATGTGTAAAAAGGGGGATGTTGTCTGCCGTAATGTGTAAAAAGGGACGCTGTCTGCCATAATGTGTAAAAAGAGATGCTGTTTACTGTAATGTGTAAAAAGGGGGACGCTGTATGCCGTAATGTGTTAAAACGGGTATGCTGTCTGCCGTAATGTGTAAATAGGGACACTGTCTGCCGTAATGTGTAAAAAGGGACGCTGTCTACAGTAATGTGTAAAAAGGGGGATGCTGTCTGCTGTAATGTGTTAAAAGGGGGATGCTGTCTGCCATAATGTGTAAATAGGGACACTGTATGCAGTAATGTGTAATAAGGGGGGTGCTGTTTGACGTAATGTGTAATAGAAACATAGAAACATAGAATTTGTCGGCAGATAAGAACCACTTGGCCCATCTAGTCTGCCCCTTTTTTTTTTTTATATATTATTTTTTTTTTATCACTAACCTTATTTGATCCTTATTTCTTTGTAAGGATATCCTTATGTCTATCCCATGCATGTTTAAATTGCTCTACTGTCTTAGCCTCTACCACCTCTGATGGGAGGCTATTCCACTTGTCCACTACCCTTTCTGTGAAATAATTTTTCCGCAAATTTCCCCTGAACCTCCCCCCCTCCAGTCTCAGTGCATGTCCTCGTGTCCTATTGCTTCTCTTCATTTGGAGAATGTTTCCCTCCTGGACTTTGTTAAAACCCTTCATATATTTGAAAGTTTCTATCATGTCCCCCCTTTCTCTTCTCTGCTCCAAACTATACATATTGAGATTTCTTAGTCTTTCTGGGTATGTTTTGTGATGTAGGCCATGCACCATTTTAGTTGCCCTCCTTTGTACAGTTTCTAATGTATTAATATCCTTTTGAAGATATGGCCTCCAGAACTGAATACAGTATTCTAGATGAGGCCGTACCAATGACCTATACAGTGGCATTATTACTTCTTTCTTTCTGCTGCTGATTCCTCTCCCAATGCAGCCAAGCATCTGACTAGCCTTCCTCATTGCCTTGTTACATTGCTTACCTGCCTTTAAGTCATCTGAAACAGTGACTCCTAGATCCCTTTCCTCCTCAGTAGTTTCCAGTATAGTGCCATTAATACTGTATTTAGCTTTAGGATTTTTGAGACCCAAGTGCATGATTTTGCATTTTTTGGCATTAAACTGTAATTGCCAGACTCTTGACCATTCCTCTAGTCTACCTAGATCCTCAATCATTTGTTTTACCCCACCTGGTGTGTCTACCCTGTTGCATACCTTTGTGTCATCTGCAAAAAGGCATACTTTCCCTTTAATCCCATTTGCAATGTCACCAATAAAGATATTGAAAAGCACTGGTCCAAGTACAGATCCCTGGGGTACTCCACTGGTAACATTTCCCTCCTGTGAATGCACTCCATTTACCACAACTCTCTGTTTTCTATCCTTCAACCAAGATCTTATCCATTCAATAATCATAATATCCAATCCCAAACTTTCAAGTTTATTTAGCAGTCTGCGATGTGGAACTGTGTCAAAAGCCTTACTAAAGTCAAGATAAGCTATATCCATGGCTCCACCTTTATCCATCACTTTAGTCACACAATCAAAAAAGTCAATAAGATTTGTTTGACATGATCTTCCCCCAGTGAATCCATGCTGTTTGGGATCCAGTAAATTGCCGGATTTGAGATGATCTACAACTCTTTCTTTTAAGAGTGTTTCCATCAATTTCCCTACTACTGATGTAAGACTCACTGGTCTGTAGTTGTTTGCCTCTTCCTTGCTTCCACTTTTGTGCAGTGGGACTACGTTTGCTCTTTTCCAGTCCCCTGGAATTTCTCCTGTAGCTAATGACTGGTTGAATAATTCTGTCAATGGTGCTACCAGCACCTCTTTAAGTTCTTTTAGTATCCTTGGATGTATCCCATCTGGCCCCATAGATTTGTCCACTTTCAGCTTTGAGAGTTCTGTTAGGACCGTCTCCTCTGTAAATGTACTTGTTTCATTTTCCTGAATATCCCTGCAACTTAACTGTGGCCCCTTCCCCTCTCTTTCAGTAGTAAATACTGAGCAAAAATAATCATTAAGATGATCTGCTATTAAATTGTCTCCCTCAACAAGATTCCCAGTATCCGTCTTTAGTTTTATAATTCCGCCTTTTGTTTTTCTTTTTTCGCTTATATACCTAAAAAAAGTTTTGCCTCCTTTACCCACAGGGGCACACTGTCTGCCGTAATGTGTAAAAAGGCACGCTGTCTGCCATAATGTGTAAAAAGGGGGACGCTGTCTTCCGTAATGTGTAAAAAGGGGGATGCTGTCTGCCGTAATGTGTAAAAAGGCATGCTGTCTGCCGTAATGTGTAAAAAAGGGGGATGTTGTCTGCCGTAATGTGTAAAAAGGGACGCTGTCTGCCATAATGTGTAAAAAGAGACGCTGTTTACTGTAATGTGTAAAAAGGGGGACGCTGTATGCTGTAGTGTTAAAACGGGTATGCTGTCTGCCGTAATGTGTAAATAGGGACACTGTATGCCGTAATGTGTAATAAGGGGGTTGCTGTTTGACGTAATGTGTAATAAGGGGGGTGCTGTTTGACGTAATGTGTAATAAGGGGCACACTGTCTGCCGTAATGTGTAAAAAGGCACGCTGTCTGCCATAATGTGTAAAAAGGGGGACGCTGTCTTCCGTAATGTGTAAAAAGGGGGATGCTGCCTGCCGTAATGTGTAAAAAAGGCATGCTGTCTGCCGTAATGTGTAAAAAGGGGGATGTTGTCTGCGTAATGTGTAAAAAGGGACGCTGTCTGCCATAATGTGTAAAAAGAGACGCTGTTTACTGTAATGTGTAAAAAGGGGGACGCTGTATGCCGTAATGTGTTAAAACGGGTATGCTGTCTGCCGTAATGTGTAAATAGGGACACTGTATGCCGTAATGTGTAATAAGGGGGATGCTGTTTGCCATAATGTGTAATAAGGGGCACACTGTCTGCCGTAATGTGTAAAAAGGGGGATGCTGTCTGCCGTAATGTGTAAAAAGGGGGACGCTGTCTGCCGTAATGTGTAAAAAGGGGGACGCTCTCTACCGTAATGTGTAAAAAGGGGGACGCTCTCTACCGTAATGTGTAAAAAGGGGATGATGTCTTTCGTAATGTGTAAAAAGGGGGATGATGTCTTTCGTAATGTGTAAAAAGGGGGATGTTGTCTGCCGTAATGTGTAAAAAGGGACGCCTTCTGCCGTAATGTGTAAAAAGGGACGCTGTCTACTGTAATGTGTAAAAAGGGACGCTGTCTACTGTAATGTGTAAAAAGGGGGATGCTGTCTGCCGTAATGTGTTAAAAAGGGGATGCTGTCTGCCATAATGTGTAAATAGGGACACTGTATGCCATAATGTGTAATAAGGGGGATGCTGTTTGCCGCAATGTGTAATAAGGGGCACACTGTCTGCCGTAATGTGTAAAAAGGGGGATGCTGTCTGCCGTAATGTGTAAAAAGGCACGCTGTCTGCCATAATGTGTAAAAAGGGGGACGCTGTCTTCCGAAATGTGTAAAAAGGGGGATGCTGTCTGCCATAATGTGTAAAAAGGCACGCTGTCTGCCGTAATGTGTAAAAAGGGGGATGTTGTCTGTCGTAATGTGTAAAAAGGGATGCTGTCTGACATAATATGTAAAAAGAGATGCTGTTTACTGTAATGTGTAAAAAGGGGGACGCTGTCTGCCGTAATTTGTTAAAAGGGGTATGCTGTCTGTCGTAATGGGTAAATAGGGACACTGTATGCCGTAATGTGTAATAAGGGGGATGCTGTTTGCCGTAATGTGTAATAAGGGGCACACTGTCTGCTGTAATGTGTAAAAAGGGGGATGCTGTCTGCCGTAATGTGTAAAAAGGGGGACGCTGTCTGCCGTAATGTGTATAAAGGGGACGCTGTCTGCCATTATGTGTAAAATTGGGGACGCTGTCTGCCGTAATGTGTAAAAAGGGGGATGCTGTCTGCCATAATGTGTAAAAAGGGGGATGATGTATGCTGTAATGTGTAAAAAGGGATGCTGTCTGCCGTAATGTGTACAAAGGGGGATGCTGTCTGCCATAATGTGTAAAAAGGGGACGCTGACTGCCATAATGTGTAAAAAGGCACGCGGTCTGCTGTAATGTGTAAAAAGGGGGACGCTGTCTGCCGTAATGTGTAAAAAGGGACGCTGTCTACTGTAATGTGTAAAAAGGGGGTCTCTGCTGTAATGTGTAAAAAGGGGGTCTCTGCTGTAATGTGTAAAAAGGGGACTGTCTGCCATTATGTGTAAAAAGGGGACGCTGTCTGCCATAATGTGTAACATTGGGGACGCTGTCTGCTGTAATGTGTAAAAAGGCGGATGCTGTCTGCCGTAATGTGTAAAAAGGGGGACGCTGTCTGCCGTAATGTGTAAAAAGGCGGATGCTGTCTGCCGTAATGTGTAAAAAGGGGGACGCTGTCTGCCGTAATGTGTAAAAAGGGGATACTGTCTGCCGTTACGTGTAAAAAGGGACGCTGTCTGCTGTAATGTGTAAAAAGTGGACTGTCTGCTGTAATGTGTAAAAAGGGGGACGCTCTCTACTGTAATGTGTAAAAAGGGGGATGCTGTCTGTCGTAATGTGTAAAAAGGTGGACGCATTCTGCCGTAAAGTGTAAAAAGGGACTCTGTCTGCCGTACTGTGCACAAAGGGGGATGCTGTCTGCCATAATGTGTTCAAAGGGGGATGCTGTCTGTCGTAATGTGTTAAAAGAGGATGCTGTCTGACGTAATGTGTAAAAAGGGGATGTTGTCTGCCATAATGTGTAAAAAGGGGGACGCTGTCTGCCATAATGTGTAAAAAGGGGGACGCTGTCTGCTGTAATGTGTAAAAAGGGGACGCTGTCTGACATAATGTGTACAATTGGGGGCGCTGTCTGCCGTAATGTGTAAACGGCACGCTGTCTGCCGTAATGTGAAAAGGGGGAATGCTGTCTGCCGTTATGTGTAATAAGGGGGACGCTGTCTGCTGTAATGTGTAATAAGGGGGACGCTGTCTGCTGTAATGTGTAAAAATGGGGACGCTGTCTGCCGTAATGTGTAAAAAGGGGGATGCTGTCTGCCGTAATGTGTTAAAAGGGGAGACTGTCTGCCGTAATGTGTTAAAAGGGAGGCTGTCTGCCGTAATGTGTAAAATTGGGGACGCTGTCTGCCTTAATGTGTAAAAAGGGGACGCTGTCTTTCGTAATGTGTAAAAAGGGGACGCTGTCTTTCGTAATGTGTAAAAAGGGGACGCTGTCTGCCGTAATGTGTAAAAAGGGGGACGCTGTCTGCCGTAATGTGTAAAAAGGGGACGCTGTCTGCAATAATGTGTAAAATTGGGGACGCTGTCTGCCATAATGTGTAAAAAGGGGGACGTTGTCTGCCGTAATGTGTAAAAAGGGACGCTGTCTACTGTAATGTGTAAAAAGGGACGCTGTCTACTGTAATGTGTAAAAAGGGGGACGCTGTCTGCCGTAATGTGTTAAAAGGGAAATGCTATCTGCCGAAATGTGTAAAAAGGAAACGCTGACTGCTGTATTGTGTGAAAAGGGGACGATGTCTGCTGTAATGTGCAAAAAGGGGACGCTGTCTGCCGTAATGTGTAAAAAGTGGACTATCTGCTGTAATGTGTAAAAAGGGGACACTGTCTGCTGTAATGTGTAAAAAGGGGACGCTCTCTGCCGTAATGTGTAAAAAGGGGGATGCTGCCTGTCGCAATGTATAAAAAGGGGACGCTCTCTGCCATAATGTGTAACATTGGGGACGCTGTCTGCCGTAATGTGTAAAAAGGCACTCTGTCTGCCGTAATGTGTACAAAGGGGGATGCTGTCTGCCGTAATGTGTTCAAAGGGGGATGCTGTCTGCCGTAATGTGTTAAAAGAGGATGCTGTCTGCTGTAATGTGTAAAAAGGGGATGCTGTTTGCCATAATGTGTAAAAAGGGGATGTGTAAAAAGGGGGACGCTGTCTGCTGTAATGTGTAAAAAGGGGACGCTGTATGCCATAATGTGTAAAATTGGGGACGCTGTCTGCCACAATGTGTAAACGGCACGCTGTCTGCCGTAATGTGTAAAAAGGGGGATGCTGTCTGCCGTAATGTGTAATAAGGGGGATGCTGTCTGCTGTAATATGTAATAAGGGGGACGCTGTCTGCCGTAATGTGTAAAAATTGGGGGACGCTGTCTGCCGAAATGTGTAAAAAGGGGACACTTTCTGCCAGAATGAGTAAAATTGGGGACGCTGTCTGCCGTAATGTGTAAAAAGGGGACACTGTCTGCCGTAATGTGTAAAAAGGGATGCTGTCTACTGTAATGTGTAAAAAGGGGGATGCTGTCTGCCGTAATGTCAAAAAAGGGGAGGCTGTCTGCCGTAATGTGTAAAAAGGGGACGCTTACTGCCGTAATGTGTAAAAATTGGATGCTGTCTGCCATAATGTGTAAAAAGGGGAACACCAACAAAAGAATTAATAGCGCTTGGAAACTGGATAGGAATTTTTCTATATAACAATTTTAATAAATTGATAATAAGAGAATGTATAATAATATTGTTGCAACAATTAATAAAACCACAATGTATTGAATTTGATATGGGCAAAACTTAGCACTGCAGAATAATTAAAAATACCATATACTGAAATATGGTTAATTAGCTGGTACTCAATAATAGCCAATTCATCCTCCAAAACAATTGCCACAGTCCAGGAACAGTTGTAAGCGAATGGAGATTACCAACTGCTGTTGGAATAGACCTTACGTAGCTGGTTCAAGATGTCACTTGGTCCATTGAATTTACTCAGGTCAAATATTGCAGATGTCCATATCGCAAACGATGATGGTTCCTATATCCGACTTCTAGGCTTTTTAGGAGGCTTGAGAGAATAGAGTCCAGCTGTCCCACCGACGCGTTTCGCTGTTTGGCACAGCTTTTTCAAGGTGATAAGCATGCAGTGACTTATTGCTCTTTATATAGCAGTGCTAGTTGCCTCATGTAAAACAGGTGTAACAAGTAACAAAAATATAAATACACTTTAAAATAAAATTCTAGCCAGTTTCCATGGATGGTGACAGACATATTGACCTAAATAACAATAAACCATTAGATTTTGGTTATTATAGTAATAATTTACATGTAAAATCATTTGGAAAGACTGGTTCCTGATCACATGATTATATAACCCGCTTCCTGTGTTTGGAACGCAACCTCCTCCTGATTTGATGGTGTCCGGTCACCTGACCGGAACTGACGTAATCAGCCTGATAGCTCGGCATCCTATTGCTCAAAGACATACTGTACGTAGGGACCAGTTCCGGCCACGAGACCGGAGAATTCACAACCCAATCCAATCATGGTGTATTTATTAGGAAATGGTTCGACACCTAGCTGATCGGGCTGACCAATAATAACTTTGTAGAGTGACCATTCTAAATTAAAAATAATAGTTGATGTCCGGTTACGTGACCGGAACTTGTCCTGACCTCCGGTGATCACGGCGTCCTGTTACCAGGCGACGGACCACACAGAGGGACCCGGTGGGTCACGAGGCCGGAAGTATTGCAGCATATTGTGAGACACATCATAGATTTCGTTGTGCAAAATATTTGCATATCAGCTGATCGGGTAGACCATTAATATACCCGATATCAACCTCAATAATATATACAGATGGACAACAGGTCCATTAATAAAGATGCTTACAAAACTAAATATATACAATAAACCTAATGTATTTTATAAGGCCCTTAGTAAAATTAGATTTTGCATCTGTATAACATTGAATACATTTTAAGATGATGACATCTTGTGGAAAAATAGTAGTATGACACTTGATATGAAGATTGCCTCATTTTTTACATAAATACACAAGGGTGGATTCCTAATATTTACTAACAGCAAAAATATATTCACTAACAAAAAAACAAAAAAAAATATCCTATAATAGGTAAGTAATTCCTAACTGCTAGTTATCCTCTGAAGAGAATATATACCAAAAAGGACTAGATTTGGATACTCCTTAGAAATGTAAAAATAATAATAGACATGAGATGTTATATACATGTCCATAGAGTTATGTATATAGAAACAGAAAATTAAAGTACAGCATTTAACTCAAGGGCTTCATTTAGGCCACTAGGAAAAAGTGTATTTAACTGAAAGGTCCAAAAAATTTCTTGTCTACACAGTTTCATGAACCTATCACCCCCTCTTACTGTTTTGGGGATATGTTCTAATCCTGTAATGCTTAAGGTAGATGGATCTTTATTATGGTGATGGAGAAAATGTCTGGAGACACTATGTTTAGTGACTCCATTGATAACATTTCTCCTATGTTCCATAAACCTGGTCTTTAACATCCTGGTTGTTCTCCCTACGTATTTTAAATTACAATCACATTGTAAAAGGTACACTACCCACGTGGTATTACAGTTGATAAAACTTTTAATTGGGATATTTTTACCTTCTATAGGAAGAGGGATAGAAATAGTTTTATTACATACATAAGTGCATGTGGTGCATTTTGTAGCTCCGCACTTATAAAACCCTTTGATTTTGTTTTTTAGCCAGGTATCATCCTTAGCTTTTTTATCCTCTCCTGATCTTAGTTGGCTTGGTGCCAGGATAGTTTTTAAAGACTTATTTTTCCTAAAGACAAATTCAGGTTTCGTTGGTAAAATGCACACAGAACTGGGTCACTCCGCAACACATGAAAATTATGTTTCACCACTGATCTGATTTCATTAGACCTTGAATTAAATTTAGAGATGAATGCCCATTCCTTACAAGACCCTTTCAAATCCTTTTTAATATTTTTCGGAGCCAATAGAGTATCACGATCAAGATCCAGTACTTCTTTCATGGCCTGATCTAACAAGTATTGTGGATAGTTTTTACATTTAAAGGACTGAAGTAATAGTTCTGCTTGTTCTGTAAAGGACTGAATGGTAGAGCAGTTTCTGCGTAAACGCAGTAATTGTCCTTTGGGTATATTATTTTTCCACGCCACATGGTGTGAACTCCTATAATTAAGGTACGAGTTACTTCCTACTTCTTTAACAAAATTTGAGGTCTGTATCTGACCTTCCACTATTTCAATCGTCAAATCCAAGAAGGTAAGTTTAGAGGTGCTGAAATTAGAAGTGAAAACTAAATTATAAGTGTTGGTGTTGAGAGAATCAACAAATTGTGTGAAAGAATTGGAGTCCCCATCCCAAATTATAAATAGATCGTCTATGTAACGGCCATAGAGTATCAGGTCCGCACCCGGCCCATCCCCCCAGATGAGCTCCTCCTCCAACTCTCCCACATAGAGGTTGGCATAGCTTGGCGCGAACCTGGTCCCCATAGCCGTACCCATGACTTGACGATAAAAAGTGTTCGAAAAAAGAAAATAATTGTGTGTGAGAATAAAAGAAATAGAATCTAGTAGGAACTGCTTGTGTCTCTCGGAGAGGTCCCTGTCTCGATCCAGAACCTTTTTGATGGCCTGAACACCAAGTCCATGAGGGATGTTGGTGTACAGGCCTACTACATCAAGTATGGCCATTAGATATGTGGGTTTCCAAGATATACCCTGAATTAATTGCAAAAAATGCATAGTGTCACGGACGTGGGACCTCAACCTCGAGACACGTGGTTGCAGATACCTATCTACATAAGCTGAAAGAAAAGAGGTAAGAGAATTAACACCCGAAATAATAGGACATCCAGGAGGTGCAGTGAGGGACTTGTGAATCTTGGGAAGGTGATAGAAAATAGGAGTAGTGGGAAATGGAGGATATAGAAATTTAAACTCCTCCTTGGACATGACACCATCTTCTGATGCAAGGGAAAGTAAAAGATGTAATTCACTTAAATAGACGGAAGTGGGGTCACTAGGAAGAGTTTGATAGAAGCGGTTATCAAGTAATTGTCTCTCGGCTTCAGTTATATAGTCAACTTTATCAAGTATAACTAAGCCTCCTCCCTTGTCTGCTTCCTTTATAACTATTGTGGAATCCTCTACCAGTTTTTTTATAGCCTGTTTTTCCCATTTTGTTAGGTTATTTTTGTGTTTATTCTTAGTAAAGCAAATAGACCTGAAGTCGTCAAGAGTTGTTTTATAAAAAGTCTCAATTTGACTACTCTTGAAGCTTATTGGAAAGAAATCTGATTTTACTTTACATGATTTTTTGTCAATTTCAAATATTTTCTGCGGTGACTCATGACAATTGTCTTTTCCTAATTCTTCCAGAATTTTCAGTACTGGATCATCTGTGGAATCTAAAACAATATGTAGTGTACCACTATCCGTAGTGCTGTCTTTCTTTTTCGCAAAGAAGCGTTTCCTGCATAGGGTTCTAATAAACCTATTTAGATCCACGTATAGATCGAATAAATTTGGTTCCTCTGAGGGGGCAAATTTTAAGCCTTTTGATAAGAGGGAGAGTTCTACCTCAGTAAGATGTCTTGAGGACAAATTAAATATACTTTTGGCATTATGGTGTTTATTGATCTTATTTAGTTTCTTAAGTCTCTCCTTTTTGCCTCCTCGTTTTCCTCTGTACTTGGAGGATGCTGTCTGCCATAATGTGTACAATTGGGGGCGCTGTCTGCCGTAATGTGTAAACGGCACGCTGTCTGCCGTAATGTGAAAAGGGGGAATGCTGTCTGCCGTTATGTGTAATAAGGGGGACGCTGTCTGCTGTAATGTGTAATAAGGGGGACGCTGTCTGCTGTAATGTGTAAAAATGGGGACGCTGTCTGCCGTAATGTGTTAAAAGGGGAGGCTGTCTGCCGTAATGTGTAAAATTGGGGACGCTGTCTGCCTTAATGTGTAAAAAGGGGACGCTGTCTTTCGTAATGTGTAAAAAGGGGACGCTGTCTTTCGTAATGTGTAAAAAGGGGATGCTGTCTGCCGTAATGTGTAAAAAGGGGAACGCTGTCTGCCGTAATGTGTAAAAAGGGGACGCTGTCTGCAATAATGTGTAAAATTGGGGACGCTGTCTGCCATAATGTGTAAAAAGGGGGACGTTGTCTGCCGTAATGTGTAAAAAGGGACGCTGTCTATTGTAATGTGTAAAAAGGGGGACGCTGTCTGCCGTAATGTGTTAAAAGGGAAATGCTGTCTGCCGAAATGTGTAAAAAGGAAACGCTGACTGCCGTATTGTGTAAAAAGGGGACGATGTCTGCCGTAATGTGCAAAAAGGGGACGCTGTCTGCCGTAATGTGTAAAAAGTGGACTATCTGCTGTAATGTGTAAAAAGGGGACACTGTCTGCTGTAATGTGTAAAAAGGGGACGCTCTCTGCCGTAATGTGTAAAAAGGGGATGCTGCCTGTCATAATGTATAAAAAGTGGGATGCTGTCTGCCGTAAAGTGTAAAAAGGGACGCTGTCTGCCATAATGTGTACAAAGGGGGATGCTGTCTGCCGTAATGTGTTCAAAGGGGGATGCTGTCTGCCGTAATGTGTTAAAAGAGGATGCTGTATGCCGTAATGTGTAAAAAGGGGACGCTGTCTGCCGTTACGTTTAAAAAGGGGACGCTTTCTGCTGTAATGTGTAAAAAGGGGACTGTCTGTCGTTATGTGTAAAAAGTGGGACGCTGTCTGCCATAATGTGTACAAAGGGGGATGCTGTCTGCCGTAATGTGTTCAAAGGGGGATGCTGTCTGCCGTAATGTGTTAAAAGAGGATGCTGTATGCCGTAATGTGTAAAAAGGGGACGCTGTCTGCCGTTACGTTTAAAAAGGGGACGCTTTCTGCTGTAATGTGTAAAAAGGGGACTGTCTGTCGTTATGTGTAAAAAGTGGGACGCTGTCTGCCATAATGTGTACAAAGGGGGATGCTGTCTGCCGTAATGTGTTCAAAGGGGGACGCTGTCTGCCGTAATGTGTTAAAAGAGGATGCTGTATGCCGTAATGTGTAAAAAGGGGACGCTGTCTGCCGTTACGTTTAAAAAGGGGACGCTTTCTGCTGTAATGTGTAAAAAGGGGGACACTCTCTACCGTAATGTGTAAAAAGAGGGATGCTGTCTGCCGTAAAGTGTAAAAAGGGACTCTGTCTGCCGTAATGTGTACAAAGGGGGATGCTGTCTGCCGTAATGTGTTCAAAGGGGGATGCTGTCTGCCGTAATGTGTTAAAAGAGGATGCTGTCTGCTGTAATGTGTAAAAAGGGGATGCTGTTTGCCATAATGTGTAAAAAGGGGATGTGTAAAAAGGGGGACACTGTCTGCTGTAATGTGTTAAAAGGGGACGCTGTATGCCATAATGTGTAAAATTGGGGACGCTGTCTGCCACAATGTGTAAACGGCACGCTGTCTGCCGTAATGTGTAAAAAGGGGGATGCTGTCTGCCGTAATGTGTAATAAGGGGGATGCTGTCTGCTGTAATGTGTTATAAGGGGACGCTGTCTGCCGTAATGTGTAAAAATTGGGGGACGCTGTCTGACGTAAAGTGTAAAAAGGGGACACTTTCTGCCAGAATAAGTAAAATTGGGGATGCTGTCTGCCATAATGTGTAACATTGGGGACGCTGTCTGCCGTAATGTGTAAAAAGGCACTCTGTCTGCCATAATGTGTAAAAAGGGGGACGCTGTCTGCCGTAATGTGTAAAAAGGGGATGCTGTCTGCCGTTACGTTTAAAAAGGGGACGCTGTCTGCTGTAATGTGTAAAAAGGGGGACACTGTCTGTCGTAATGTGTAAAAAGGGGGACGCTCTCTACCGTAATGTGTAAAAAGGGGGATGATGTCTTTCGTAATGTGTAAAAAGGGGGATGTTGTCTGCCGTAATGTGTAAAAAGGGACGCTGTCTGCCGTAATGTGTAAAAAGGGACGCTGTCTGCCGTAATGTGTAAAAAGGGACGCTGTCTACTGTAATGTGTAAAAAGGGGGATGCTGTCTGCTGTAATGTGTTAAAAGGGGGATGCTGTCTGCCATAATGTGTAAATAGGGACACTGTATGCAGTAATGTGTAATAAGGGGGGTGCTGTTTGACGTAATGTGTAATAAGGGGCACACTGTCTGCCGTAATGTGTAAAAAGGCACGCTGTCTGCCATAATGTGTAAAAAGGGGGACGCTGTCTTCCGTAATGTGTAAAAAGGGGGATGCTGTCTGCCGTAATGTGTAAAAAGGCATGCTGTCTGCCGTAATGTGTAAAAAAGGGGGATGTTGTCTGCCGTAATGTGTAAAAAGGGACGCTGTCTGCCATAATGTGTAAAAAGAGACGCTGTTTACTGTAATGTGTAAAAAGGGGGACGCTGTATGCTGTAGTGTTAAAACGGGTATGCTGTCTGCCGTAATGTGTAAATAGGGACACTGTATGCCGTAATGTGTAATAAGGGGGTTGCTGTTTGACGTAATGTGTAATAAGGGGGGTGCTGTTTGACGTAATGTGTAATAAGGGGCACACTGTCTGCCGTAATGTGTAAAAAGGCACGCTGTCTGCCATAATGTGTAAAAAGGGGGACGCTGTCTTCCGTAATGTGTAAAAAGGGGGATGCTGCCTGCCGTAATGTGTAAAAAGGCATGCTGTCTGCCGTAATGTGTAAAAAGGGGGATGTTGTCTGCCGTAATGTGTAAAAAGGGACGCTGTCTGCCATAATGTGTAAAAAGAGACGCTGTTTACTGTAATGTGTAAAAAGGGGGATGCTGTATGCCGTAATGTGTTAAAACGGGTATGCTGTCTGCCGTAATGTGTAAATAGGGACACTGTATGCCGTAATGTGTAATAAGGGGGATGCTGTTTGCCATAATGTGTAATAAGGGGCACACTGTCTGCCGTAATGTGTAAAAAGGGGGATGCTGTCTGCCGTAATGTGTAAAAAGGGGGACGCTGTCTGCCGTAATGTGTAAAAAGGGGGACGCTCTCTACCGTAATGTGTAAAAAGGGGAAGATGTCTTTCGTGATGTGTAAAAAGGGGGATGATGTCTTTCGTAATGTGTAAAAAGGGGGATGTTGTCTGCCGTAATGTGTAAATAGGGACGCCTTCTGCCGTAATGTGTAAAAAGGGACGCTGTCTACTGTAATGTGTAAAAAGGGACGCCGTCTACTGTAATGTGTAAAAAGGGGGATGCTGTCTGCCGTAATGTGTTAAAAAGGGGATGCTGTCTGCCATAATGTGTAAATAGGGACACTGTATGCCATAATGTGTAATAAGGGGGATGCTGTTTGCCGCAATGTGTAATAAGGGGCACACTGTCTGCCGTAATGTGTAAAAAGGGGGATGCTGTCTGCCGTAATGTGTAAAAAGGCACGCTGTCTGCCATAATGTGTAAAAAGGGGGACGCTGTCTTCCGAAATGTGTAAAAAGGGGGATGCTGTCTGCCATAATGTGTAAAAAGGCACGCTGTCTGCCGTAATGTGTAAAAAGGGGGATGTTGTCTGTCGTAATGTGTAAAAAGGGATGCTGTCTGCCATAATATGTAAAAAGAGATGCTGTTTACTGTAATGTGTAAAAAGGGGGACGCTGTCTGCCGTAATTTGTTAAAAGGGGTATGCTGTCTGTCGTAATGGGTAAATAGGGACACTGTATGCCGTAATGTGTAATAAGGGGGATGCTGTTTGCCGTAATGTGTAATAAGGGGCACACTGTCTGCCGTAATGTGTAAAAAGGGGGATGCTGTCTGCCGTAATGTGTAAAAAGGGGGACGCTGTCTGCCGTAATGTGTATAAAGGGGACGCTGTCTGCCATAATGTGTAAAATTGGGGACGCTGTCTGCCGTAATGTGTAAAAAGGGGGATGTTGTCTACCGTAATGTGTAAAAAGGGACGCTGTCTACTGTAATGTGTAAAAAGGGGGGCGCTGCCTGCCGTAATGTGTTAAAAGGGAGATGCTGTCTGCCGTTATGTGTAAAAAGGGAACGCTGTCTGCCGTATTGTGTAAAAAGGGGACGCTGTCTGTCATAATGTGTAAAATTGGGGACGCTGTCTGCCGTAATGTGTAAAAAGGCACGCTGTCTGCCGTAATGTGTAAAAAGGGGGATGTTGTCTGCCGTAATGTGCAAAAAGGGACACTGTCTGCAGTAATGTGTAATAAGGGGATGCAGTCTGCCGTTACGTTTAAAAAGGGGACAATGTCTGCTGTAATGTGTTAAAAGGGGACTGTCTGCCATTATGTGTAAAAAGGGGGACGCTGTCTGCCGTAATGTGTAAAAAGGGGGATGCTGTCTGCCATAATGTGTAAAAAGGGGGATGATGTATGCTGTAATGTGTAAAAAGGGATGCTGTCTGCCGTAATGTGTACAAAGGGGGATGCTGTCTGCCATAATGTGTAAAAAGGGGACGCTGACTGCCATAATGTGTAAAAAGGCACGCGGTCTGCTGTAATGTGTAAAAAGGGGGACGCTGTCTGCCGTAATGTGTAAAAAGGGACGCTGTCTACTGTAATGTGTAAAAAGGGGGTCTCTGCTGTAATGTGTAAAAAGGGGACTGTCTGCCATTATGTGTAAAAAGGGGACGCTGTCTGCCATAATGTGTAACATTGGGGACGCTGTCTGCTGCAATGTGTAAAAAGGCGGACGCTGTCTGCCGTAATGTGAAAAGGGGGAATGCTGTCTGCCGTTATGTGTAATAAGGGGGACGCTGTCTGCTGTAATGTGTAATAAGGGGGACGCTGTCTGCTGTAATGTGTAAAAATGGGGACGCTGTCTGCCGTAATGTGTAAAAAGGGGGATGCTGTCTGCCGTAATGTGTTAAAAGGGGAGACTGTCTGCCGTAATGTGTTAAAAGGGAGGCTGTCTGTCGTAATGTGTAAAAAGGTGGACGCATTCTGCCGTAAAGTGTAAAAAGGGACTCTGTCTGCCGTACTGTGCACAAAGGGGGATGCTGTCTGCCATAATGTGTTCAAAGGGGGATGCTGTCTGTCGTAATGTGTTAAAAGAGGATGCTGTCTTACGTAATGTGTAAAAAGGGGATGTTGTCTGCCATAATGTGTAAAAAGGGGGACGCTGTCTGCCATAATGTGTAAAAAGGGGGACGCTGTCTGCTGTAATGTGTAAAAAGGGGACGCTGTCTGACATAATGTGTACAATTGGGGGCGCTGTCTGCCGTAATGTGTAAACGGCACGCTGTCTGCCGTAATGTGAAAAGGGGGAATGCTGTCTGCCGTTATGTGTAATAAGGGGGACGCTGTCTGCTGTAATGTGTAATAAGGGGGACGCTGTCTGCTGTAATGTGTAAAAATGGGGACGCTGTCTGCCGTAATGTGTAAAAAGGGGGATGCTGTCTGCCGTAATGTGTTAAAAGGGGAGACTGTCTGCCGTAATGTGTTAAAAGGGAGGCTGTCTGCCGTAATGTGTAAAATTGGGGACGCTGTCTGCCTTAATGTGTAAAAAGGGGACGCTGTCTTTCGTAATGTGTAAAAAGGGGACGCTGTCTTTCGTAATGTGTAAAAAGGGGACGCTGTCTGCCGTAATGTGTAAAAAGGGGGACGCTGTCTGCCGTAATGTGTAAAAAGGGGACGCTGTCTGCAATAATGTGTAAAATTGGGGACGCTGTCTGCCATAATGTGTAAAAAGGGGGACGTTGTCTGCCGTAATGTGTAAAAAGGGACGCTGTCTACTGTAATGTGTAAAAAGGGGGACGCTGTCTGCCGTAATGTGTTAAAAGGGAAATGCTATCTGCCGAAATGTGTAAAAAGGAAACGCTGACTGCTGTATTGTGTGAAAAGGGGACGATGTCTGCCGTAATGTGCAAAAAGGGGACGCTGTCTGCCGTAATGTGTAAAAAGTGGACTATCTGCTGTAATGTGTAAAAAGGGGACACTGTCTGCTGTAATGTGTAAAAAGGGGACGCTCTCTGCCGTAATGTGTAAAAAGGGGGATGCTGCCTGTCACAATGTATAAAAAGTGGGATGCTGTCTGCCGTAAAGTGTAAAAAGGGACGCTGTCTGCCATAATGTGTAACATTGGGGACGCTGTCTGCTGCAATGTGTAAAAAGGCGGACGCTGTCTGCCGTAATGTGAAAAGGGGGAATGCTGTCTGCCGTTATGTGTAATAAGGGGGACGCTGTCTGCTGTAATGTGTAATAAGGGGGACGCTGTCTGCTGTAATGTGTAAAAATGGGGACGCTGTCTGCCGTAATGTGTAAAAAGGGGGATGCTGTCTGCCGTAATGTGTTAAAAGGGGAGACTGTCTGCCGTAATGTGTTAAAAGGGAGGCTGTCTGTCGTAATGTGTAAAAAGGTGGACGCATTCTGCCGTAAAGTGTAAAAAGGGACTCTGTCTGCCGTACTGTGCACAAAGGGGGATGCTGTCTGCCATAATGTGTTCAAAGGGGGATGCTGTCTGTCGTAATGTGTTAAAAGAGGATGCTGTCTTACGTAATGTGTAAAAAGGGGATGTTGTCTGCCATAATGTGTAAAAAGGGGGACGCTGTCTGCCATAATGTGTAAAAAGGGGGACGCTGTCTGCTGTAATGTGTAAAAAGGGGACGCTGTCTGACATAATGTGTACAATTGGGGGCGCTGTCTGCCGTAATGTGTAAACGGCACGCTGTCTGCCGTAATGTGAAAAGGGGGAATGCTGTCTGCCGTTATGTGTAATAAGGGGGACGCTGTCTGCTGTAATGTGTAATAAGGGGGACGCTGTCTGCTGTAATGTGTAAAAATGGGGACGCTGTCTGCCGTAATGTGTAAAAAGGGGGATGCTGTCTGCCGTAATGTGTTAAAAGGGGAGACTGTCTGCCGTAATGTGTTAAAAGGGAGGCTGTCTGCCGTAATGTGTAAAATTGGGGACGCTGTCTGCCTTAATGTGTAAAAAGGGGACGCTGTCTTTCGTAATGTGTAAAAAGGGGACGCTGTCTGCCGTAATGTGTAAAAAGGGGGACGCTGTCTGCCGTAATGTGTAAAAAGGGGACGCTGTCTGCAATAATGTGTAAAATTGGGGACGCTGTCTGCCATAATGTGTAAAAAGGGGGACGTTGTCTGCCGTAATGTGTAAAAAGGGACGCTGTCTACTGTAATGTGTAAAAAGGGGGACGCTGTCTGCCGTAATGTGTTAAAAGGGAAATGCTATCTGCCGAAATGTGTAAAAAGGAAACGCTGACTGCTGTATTGTGTGAAAAGGGGACGATGTCTGCCGTAATGTGCAAAAAGGGGACGCTGTCTGCCGTAATGTGTAAAAAGTGGACTATCTGCTGTAATGTGTAAAAAGGGGACACTGTCTGCTGTAATGTGTAAAAAGGGGACGCTCTCTGCCGTAATGTGTAAAAAGGGGGATGCTGCCTGTCACAATGTATAAAAAGTGGGATGCTGTCTGCCGTAAAGTGTAAAAAGGGACGCTGTCTGCTGTAATGTGTACAATGGGGGATGCTGTCTGCCGTAATGTGTTCAAAGGGGGATGCTGTCTGCCGTAATGTGTTAAAAGAGGATGCTGTATGCCGTAATGTGTAAAAAAGGGACGCTGTCTGCCGTTACGTTTAAAAAGGGGACGCTTTCTGCTGTAATGTGTAAAAAGGGGACTGTCTGTCGTTATGTGTAAAAAGGGGGATGATGTATGCCGTAATGTGTAAAAAGAGACGCTGTCTGCCATAATGTGTAAAAAGGGGATGCTGTCTGCCATAATGTGTTAAAAGGGGGATGCTGTCTGCCGTAATGTGTAAAAAGGGGATGCTGTCTGCCATAATGTGTAACATTGGGGACGCTGTCTGCCGTAATGTGTAAAAAGGGGACGCTGTCTGCCATAATGTGTAAAAAGGGACGCTGTCTACTGTAATGTGAAAAAAGGGGGATGCTGTCTGCCATAATGTGTTTAAAGGGGGATGCTGTCTACTGTAATGTGTAAAAAGGGGGACGCTGTCTGCCATAATGTGTAAAAAGGAGGACCCTGTCTGCCGTAATGTGTAAAAAGGGGATGCTGTCTGCCGTTACATTTAAAAAGGGGACGCTGTTTGCTGTAATGTGTAAAAAGTTTACTGCCTGCTGTAATGTGTAAAAAGGGGAATACTGTCTGCCGTAATGTGTAAAAAGGGGGACGCTCTCTACCGTAATGTGTAAAAAGAGGGATGCTGTCTGCTGTAATGTGTACAAAGGGGATGCTGTCTGCCGTAATGTGTTCAAAGGGGGATGCTGTCTGCCGTAATGTGTTAAAAGAGGATGATGTCTGCTGTAATGTGTAAAAAGGTGATGCTGTTTGCCATAATGTGTAAAAAGGGGATGTGTAAAAATGGGGACGCTGTCTGCTGTAATGTGTAAAAAGGGGACGCTGTATGCCATAATGTGTAAAATTGGGGACGCTGTCTGCCACAATGTGTAAATGGCACGCTGTCTGCCGTAATGTGTAAAAAGGGGGATGCTGTCTGCCGTAATGTGTAATAAGGGGGATGCTGTCTGCTGTAATGTGTAATAAGGGGGACGCTGTCTGCCGTAATGTGTAAAAATTGGGGGACGCTGTCTGCCGAAATGTGTAAAAAGGGGACACTTTCTGCCAGAATGAGTAAAATTGGGGACGCTGTCTGCCGTAATGTGTAAAAAGGGGACACTGTCTGCCATAATGTGTAAAAGGGGACGCTGTCTGACGTAATGTGTAAAAAGGGGGATGCTGTCTGCCGTAATGTGTAAAAAGGGATGCTGTCTACTGTAATGTGTAAAAAGGGGGATGCTGTCTGCCGTAATGTCAAAAAAGGGGAGGCTGTCTGCCGTAATGTGTAAAAAGGGGACGCTTACTTCCGTAATGTGTAAAAATGGGATGCTGTCTGCCATAATGTGCAAAATTGGGGACGCTGTCTGCCGTAATGTGTAAAAAGGGGACGCTGTCTTTCGTAATGTGTAAAAAGGGGATGCTGTCTTTCGTAATGTGTAAAAAGGGGGACGCTGTCTGCCGTAATGTGTAAAAGGGGGACGCTGTCTACCATAATGTGTAAAATTGGGGACGCTGTCTGCTGTCTGCCATAATGTGTAAAAAGGGGGACGTTGTCATAATGTATAAAAAGGGGGATGTTGTCTACTGTAATGTGTAAAAAGGGGGACGCTGTCTACCGTAATGTGTTAAAAGGGAAATGCTGTCTGCCGAAATGTGTAAAAAGGAAACGCTGTCTGCCGTATTGTGTAAAAAGGGGACGCTGTCTATCATAATGTGTAAAATTGGGGACCTGTCTGCCGTAATGTGTAAACGACACGCTGTCTGCCATAATGTGTAAAAAGGGGGATGCTGTCTGCCGTAATGTGTAAAAAGGGGGATGCTGTCTGCCGTAATGTGTAAAAAGGGGGATGCTCTCTGCCGTAATGTGTAAAAAGGGGATGCTGTCTGCCGTAATGTGTAAAAAGGGGGATGCTGTCTGCCGTAATGTGAAAAAGGGGATGCTGTCTGCCGTTACATTTAAAAAGGGGACGCTGTCTGCTGTAATGTGTAAAAAGTGGACTGTCTACTGTAATGTGTAAAAAGGGGTACACTGTCTGCTGTAATGTGTAAAAAGGGGGACGCTCTTTACCGTAATGTGTAAAAAGGGGATGCTGTCTGTCGTAATGTAAAAAGTGGATGCTGTCTGCTGTAAAGTGTAAAAAGGGACGCTGTCTGCCGTAATGTGTACAAAGGGGGATGCTATCTGCCGTAATGTGTTCAAAGGGGGATGCTGTCTGCCGTAATGTGTTAAAAGAGGATGCTGTATGCCTTAATGTGTAAAAAGGGGACGCTGTCTGCCATAATGTGTAAAAAGGGGGGATGCTGTCTGCCGTAATGTGTAAAAAGGGGGACGCTGTCAGCTGTAATGTGTAAATAGGGGACGCTGTCTGCCATAATGTGTAAAATTGGGGACGCTGTCTGCCATAATGTGTAAAATGGCATGCTGTCTGCCGTAATGTGTAAAAAGGGGGACGCTGTCTGCCGTAATGTGTAAAAAGGGGATGCTTTTTGATGTTACGTTTAAAAAGGGGACGCTGTCTGCTGTAATGTGTAAAAAGTTTACTGTCTGCTGTAATGTGTAAAAAGGGGAATACTGTCTGCCGTAATGTGTAAAAAGGGGTACGCTCTCTACCGTAATGTGTAAAAAGGGGTACGCTCTCTACCGTAATGTGTAAAAAGAGGGATGCTGTCTGCCGTAAAGTGTAAAAAGGGACTCTGTCTGCCGTAATGTGTACAAAGGGGGATGCTGTCTGCCGTAATGTGTTCAAAGGGGGATGCTGTCTGCCGCAATGTGTTAAGAGGATGCTGTCTGCTGTAATGTGTAAAAAGGGGATGCTGTTTGCCATAATGTGTAAAAAGGGATGTGTAAAAAGGGGACGCTGTATGCCATAATGTGTAAAATTGGGGACGCTGTCTGCCACAATGTGTAAACGGCACGCTGTCTGCCGTAATGTGTAAAAAGGGGGATGCTGTCTGCCGTAATGTGTAATAATGGGGATGCTGTCTGCTGTAATGTGTAATAAGGGGGACGCTGTCTGCCGTAATGTGTAAAAATTGGGGGACGCTGTCTGCCGAAATGTGTAAAAAGGGGACACTTTCTGTCAGAATGAGTAAAATTGGGGACGCTGTCTGCCGTAATGTGTAAAAAGGGGACACTGTCTGCCGTAATGTGTAAAAGGGGACGCTGTCTGACGTAATGTGTAAAAAGGGGGATGCTGTCTGCCGTAATGTGTAAAAAGGGGGATGCTGTCTGCCGTAATGTGTAAAAAGGGATGCTGTCTACTGTAATGTGTAAAAAGGGGGATGCTGTCTGCCGTAATGTCAAAAAAGGGGAGGCTGTCTGCCGTAATGTGTAAAAGGGGGACGCATACTGCCGTAATGTGTAAAAATGGGATGCTGTCTGCCATAATGTGAAAATTGGGGACGCTGTCTGCTGTAATGTGTAAAAAGGGGACGCTGTCTTTCGTAATGTGTAAAAAGGGGGACGCTGTCTGCCGTAATGTGTAAAAGGGGGACGCTGTCTACCATAATGTGTAAAATTGGGGACGCTGTCTGCTGTCTGCCATAATGTGTAAAAAGGGGGACGTTGTCATAATGTATAAAAAGGGGGATGTTGTCTGCTGTAATGTGTAAAAAGGGACGCTGTCTACTGTAATGTGTAAAAAGGGGGACGCTGTCTGCCGTAATGTGTTAAAAGGGAAATGCTGTCTGCCGAAATGTGTAAAAAGGAAACACTGTCTGCCGTACTGTGTAAAAAGGGGGATGCTGTCTGCCGTAATGTGTAAAAAGGGGGATGCTGTCTGCCGTAATGTGTAAAAAGGGGGATGCTCTCTGCCGTAATGTGTAAAAAGGGGATGCTGTCTGCCGTAATGTGTAAAAAGGGGGATGCTGTCTGCCGTTACATTTAAAAAGGGGACGCTGTCTGCTGTAATGTGTAAAAAGTGGACTGTCTACTGTAATGTGTAAAAAGGGGTACACTGTCTGCTGTAATGTGTAAAAAGGGGGACGCTCTTTACCGTAATGTGTAAAAAGGGGGATGCTGTCTGTCGTAATGTAAAAAGTGGGATGCTGTCTGCTGTAAAGTGTAAAAAGGGACGCTGTCTGCCGTAATGTGTACAAAGGGGGATGCTGTCTGCCGTAATGTGTTCAAAGGGGGATGCTGTCTGCCGTAATGTGTTAAAAGAGGATGCTGTATGCCTTAATGTGTAAAAAGGGGACGCTGTCTGCCATAATGTGTAAAACGGGGGGATGCTGTCTGCCGTAATGTGTAAAAAGGGGGACGCTGTCAGCTGTAATGTGTAAATAGGGGACGCTGTCTGCCATAATGTGTAAAATTGGGGACGCTGTCTGCCATAATGTGTAAAATGGCATGCTGTCTGCCGTAATGTGTAAAAAGGGGGACGCTGTCTGCCGTAATGTGTAAAAAGGGGATGCTTTTTGACGTTACGTTTAAAAAGGGGACGCTGTCTGCTGTAATGTGTAAAAAGTGGATTGTCTGCTCTAATGTGTAAAAAGGGGGACACTGTCTGCCGTAATGTGTAGAATGGGGGATGCTGTCTGCCGTAATGTGTTCTAAGGGGGATGCTGTCTGCCGTAATGTGTTAAAAGAGGATGCTGTCTGCTGTAATGTGTAAAAAGGGGATGCTGTTTGCCATAATGTGTAAAAAGGATGTGTAAAAAGGGGGACGCTGTCTGCTGTAATGTGTAAAAAGGGGACGCTGTATGCCATAATGTGTAAAATTGGGGACGCTGTCTGCCACAATGTGTAAACGGTAC
The DNA here is from genome assembly GCF_028390025.1 of Pseudophryne corroboree. Taxonomy (NCBI): domain Eukaryota; kingdom Metazoa; phylum Chordata; class Amphibia; order Anura; family Myobatrachidae; genus Pseudophryne; species Pseudophryne corroboree. The sequence continues at coordinate 126,691,773 of NC_086452.1, forward strand.
GCTGTCTGCCGTAATGTGTAAAAAGGGGGACGCTGTCTGCGGTATTGTGTAAAAAGGGGACGCTGTCTTTCGTAATGTGTAAAAAGGGGGACGCTGTCTGCCGTAATGTGTAAAAGAGGGACGCTGTCTGCCATAATGTGTAAAATTGGGGACGCTGTCTGCTGTCTGCCATAATGTGTAAAAAGGGGGACGTTGTCATTATGTATAAAAAGGGGGACGTTGTCTGCCGTAATGTGTAAAAAGGGACGCTGTCTACTGTAATGTGTAAAAAGGGGGACGCTGTCTGCCGTAATGTTTTAAAAGGGAAATGCTGTCTGCCGAAATGTGTAAAAAGGGAACGCTGTCTGCCGTATTGTGTAAAAAGGGGATGCTGTCTGTCATAATGTGTAAAATTGGGGACGCTGTCTGCCGTATTGTGTAAAAAGGGGACGCTGTCTTTCGTAATGTGTAAAAAGGGGGACGCTGTCTGCCGTAATGTGTAAAAGGGGGACGCTGTCTGCCATAATGTGTAAAATTGGGGACGCTGTCTGCTGTCTGCCATAATGTGTAAAAAGGGGGACGTTGTCATTATGTATAAAAAGGGTGACGTTGTCTGCCGTAATGTGTAAAAAGGGACGCTGTCTACTGTAATGTGTAAAAAGGGGGACGCTGTCTGCCGTAATGTTTTAAAAGGGAAATGCTGTCTGCAGAAATGTGTAAAAAGGGAACGCTGTCTGCCGTATTGTGTAAAAAGGGGATGCTGTCTGTCATAATGTGTAAAATTGGGGACGCTGTCTGCCGTAATGTGTAAACGGCACGCTGTCTGCCGTAATGTGTAAAAAGGGGGATGCTGTCTGCCGTAATGTGTAAAAAGGGGGATGCTCTCTGCCGTAATGTGTAAAAAGGGGGATGCTGTCTGCCGTTACATTTAAAAAGGGGACGCTGTCTGCTGTAATGTGTAAAAAGTGGACTGTCTACTGTAATGTGTAAAATGGGGGACACTGTCTGCTGTAATGTGTAAAGAGGGGGACGCTCTTTACCGTAATGTGTAAAAAGGGGGATGCTGTCTGTCGTAATGTAAAAAGTGGGATGGTGTCTGCTGTAAAGTGTAAAAAGGGATGCTGTCTGCCGTAATGTGTTTAAAGGGGGATGCTGTCTGCCGTAATGTGTAAAAAGGGGGACGCTGTCTGCCGTAATGTGTAAAAAGGGGATGCTGTCTGCCGTAATGTGTAAAAAGGGGGACCCTGTCTGCCGTAATGTGTAAAAAGGGGATGCTGTCTGCCGTTACATTTAAAAAGGGGACGCTGTTTGCTGTAATGTGTAAAAAGTTTACTGTCTGCTGTAATGTGTAAAAAGGGGAATACTGTCTGCCGTAATGTGTAAAAAGGGGGACGCTCTCTACCGTAATGTGTAAAAAGAGGGATGCTGTCTGCCGTAAAGTTTAAAAAGGGACTCTGTCTGCCGTAATGTGTACAAAGGGGGATGCTGTCTGCCGTAATGTGTTCAAAGGGGGATGCTGTATGCCGTAATGTGTTAAAAGAGGATGATGTCTGCTGTAATGTGTAAAAAGGTGATGCTGTTTGCCATAATGTGTAAAAAGGGGATGTGTAAAAAGGGGGACGCTGTCTGCTGTAATGTGTAAAAAGGGGACGCTGTATGCCATAATGTGTAAAATTGGGGACGCTGTCTGCTGTCTGCCATAATGTGTAAAAAGGGGGACGTTGTCATAATGTATAAAAAGGGGGATGTTGTCTGCTGTAATGTGTAAAAAGGGACGCTGTCTACTGTAATGTGTAAAAAGGGGGACGCTGTCTACCGTAATGTGTTAAAAGGGGGACGCTGTCTACCGTAATGTGTTAAAAGGGAAATGCTGTCTGCCGAAATGTGTAAAAAGGAAACGCTGTCTGCCGTATTGTGTAAAAAGGGGACGCTGTCTATCATAATGTGTAAAATTGGGGACCTGTCTGCCGTAATGTGTAAACGACACGCTGTCTGCCATAATGTGTAAAAAGGGGGATGCTGTCTGCCGTAATGTGTAAAAAGGGGGATGCTCTCTGCCGTAATGTGTAAAAAGGGGATGCTGTCTGCCGTAATGTGTAAAAAGGGGGATGCTGTCTGCCATAATGTGAAAAAGGGGATGCTGTCTGCCGTTACATTTAAAAAGGGGACGCTGTCTGCTGTAATGTGTAAAAAGTGGACTGTCTACTGTAATGTGTAAAAAGGGGTACACTGTCTGCTGTAATGTGTAAAAAGGGGGACGCTCTTTACCGTAATGTGTAAAAAGGGGATGCTGTCTGTCGTAATGTAAAAAGTGGGATGCTGTCTGCTGTAAAGTGTAAAAAGGGACGCTGTCTGCCGTAATGTGTACAAAGGGGGATGCTATCTGCCGTAATGTGTTCAAAGGGAGATGCTGTCTGCCGTAATGTGTTAAAAGAGGATGCTGTATGCCTTAATGTGTAAAAAGGGGACGCTGTCTGCCATAATGTGTAAAAAGGGGGGATGCTGTCTGCCGTAATGTGTAAAAAGGGGGACGCTGTCAGCTGTAATGTGTAGATAGGGGACGCTGTCTGCCATAATGTGTAAAATTGGGGACGCTGTCTGCCATAATGTGTAAAATGGCATGCTGTCTGTCGTAATGTGTAAAAAGGGGGACGCTGTCTGCCGTAATGTGTAAAAAGGGGATGCTTTTTGATGTTACGTTTAAAAAGGGGACGCTGTCTGCTGTAATGAGTAAAAAGGGGACGCTGTCTGCCATAATGTGTAAAAAGGGACGCTGTCTACTGTAATGTGAAAAAAGGGGGACTCTGTCTGCCATTATGTGTTTAAAGGGGGATTCTGTCTGCCGTAATGTGTAAAAAGGGGGACGCTGTCTGCCGTAATGTGTAAAAAGGAGGACCCTGTCTGCCGTAATGTGTAAAAAGGAGATGCTGTCTGCCGTTACATTTAAAAAGGGGACGCTGTTTGCTGTAATGTGTAAAAAGTTTACTGTCTGCTGTAATGTGTAAAAACGGGAATACTGTCTGCCGTAATGTGTAAAAAGGGGTACGCTCTCTACCGTAATGTGTAAAAAGAGGGATGCTGTCTGCCGTAAAGTGTAAAAAGGGACTCTGTCTGCCGTAATGTGTACAAAGGGGGATGCTGTCTGCCGTAATGTGTTCAAAGGGGGATGCTGTCTGCCGTAATGTGTTAAGAGGATGCTGTCTGCTGTAATGTGTAAAAAGGGGATGCTGTTTGCCATAATGTGTAAAAAGGGGATGTGTAAAAAGGGATACGCTGTCTGCTGTAATGTGCAAAATGGGGACGCTGTATGCCATAATGTGTAAAATTGGGGACGCTGTCTGCCACAATGTGTAAACGGCACGCTGTCTGCCGTAATGTGTAAAAAGGGGGATGCTGTCTGCCGTAATGTGTAATAATGGGGATGCTGTCTGCTGTAATGTGTAATAAGGGGGACGCTGTCTGCCGTAATGTGTAAAAATTGGGGGACGCTGTCTGCCGAAATGTGTAAAAAGGGGACACTTTCTGTCAGAATGAGTAAAATTGGGGACGCTGTCTGCCGTAATGTGTAAAAAGGGGACACTGTCTGCCGTAATGTGTAAAAGGGGACGCTGTCTGACGTAATGTGTAAAAAGGGGGATGCTGTCTGCCGTAATGTGTAAAAAGGGGGATGCTGTCTGCCGTAATGTGTAAAAAGGGATGCTGTCTACTGTAATGTGTAAAAAGGGGGATGCTGTCTGCCGTAATGTCAAAAAAGGAAAGGCTGTCTGCCGTAATGTGTAAAAAGGGGACGCTTACTGCCGTAATGTGTAAAAATGGGATGCTGTCTGCCATAATGTGTAAAATTGGGGACGCTGTCTGCTGTAATGTGTAAAAAGGGGACGCTGTCTTTCGTAATGTGTAAAAAGGGGGACGCTGTCTGCCGTAATGTGTAAAAGGGGGACGCTGTCTACCATAATGTGTAAAATTGGGGACGCTGTCTGCTGTCTGCCATAATGTGTAAAAAGGGGGACGTTGTCATAATGTATAAAAAGGGGGATGTTGTCTGCTGTAATGTGTAAAAAGGGACGCTGTCTACTGTAATGTGTAAAAAGGGGGACGCTGTCTGCCGTAATGTGTTAAAAGGGAAATGCTGTCTGCCGAAATGTGTAAAAAGGAAACGCTGTCTGCCGTATTGTGTAAAAAGGGGGATGCTGTCTGCCGTAATGTGTAAAAAGGGGGATGCTCTCTGCCGTAATGTGTAAAAAGGGGATGCTGTCTGCCGTAATGTGTAAAAAGGGGAATGCTGTCTGCCGTTACATTTAAAAAGGGGACGCTGTCTGCTGTAATGTGTAAAAAGTGGACTGTCTACTGTAATGTGTAAAAAGGGGTACACTGTCTGCTGTAATGTGTAAAAAGGGGGACGCTCTTTACCGTAATGTGTAAAAAGGGGAATGCTGTCTGTCGTAATGTAAAAAGTGGGATGCTGTCTGCTGTAAAGTGTAAAAAGGGACGCTGTCTGCCGTAATGTGTACAACAGGGATGCTGTCTGCCGTAATGTGTTCAAAGGGGGATGCTGTCTGCCGTAATGTGTTAAAAGAGGATGCTGTATGCCTTAATGTGTAAAAAGGGGACGCTGTCTGCCATAATGTGTAAAATGGGGGGATGCTGTCTGCCGTAATGTGTAAAAAGGGGGACGCTGTCAGCTGTAATGTGTAAATAGGGGACGCTGTCTGCCATAATGTGTAAAATTGGGGACGCTGTCTGCCATAATGTGTAAAATGGCATGCTGTCTGCCGTAATGTGTAAAAAGGGGATGCTTTTTGACGTTACGTTTAAAAAGGGGACGCTGTCTGCTGTAATGTGTAAAAAGTGGATTGTCTGCTCTAATGTGTAAAAAGGGGGACACTGTCTGCCGTAATGTGTAGAATGGGGGACGCTGTCTGCCGTAATGTGTAAAAGAGGGACGCTTTCTGCCATAATGTGTAAAATTGGGGACGCTGTCTGCTGTCTGCCATAATGTGTAAAAAGGGTGACGTTGTCATTATGTATAAAAAGGGGGACGTTGTCTGCCGTAATGTGTAAAAAGGGACGCTGTCTACTGTAATGTGTAAAAAGGGGGACGCTGTCTGCCGTAATGTTTTAAAAGGGAAATGCTGTCTGCCGAAATGTGTAAAAAGGGAACGCTGTCTGCCGTATTGTGTAAAAAGGGGATGCTGTCTGTCATAATGTGTAAAATTGGGGACGCTGTCTGCCGTATTGTGTAAAAAGGGGACGCTGTCTTTCGTAATGTGTAAAAAGGGGGACGCTGTCTGCCGTAATGTGTAAAAGGGGGACGCTGTCTGCCATAATGTGTAAAATTGGGGACGCTGTCTGCTGTCTGCCATAATGTGTAAAAAGGGGGACGTTGTCATTATGTATAAAAAGGGGGACGTTGTCTGCCGTAATGTGTAAAAAGGGACGCTGTCTACTGTAATGTGTAAAAAGGGGGACGCTGTCTGCCGTAATGTTTTAAAAGGGAAATGCTGTCTGCCGAAATGTGTAAAAAGGGAACGCTGTCTGCCGTATTGTGTAAAAAGGGGATGCTGTCTGTCATAATGTGTAAAATTGGGGACGCTGTCTGCCGTAATGTGTTCAAAGGGGGATGCTGTCTGCCGTAATGTGTTAAGAGGATGCTGTCTGCTGTAATGTGTAAAAAGGGGATGCTGTTTGCCATAATGTGTAAAAAGGGGATGTGTAAAAAGGGATACGCTGTCTGCTGTAATGTGCAAAATGGGGACGCTGTATGCCATAATGTGTAAAATTGGGGACGCTGTCTGCCACAATGTGTAAACGGCACGCTGTCTGCCGTAATGTGTAAAAAGGGGGATGCTGTCTGCCGTAATGTGTAATAATGGGGATGCTGTCTGCTGTAATGTGTAATAAGGGGGACGCTGTCTGCCGTAATGTGTAAAAATTGGGGGACGCTGTCTGCCGAAATGTGTAAAAAGGGGACACTTTCTGTCAGAATGAGTAAAATTGGGGACGCTGTCTGCCGTAATGTGTAAAAAGGGGACACTGTCTGCCGTAATGTGTAAAAGGGGACGCTGTCTGACGTAATGTGTAAAAAGGGGGATGCTGTCTGCCGTAATGTGTAAAAAGGGGGATGCTGTCTGCCGTAATGTGTAAAAAGGGATGCTGTCTACTGTAATGTGTAAAAAGGGGGATGCTGTCTGCCGTAATGTCAAAAAAGGAAAGGCTGTCTGCCGTAATGTGTAAAAAGGGGACGCTTACTGCCGTAATGTGTAAAAATGGGATGCTGTCTGCCATAATGTGTAAAATTGGGGACGCTGTCTGCTGTAATGTGTAAAAAGGGGACGCTGTCTTTCGTAATGTGTAAAAAGGGGGACGCTGTCTGCCGTAATGTGTAAAAGGGGGACGCTGTCTACCATAATGTGTAAAATTGGGGACGCTGTCTGCTGTCTGCCATAATGTGTAAAAAGGGGGACGTTGTCATAATGTATAAAAAGGGGGATGTTGTCTGCTGTAATGTGTAAAAAGGGACGCTGTCTACTGTAATGTGTAAAAAGGGGGACGCTGTCTGCCGTAATGTGTTAAAAGGGAAATGCTGTCTGCCGAAATGTGTAAAAAGGAAACGCTGTCTGCCGTATTGTGTAAAAAGGGGGATGCTGTCTGCCGTAATGTGTAAAAAGGGGGATGCTCTCTGCCGTAATGTGTAAAAAGGGGATGCTGTCTGCCGTAATGTGTAAAAAGGGGAATGCTGTCTGCCGTTACATTTAAAAAGGGGACGCTGTCTGCTGTAATGTGTAAAAAGTGGACTGTCTACTGTAATGTGTAAAAAGGGGTACACTGTCTGCTGTAATGTGTAAAAAGGGGGACGCTCTTTACCGTAATGTGTAAAAAGGGGAATGCTGTCTGTCGTAATGTAAAAAGTGGGATGCTGTCTGCTGTAAAGTGTAAAAAGGGACGCTGTCTGCCGTAATGTGTACAACAGGGATGCTGTCTGCCGTAATGTGTTCAAAGGGGGATGCTGTCTGCCGTAATGTGTTAAAAGAGGATGCTGTATGCCTTAATGTGTAAAAAGGGGACGCTGTCTGCCATAATGTGTAAAATGGGGGGATGCTGTCTGCCGTAATGTGTAAAAAGGGGGACGCTGTCAGCTGTAATGTGTAAATAGGGGACGCTGTCTGCCATAATGTGTAAAATTGGGGACGCTGTCTGCCATAATGTGTAAAATGGCATGCTGTCTGCCGTAATGTGTAAAAAGGGGATGCTTTTTGACGTTACGTTTAAAAAGGGGACGCTGTCTGCTGTAATGTGTAAAAAGTGGATTGTCTGCTCTAATGTGTAAAAAGGGGGACACTGTCTGCCGTAATGTGTAGAATGGGGGACGCTGTCTGCCGTAATGTGTAAAAGAGGGACGCTTTCTGCCATAATGTGTAAAATTGGGGACGCTGTCTGCTGTCTGCCATAATGTGTAAAAAGGGTGACGTTGTCATTATGTATAAAAAGGGGGACGTTGTCTGCCGTAATGTGTAAAAAGGGACGCTGTCTACTGTAATGTGTAAAAAGGGGGACGCTGTCTGCCGTAATGTTTTAAAAGGGAAATGCTGTCTGCCGAAATGTGTAAAAAGGGAACGCTGTCTGCCGTATTGTGTAAAAAGGGGATGCTGTCTGTCATAATGTGTAAAATTGGGGACGCTGTCTGCCGTATTGTGTAAAAAGGGGACGCTGTCTTTCGTAATGTGTAAAAAGGGGGACGCTGTCTGCCGTAATGTGTAAAAGGGGGACGCTGTCTGCCATAATGTGTAAAATTGGGGACGCTGTCTGCTGTCTGCCATAATGTGTAAAAAGGGGGACGTTGTCATTATGTATAAAAAGGGGGACGTTGTCTGCCGTAATGTGTAAAAAGGGACGCTGTCTACTGTAATGTGTAAAAAGGGGGACGCTGTCTGCCGTAATGTTTTAAAAGGGAAATGCTGTCTGCCGAAATGTGTAAAAAGGGAACGCTGTCTGCCGTATTGTGTAAAAAGGGGATGCTGTCTGTCATAATGTGTAAAATTGGGGACGCTGTCTGCCGTAATGTGTAAACGGCATGCTGTCTGCCGTAATGTGTAAAAAGGGGGATGCTGTCTGCCGTAATGTGTAAAAAGGGGGATGCTCTCTGCCGTAATGTGTAAAAAGGGGGATGCTGTCTGCCGTTACATTTAAAAAGGGGACGCTGTCTGCTGTAATGTGCAAAAAGTGGACTGTCTACTGTAATGTGTAAAATGGGGGACACTGTCTGCTGTAATGTGTAAAGAGGGGGACGCTCTTTACCGTAATGTGTAAAAAGGGGGATGCTGTCTGTCGTAATGTAAAAAGTGGGATGCTGTCTGCTGTAAAGTGTAAAAAGGGATGCTGTCTGCCGTAATGTGTTTAAAGGGGGATGCTGTCTGCCGTAATGTGTAAAAAGGGGTACGCTGTCTGCCGTAATGTGTAAAAAGGAGGACCCTGTCTGCCGTAATGTGTAAAAAGGGGATGCTGTCTGCCGTTACATTTAAAAAGGGGACGCTGTTTGCTGTAATGTGTAAAAAGTTTACTGTCTGCTGTAATGTGTAAAAAGGGGAATACTGTCTGCCGTAATGTGTAAAAAGGGGGATGCTGTCTGCCGTAAAGTGTAAAAAGGGACTCTGTCTGCCGTAATGTGTACAAAGGGGGATGCTGTCTGCCGTAATGTGTTCAAAGGGGGATGCTGTATGCCGTAATGTGTTAAAAGAGGATGATGTCTGCTGTAATGTGTAAAAAGGTGATGCTGTTTGCCATAATGTGTAAAAAGGGGATGTGTAAAAAGGGGGACGCTGTCTGCTGTAATGTGTAAAAAGGGGACGCTGTATGCCATAATGTGTAAAATTGGGGACGCTGTCTGCTGTCTGCCATAATGTGTAAAAAGGGGGACATTGTCATAATGTATAAAAAGGGGGATGTTGTCTGCTGTAATGTGTAAAAAGGGACGCTGTCTACTGTAATGTGTAAAAAGGGGGACGCTGTCTACTGTAATGTGTTAAAAGGGAAATGCTGTCTGCCGAAATGTGTAAAAAGGAAACGCTGTCTGCCGTATTGTGTAAAAAGGGGACGCTGTCTATCATAATGTGTAAAATTGGGGGCCTGTCTGCCGTAATGTGTAAACGACACGCTGTCTGCCATAATGTGTAAAAAGGGGGATGCTGTCTGCCGTAATGTGTAAAAAGGGGGATGCTGTCTGCCGTAATGTGTAAAAAGGGGGATGCTCTCTGCCGTAATGTGTAAAAAGGGGATGCTGTCTGCCGTAATGTGTAAAAAGGGGGATGCTGTCTGCCGTAATGTGAAAAAGGGGATGCTGTCTGCCGTTACATTTAAAAAGGGGACGCTGTCTGCTGTAATGTGTAAAAAGTGGACTGTCTACTGTAATGTGTAAAAAGGGGTACACTGTCTGCTGTAATGTGTAAAAAGGGGGACGCTCTTTACCGTAATGTGTAAAAAGGGGATGCTGTCTGTCATAATGTAAAAAGTGGGATGCTGTCTGCTGTAAAGTGTAAAAAGGGACGCTGTCTGCCGTAATGTGTACAAAGGGGGATGCTATCTGCCGTAATGTGTTCAAAGGGGGATGCTGTCTGCCGTAATGTGTTAAAAGAGGATGCTGTATGCCTTAATGTGTAAAAAGGGGACGCTGTCTGCCATAATGTGTAAAAAGGGGGGATGCTGTCTGCCGTAATGTGTAAATAGGGGGACGCTGTCAGCTGTAATGTGTAAATAGGGGACGCTGTCTGCCATAATGTGTAAAATTGGGGACGCTGTCTGCCATAATGTGTAAAATGGCATGCTGTCTGCCGTAATGTGTAAAAAGGGGGACGCTGTCTGCCGTAATGTGTAAAAAGGGGATGCTTTTTGATGTTACGTTTAAAAAGGGGACGCTGTCTGCTGTAATGTGTAAAAAGGGGACGCTGTCTGCCATAATGTGTAAAAAGGGACGCTGTCTACTGTAATGTGAAAAAAGGGGGACTCTGTCTGCCATAATGTGTTTAAAGGGGAATTCTGTCTGCCGTAATGTGTAAAAAGGGTGACGCTGTCTGCCGTAATGTGTAAAAAGGAGGACCCTGTCTGCCGTAATGTGTAAAAAGGAGATGCTGTCTGCCGTTACATTTAAAAAGGGGACGCTGTTTGCTGTAATGTGTAAAAAGTTTACTGTCTGCTGTAATGTGTAAAAAGGGGAATACTGTCTGCCGTAATGTGTAAAAAGGGGTACGCTCTCTACCGTAATGTGTAAAAAGAGGGATGCTGTCTGCCGTAAAGTGTAAAAAGGGACTCTGTCTGCCGTAATGTGTACAAAGGGGGATGCTGTCTGCCGTAATGTGTTCAAAGGGGGATGCTGTCTGCCGTAATGTGTTAAGAGGATGCTGTCTGCTGTAATGTGTAAAAAGGGGATGCTGTTTGCCATAATGTGTAAAAAGGGATGTGTAAAAAGGGATACGCTGTCTGCTGTAATGTGCAAAAAGGGGACGCTGTATGCCATAATGTGTAAAATTGGGGACGCTGTCTGCCACAATGTGTAAACGGCACGCTGTCTGCCGTAATGTGTAAAAAGGGGGATGCTGTCTGCCGTAATGTGTAATAATGGGGATGCTGTCTGCTGTAATGTGTAATAAGGGGGACGCTGTCTGCCGTAATGTGTAAAAATTGGGGGACGCTGTCTGCCGAAATGTGTAAAAAGGGGACACTTTCTGTCAGAATGAGTAAAATTGGGGACGCTGTCTGCCGTAATGTGTAAAAAGGGGACACTGTCTGCCGTATTGTGTAAAAGGGGACGCTGTCTGACGTAATGTGTAAAAAGGGGGATGCTGTCTGCCGTAATGTGTAAAAAGGGGGATGCTGTCTGCCGTAATGTGTAAAAAGGGATGCTGTCTACTGTAATGTGTAAAAAGGGGGATGCTGTCTGCCGTAATGTCAAAAAAGGGGAGGCTGTCTGCCGTAATGTGTAAAAGGGGACGCTGTCTGACGTAATGTGTAAAAAGGGGGATGCTGTCTGCCGTAATGTGTAAAAAGGGGGATGCTGTCTGCCGTAATGTGTAAAAAGGGATGCTGTCTACTGTAATGTGTAAAAAGGGGGATGCTGTCTGCCGTAATGTCAAAAAAGGGGAGGCTGTCTGCCGTAATGTGTAAAAAGGGGACGCTTACTGCCGTAATGTGTAAAAATGGGATGCTGTCTGCCATAATGTGTAAAATTGGGGACGCTGTCTGCTGTAATGTGTAAAAAGGGGACGCTGTCTTTCGTAATGTGTAAAAAGGGGGGCGCTGTCTGCCGTAATGTGTAAAAGGGGGACGCTGTCTACCATAATGTGTAAAATTGGGGACGCTGTCTGCTGTCTGCCATAATGTGTAAAAAGGGGGACATTGTCATAATGTATAAAAAGGGGGATGTTGTCTGCTGTAATGTGTAAAAAGGGACGCTGTCTACTGTAATGTGTAAAAAGGGACGCTGTCTACTGTAATGTGTAAAAAGGGGGACGCTGTCTGCCGTAATGTGTTAAAAGGGAAATGCTGTCTGCCGAAATGTGTAAAAAGGAAACGCTGTCTGCCGTATTGTGTAAAAAGGGGATGCTGTCTGCCGTAATGTGTAAAAAGGGGGATGCTCTCTGCCGTAATGTGTAAAAAGGGGATGCTGTCTGCCGTAATGTGTAAAAAGGGGATGCTGTCTGCCATAATGTGTAAAAAGGGACGCTGTCTACTGTAATGTGAAAAAAGGGGGATGCTGTCTGCCGTAATGTGTAAAAAGGGATGCTGTCTACTGTAATGTGTAAAAAGGGGGATGCTGTCTGCCGTAATGTCAAAAAAGGGGAGGCTGTCTGCCGTAATGTGTAAAAAGGGGACGCTTACTACCGTAATGTGTAAAAAGGATGTGTAAAAAGGGGGACGCTGTCTACTGTAATGTGTAAAAAGGGGGACGCTGTCTGCCGTAACGTTTTAAAAGGGAAATGCTGTCTGCCGAAATGTGTAAAAAGGGAACGCTGTCTGCCGTATTGTGTAAAAAGGGGATGCTGTCTGTCATAATGTGTAAAATTGGGGACGCTGTCTGCCGTAATGTGTAAACGGCATGCTGTCTGCCGTAATGTGTAAAAAGGGGGATGCTGTCTGCCGTAATGTGTAAAAAGGGGGATGCTCTCTGCCGTAATGTGTAAAAAGGGGGATGCTGTCTGCCGTTTCATTTAAAAAGGGGACGCTGTCTGCTGTAATGTGTAAAAAGTGGACTGTCTACTGTAATGTGTAAAATGGGGGACACTGTCTGCTGTAATGTGTAAAGAGGGGGACGCTCTTTACCGTAATGTGTAAAAAGGGGGATGCTGTCTGTCGTAATGTAAAAAGTGGGATGCTGTCTGCTGTAAAGTGTAAAAAGGGATGCTGTCTGCCGTAATGTGTTTAAAGGGGGATGCTGTCTGCCGTAATGTGTAAAAAGGGGTACGCTGTCTGCCGTAATGTGTAAAAAGGAGGACCCTGTCTGCCGTAATGTGTAAAAAGGGGATGCTGTCTGCCGTTACATTTAAAAAGGGGACGCTGTTTGCTGTAATGTGTAAAAAGTTTACTGTCTGCTGTAATGTGTAAAAAGGGGAATACTGTCTGCCGTAATGTGTAAAAAGGGGGACGCTCTCTACCGTAATGTGTAAAAAGAGGGATGCTGTCTGCCGTAAAGTGTAAAAAGGGACTCTGTCTGCCGTAATGTGTACAAAGGGGGATGCTGTCTGCCGTAATGTGTTCAAAGGGGGATGCTGTATGCCGTAATGTGTTAAAAGAGGATGATGTCTGCTGTAATGTGTAAAAAGGTGATGCTGTTTGCCATAATGTGTAAAAAGGGGATGTGTAAAAAGGGGGACGCTGTCTGCTGTAATGTGTAAAAAGGGGACGCTGTATGCCATAATGTGTAAAATTGGGGACGCTGTCTGCTGTCTGCCATAATGTGTAAAAAGGGGGATGTTGTCATAATGTATAAAAAGGGGGATGTTGTCTGCTGTAATGTGTAAAAAGGGACGCTGTCTACTGTAATGTGTAAAAAGGGGGACGCTGTCTACTGTAATGTGTTAAAAGGGAAATGCTGTCTGCCGAAATGTGTAAAAAGGAAACGCTGTCTGCCGTATTGTGTAAAAAGGGGACGCTGTCTATCATAATGTGTAAAATTGGGGACCTGTCTGCCGTAATGTGTAAACGACACGCTGTCTGCCATAATGTGTAAAAAGGGGGATGCTGTCTGCCGTAATGTGTAAAAAGGGGGATGCTCTCTGCCGTAATGTGTAAAAAGGGGATGCTGTCTGCCATAATGTGTAACATTGGGGACGCTGTCTGCCGTAATGTGTAAAAAGGGGACGCTGTCTGCCATAATGTGTAAAAAGGGACGCTGTCTACTGTAATGTGAAAAAAGGGGGATGCTGTCTGCCATAATGTGTTTAAAGGGGGATGCTGTCTGCTGTAATGTGTAAAAAGGGGGACGCTGTCTGCCATAATGTGTAAAAAGGAGGACCCTGTCTGCCGTAATGTGTAAAAAGGGGATGCTGTCTGCCGTTACATTTAAAAAGGGGACGCTGTTTGCTGTAATGTGTAAAAAGTTTACTGCCTGCTGTAATGTGTAAAAAGGGGATGCTGTCTTTCGTAATGTGTAAAAAGGGGGACGCTGTCTGCCGTAATGTGTAAAAGGGGGACGCTGTCTACCATAATGTGTAAAATTGGGGACGCTGTCTGCTGTCTGCCATAATGTGTAAAAAGGGGGACGTTGTCATAATGTATAAAAAGGGGGATGTTGTCTACTGTAATGTGTAAAAAAGGGGGACGCTGTCTACCGTAATGTGTTAAAAGGGAAATGCTGTCTGCCGAAATGTGTAAAAAGGAAACGCTGTCTGCCGTATTGTGTAAAAAGGGGACGCTGTCTATCATAATGTGTAAAATTGGGGACCTGTCTGCCGTAATGTGTAAACGACACGCTGTCTGCCATAATGTGTAAAAAGGGGGATGCTGTCTGCCGTAATGTGTAAAAAGGGGGATGCTGTCTGCCGTAATGTGTAAAAAGGGGGATGCTCTCTGCCGTAATGTGTAAAAAGGGGATGCTGTCTGCCGTAATGTGTAAAAAGGGGGATGCTGTCTGCCGTAATGTGAAAAAGGGGATGCTGTCTGCCGTTACATTTAAAAAGGGGACGCTGTCTGCTGTAATGTGTAAAAAGTGGACTGTCTACTGTAATGTGTAAAAAGGGGTACACTGTCTGCTGTAATGTGTAAAAAGGGGGACGCTCTTTACCGTAATGTGTAAAAAGGGGATGCTGTCTGTCGTAATGTAAAAAGTGGATGCTGTCTGCTGTAAAGTGTAAAAAGGGACGCTGTCTGCCGTAATGTGTACAAAGGGGGATGCTATCTGCCGTAATGTGTTCAAAGGGGGATGCTGTCTGCCGTAATGTGTTAAAAGAGGATGCTGTATGCCTTAATGTGTAAAAAGGGGACGCTGTCTGCCATAATGTGTAAAAAGGGGGGATGCTGTCTGCCGTAATGTGTAAAAAGGGGGACGCTGTCAGCTGTAATGTGTAAATAGGGGACGCTGTCTGCCATAATGTGTAAAATTGGGGACGCTGTCTGCCATAATGTGTAAAATGGCATGCTGTCTGCCGTAATGTGTAAAAAGGGGGACGCTGTCTGCCGTAATGTGTAAAAAGGGGATGCTTTTTGATGTTACGTTTAAAAAGGGGACGCTGTCTGCTGTAATGTGTAAAAAGTTTACTGTCTGCTGTAATGTGTAAAAAGGGGAATACTGTCTGCCGTAATGTGTAAAAAGGGGTACGCTCTCTACCGTAATGTGTAAAAAGGGGTACGCTCTCTACCGTAATGTGTAAAAAGAGGGATGCTGTCTGCCGTAAAGTGTAAAAAGGGGTACGCTCTCTACCGTAATGTGTAAAAAGGGGGATGCTGTCTGCCGTAATGTGTTCAAAGGGGGATGCTGTCTGCCGCAATGTGTTAAGAGGATGCTGTCTGCTGTAATGTGTAAAAAGGGGATGCTGTTTGCCATAATGTGTAAAAAGGGATGTGTAAAAAGGGGACGCTGTATGCCATAATGTGTAAAATTGGGGACGCTGTCTGCCACAATGTGTAAACGGCACGCTGTCTGCCGTAATGTGTAAAAAGGGGGATGCTGTCTGCCGTAATGTGTAATAATGGGGATGCTGTCTGCTGTAATGTGTAATAAGGGGGACGCTGTCTGCCGTAATGTGTAAAAATTGGGGGACGCTGTCTGCCGAAATGTGTAAAAAGGGGACACTTTCTGTCAGAATGAGTAAAATTGGGGACGCTGTCTGCCGTAATGTGTAAAAAGGGGACACTGTCTGCCGTAATGTGTAAAAGGGGACGCTGTCTGACGTAATGTGTAAAAAGGGGGATGCTGTCTGCCGTAATGTGTAAAAAGGGGGATGCTGTCTGCCGTAATGTGTAAAAAGGGATGCTGTCTACTGTAATGTGTAAAAAGGGGGATGCTGTCTGCCGTAATGTCAAAAAAGGGGAGGCTGTCTGCCGTAATGTGTAAAAGGG
Organism: Pseudophryne corroboree; assembly: GCF_028390025.1. Classification (NCBI taxonomy): domain Eukaryota; kingdom Metazoa; phylum Chordata; class Amphibia; order Anura; family Myobatrachidae; genus Pseudophryne; species Pseudophryne corroboree. Next base: position 126,707,295 of record NC_086452.1, read on the forward strand.
GGACGCATACTGCCGTAATGTGTAAAAATGGGATGCTGTCTGCCATAATGTGAAAATTGGGGACGCTGTCTGCTGTAATGTGTAAAAAGGGGACGCTGTCTTTCGTAATGTGTAAAAAGGGGGACGCTGTCTGCCGTAATGTGTAAAAGGGGGACGCTGTCTACCATAATGTGTAAAATTGGGGACGCTGTCTGCTGTCTGCCATAATGTGTAAAAAGGGGGACGTTGTCATAATGTATAAAAAGGGGGATGTTGTCTGCTGTAATGTGTAAAAAGGGACGCTGTCTACTGTAATGTGTAAAAAGGGGGACGCTGTCTGCCGTAATGTGTTAAAAGGGAAATGCTGTCTGCCGAAATGTGTAAAAAGGAAACACTGTCTGCCGTACTGTGTAAAAAGGGGGATGCTGTCTGCCGTAATGTGTAAAAAGGGGGATGCTGTCTGCCGTAATGTGTAAAAAGGGGGATGCTCTCTGCCGTAATGTGTAAAAAGGGGATGCTGTCTGCCGTAATGTGTAAAAAGGGGGATGCTGTCTGCCGTTACATTTAAAAAGGGGACGCTGTCTGCTGTAATGTGTAAAAAGTGGACTGTCTACTGTAATGTGTAAAAAGGGGTACACTGTCTGCTGTAATGTGTAAAAAGGGGGACGCTCTTTACCGTAATGTGTAAAAAGGGGGATGCTGTCTGTCGTAATGTAAAAAGTGGGATGCTGTCTGCTGTAAAGTGTAAAAAGGGACGCTGTCTGCCGTAATGTGTACAAAGGGGGATGCTGTCTGCCGTAATGTGTTCAAAGGGGGATGCTGTCTGCCGTAATGTGTTAAAAGAGGATGCTGTATGCCTTAATGTGTAAAAAGGGGACGCTGTCTGCCATAATGTGTAAAACGGGGGGATGCTGTCTGCCGTAATGTGTAAAAAGGGGGACGCTGTCAGCTGTAATGTGTAAATAGGGGACGCTGTCTGCCATAATGTGTAAAATTGGGGACGCTGTCTGCCATAATGTGTAAAATGGCATGCTGTCTGCCGTAATGTGTAAAAAGGGGGACGCTGTCTGCCGTAATGTGTAAAAAGGGGATGCTTTTTGACGTTACGTTTAAAAAGGGGACGCTGTCTGCTGTAATGTGTAAAAAGTGGATTGTCTGCTCTAATGTGTAAAAAGGGGGACACTGTCTGCCGTAATGTGTAGAATGGGGGATGCTGTCTGCCGTAATGTGTTCTAAGGGGGATGCTGTCTGCCGTAATGTGTTAAAAGAGGATGCTGTCTGCTGTAATGTGTAAAAAGGGGATGCTGTTTGCCATAATGTGTAAAAAGGATGTGTAAAAAGGGGGACGCTGTCTGCTGTAATGTGTAAAAAGGGGACGCTGTATGCCATAATGTGTAAAATTGGGGACGCTGTCTGCCACAATGTGTAAACGGTACGCTGTCTGCCGTAATGTGTAAAAAGGGGGACGCTGTCTGCGGTATTGTGTAAAAAGGGGACGCTGTCTTTCGTAATGTGTAAAAAGGGGGACGCTGTCTGCCGTAATGTGTAAAAGAGGGACGCTGTCTGCCATAATGTGTAAAATTGGGGACGCTGTCTGCTGTCTGCCATAATGTGTAAAAAGGGGGACGTTGTCATTATGTATAAAAAGGGGGACGTTGTCTGCCGTAATGTGTAAAAAGGGACGCTGTCTACTGTAATGTGTAAAAAGGGGGACGCTGTCTGCCGTAATGTTTTAAAAGGGAAATGCTGTCTGCCGAAATGTGTAAAAAGGGAACGCTGTCTGCCGTATTGTGTAAAAAGGGGATGCTGTCTGTCATAATGTGTAAAATTGGGGACGCTGTCTGCCGTATTGTGTAAAAAGGGGACGCTGTCTTTCGTAATGTGTAAAAAGGGGGACGCTGTCTGCCGTAATGTGTAAAAGGGGGACGCTGTCTGCCATAATGTGTAAAATTGGGGACGCTGTCTGCTGTCTGCCATAATGTGTAAAAAGGGGGACGTTGTCATTATGTATAAAAAGGGTGACGTTGTCTGCCGTAATGTGTAAAAAGGGACGCTGTCTACTGTAATGTGTAAAAAGGGGGACGCTGTCTGCCGTAATGTTTTAAAAGGGAAATGCTGTCTGCAGAAATGTGTAAAAAGGGAACGCTGTCTGCCGTATTGTGTAAAAAGGGGATGCTGTCTGTCATAATGTGTAAAATTGGGGACGCTGTCTGCCGTAATGTGTAAACGGCACGCTGTCTGCCGTAATGTGTAAAAAGGGGGATGCTGTCTGCCGTAATGTGTAAAAAGGGGGATGCTCTCTGCCGTAATGTGTAAAAAGGGGGATGCTGTCTGCCGTTACATTTAAAAAGGGGACGCTGTCTGCTGTAATGTGTAAAAAGTGGACTGTCTACTGTAATGTGTAAAATGGGGGACACTGTCTGCTGTAATGTGTAAAGAGGGGGACGCTCTTTACCGTAATGTGTAAAAAGGGGGATGCTGTCTGTCGTAATGTAAAAAGTGGGATGGTGTCTGCTGTAAAGTGTAAAAAGGGATGCTGTCTGCCGTAATGTGTTTAAAGGGGGATGCTGTCTGCCGTAATGTGTAAAAAGGGGGACGCTGTCTGCCGTAATGTGTAAAAAGGAGGACCCTGTCTGCCGTAATGTGTAAAAAGGGGATGCTGTCTGCCGTTACATTTAAAAAGGGGACGCTGTTTGCTGTAATGTGTAAAAAGTTTACTGTCTGCTGTAATGTGTAAAAAGGGGAATACTGTCTGCCGTAATGTGTAAAAAGGGGGACGCTCTCTACCGTAATGTGTAAAAAGAGGGATGCTGTCTGCCGTAAAGTTTAAAAAGGGACTCTGTCTGCCGTAATGTGTACAAAGGGGGATGCTGTCTGCCGTAATGTGTTCAAAGGGGGATGCTGTATGCCGTAATGTGTTAAAAGAGGATGATGTCTGCTGTAATGTGTAAAAAGGTGATGCTGTTTGCCATAATGTGTAAAAAGGGGATGTGTAAAAAGGGGGACGCTGTCTGCTGTAATGTGTAAAAAGGGGACGCTGTATGCCATAATGTGTAAAATTGGGGACGCTGTCTGCTGTCTGCCATAATGTGTAAAAAGGGGGACGTTGTCATAATGTATAAAAAGGGGGATGTTGTCTGCTGTAATGTGTAAAAAGGGACGCTGTCTACTGTAATGTGTAAAAAGGGGGACGCTGTCTACCGTAATGTGTTAAAAGGGGGACGCTGTCTACCGTAATGTGTTAAAAGGGAAATGCTGTCTGCCGAAATGTGTAAAAAGGAAACGCTGTCTGCCGTATTGTGTAAAAAGGGGACGCTGTCTATCATAATGTGTAAAATTGGGGACCTGTCTGCCGTAATGTGTAAACGACACGCTGTCTGCCATAATGTGTAAAAAGGGGGATGCTGTCTGCCGTAATGTGTAAAAAGGGGGATGCTCTCTGCCGTAATGTGTAAAAAGGGGATGCTGTCTGCCGTAATGTGTAAAAAGGGGGATGCTGTCTGCCATAATGTGAAAAAGGGGATGCTGTCTGCCGTTACATTTAAAAAGGGGACGCTGTCTGCTGTAATGTGTAAAAAGTGGACTGTCTACTGTAATGTGTAAAAAGGGGTACACTGTCTGCTGTAATGTGTAAAAAGGGGGACGCTCTTTACCGTAATGTGTAAAAAGGGGATGCTGTCTGTCGTAATGTAAAAAGTGGGATGCTGTCTGCTGTAAAGTGCAAAAAGGGACGCTGTCTGCCGTAATGTGTACAAAGGGGGATGCTATCTGCCGTAATGTGTTCAAAGGGAGATGCTGTCTGCCGTAATGTGTTAAAAGAGGATGCTGTATGCCTTAATGTGTAAAAAGGGGACGCTGTCTGCCATAATGTGTAAAAAGGGGGGATGCTGTCTGCCGTAATGTGTAAAAAGGGGGACGCTGTCAGCTGTAATGTGTAGATAGGGGACGCTGTCTGCCATAATGTGTAAAATTGGGGACGCTGTCTGCCATAATGTGTAAAATGGCATGCTGTCTGCCGTAATGTGTAAAAAGGGGGACGCTGTCTGCCGTAATGTGTAAAAAGGGGATGCTTTTTGATGTTACGTTTAAAAAGGGGACGCTGTCTGCTGTAATGAGTAAAAAGGGGACGCTGTCTGCCATAATGTGTAAAAAGGGACGCTGTCTACTGTAATGTGAAAAAAGGGGGACTCTGTCTGCCATAATGTGTTTAAAGGGGGATTCTGTCTGCCGTAATGTGTAAAAAGGGGGACGCTGTCTGCCGTAATGTGTAAAAAGGAGGACCCTGTCTGCCGTAATGTGTAAAAAGGAGATGCTGTCTGCCGTTACATTTAAAAAGGGGACGCTGTTTGCTGTAATGTGTAAAAAGTTTACTGTCTGCTGTAATGTGTAAAAACGGGAATACTGTCTGCCGTAATGTGTAAAAAGGGGTACGCTCTCTACCGTAATGTGTAAAAAGAGGGATGCTGTCTGCCGTAAAGTGTAAAAAGGGACTCTGTCTGCCGTAATGTGTACAAAGGGGGATGCTGTCTGCCGTAATGTGTTCAAAGGGGGATGCTGTCTGCCGTAATGTGTTAAGAGGATGCTGTCTGCTGTAATGTGTAAAAAGGGGATGCTGTTTGCCATAATGTGTAAAAAGGGGATGTGTAAAAAGGGATACGCTGTCTGCTGTAATGTGCAAAATGGGGACGCTGTATGCCATAATGTGTAAAATTGGGGACGCTGTCTGCCACAATGTGTAAACGGTACGCTGTCTGCCGTAATGTGTAAAAAGGTGGATGCTGTCTGCCGTAATGTGTAATAATGGGGATGCTGTCTGCTGTAATGTGTAATAAGGGGGACGCTGTCTGCCGTAATGTGTAAAAATTGGGGGACGCTGTCTGCCGAAATGTGTAAAAAGGGGACACTTTCTGTCAGAATGAGTAAAATTGGGGACGCTGTCTGCCGTAATGTGTAAAAAGGGGACACTGTCTGCCGTAATGTGTAAAAGGGGACGCTGTCTGACGTAATGTGTAAAAAGGGGGATGCTGTCTGCCGTAATGTGTAAAAAGGGGGATGCTGTCTGCCGTAATGTGTAAAAAGGGATGCTGTCTACTGTAATGTGTAAAAAGGGGGATGCTGTCTGCCGTAATGTCAAAAAAGGAAAGGCTGTCTGCCGTAATGTGTAAAAAGGGGACGCTTACTGCCGTAATGTGTAAAAATGGGATGCTGTCTGCCATAATGTGTAAAATTGGGGACGCTGTCTGCTGTAATGTGTAAAAAGGGGACGCTGTCTTTCGTAATGTGTAAAAAGGGGGACGCTGTCTGCCGTAATGTGTAAAAGGGGGACGCTGTCTACCATAATGTGTAAAATTGGGGACGCTGTCTGCTGTCTGCCATAATGTGTAAAAAGGGGGACGTTGTCATAATGTATAAAAAGGGGGATGTTGTCTGCTGTAATGTGTAAAAAGGGACGCTGTCTACTGTAATGTGTAAAAAGGGGGACGCTGTCTGCCGTAATGTGTTAAAAGGGAAATGCTGTCTGCCGAAATGTGTAAAAAGGAAACGCTGTCTGCCGTATTGTGTAAAAAGGGGGACGCTGTCAGCTGTAATGTGTAAATAGGGGACGCTGTCTGCCATAATGTGTAAAATTGGGGACGCTGTCTGCCATAATGTGTAAAATGGCATGCTGTCTGCCGTAATGTGTAAAAAGGGGATGCTTTTTGACGTTACGTTTAAAAAGGGGACGCTGTCTGCTGTAATGTGTAAAAAGTGGATTGTCTGCTCTAATGTGTAAAAAGGGGGACACTGTCTGCCGTAATGTGTAGAATGGGGGACGCTGTCTGCCGTAATGTGTAAAAGAGGGACGCTTTCTGCCATAATGTGTAAAATTGGGGACGCTGTCTGCTGTCTGCCATAATGTGTAAAAAGGGTGACGTTGTCATTATGTATAAAAAGGGGGACGTTGTCTGCCGTAATGTGTAAAAAGGGACGCTGTCTACTGTAATGTGTAAAAAGGGGGACGCTGTCTGCCGTAATGTTTTAAAAGGGAAATGCTGTCTGCCGAAATGTGTAAAAAGGGAACGCTGTCTGCCGTATTGTGTAAAAAGGGGATGCTGTCTGTCATAATGTGTAAAATTGGGGACGCTGTCTGCCGTATTGTGTAAAAAGGGGACGCTGTCTTTCGTAATGTGTAAAAAGGGGGACGCTGTCTGCCGTAATGTGTAAAAGGGGGACGCTGTCTGCCATAATGTGTAAAATTGGGGACGCTGTCTGCTGTCTGCCATAATGTGTAAAAAGGGGGACGTTGTCATTATGTATAAAAAGGGGGACGTTGTCTGCCGTAATGTGTAAAAAGGGACGCTGTCTACTGTAATGTGTAAAAAGGGGGACGCTGTCTGCCGTAATGTGTTCAAAGGGGGATGCTGTATGCCGTAATGTGTTAAAAGAGGATGATGTCTGCTGTAATGTGTAAAAAGGTGATGCTGTTTGCCATAATGTGTAAAAAGGGGATGTGTAAAAAGGGGGACGCTGTCTGCTGTAATGTGTAAAAAGGGGACGCTGTATGCCATAATGTGTAAAATTGGGGACGCTGTCTGCTGTCTGCCATAATGTGTAAAAAGGGGGACATTGTCATAATGTATAAAAAGGGGGATGTTGTCTGCTGTAATGTGTAAAAAGGGACGCTGTCTACTGTAATGTGTAAAAAGGGGGACGCTGTCTACTGTAATGTGTTAAAAGGGAAATGCTGTCTGCCGAAATGTGTAAAAAGGAAACGCTGTCTGCCGTATTGTGTAAAAAGGGGACGCTGTCTATCATAATGTGTAAAATTGGGGGCCTGTCTGCCGTAATGTGTAAACGACACGCTGTCTGCCATAATGTGTAAAAAGGGGGATGCTGTCTGCCGTAATGTGTAAAAAGGGGGATGCTGTCTGCCGTAATGTGTAAAAAGGGGGATGCTCTCTGCCGTAATGTGTAAAAAGGGGATGCTGTCTGCCGTAATGTGTAAAAAGGGGGATGCTGTCTGCCGTAATGTGAAAAAGGGGATGCTGTCTGCCGTTACATTTAAAAAGGGGACGCTGTCTGCTGTAATGTGTAAAAAGTGGACTGTCTACTGTAATGTGTAAAAAGGGGTACACTGTCTGCTGTAATGTGTAAAAAGGGGGACGCTCTTTACCGTAATGTGTAAAAAGGGGATGCTGTCTGTCATAATGTAAAAAGTGGGATGCTGTCTGCTGTAAAGTGTAAAAAGGGACGCTGTCTGCCGTAATGTGTACAAAGGGGGATGCTATCTGCCGTAATGTGTTCAAAGGGGGATGCTGTCTGCCGTAATGTGTTAAAAGAGGATGCTGTATGCCTTAATGTGTAAAAAGGGGACGCTGTCTGCCATAATGTGTAAAAAGGGGGGATGCTGTCTGCCGTAATGTGTAAATAGGGGGACGCTGTCAGCTGTAATGTGTAAATAGTGGACGCTGTCTGCCATAATGTGTAAAATTGGGGACGCTGTCTGCCATAATGTGTAAAATAGCATGCTGTCTGCCGTAATGTGTAAAAAGGGGGACGCTGTCTGCCGTAATGTGTAAAAAGGGGATGCTTTTTGATGTTACGTTTAAAAAGGGGACGCTGTCTGCTGTAATGTGTAAAAAGGGGACGCTGTCTGCCATAATGTGTAAAAAGGGACGCTGTCTACTGTAATGTGAAAAAAGGGGGACTCTGTCTGCCATAATGTGTTTAAAGGGGGATTCTGTCTGCCGTAATGTGTAAAAAGGGTGACGCTGTCTGCCGTAATGTGTAAAAAGGAGGACCCTGTCTGCCGTAATGTGTAAAAAGGAGATGCTGTCTGCCGTTACATTTAAAAAGGGGACGCTGTTTGCTGTAATGTGTAAAAAGTTTACTGTCTGCTGTAATGTGTAAAAAGGGGAATACTGTCTGCCGCAATGTGTAAAAAGGGGTACGCTCTCTACCGTAATGTGTAAAAAGAGGGATGCTGTCTGCCGTAAAGTGTAAAAAGGGACTCTGTCTGCCGTAATGTGTACAAAGGGGGATGCTGTCTGCCGTAATGTGTTCAAAGGGGGATGCTGTCTGCCGTAATGTGTTAAGAGGATGCTGTCTGCTGTAATGTGTAAAAAGGGGATGCTGTTTGCCATAATGTGTAAAAAGGGATGTGTAAAAAGGGATACGCTGTCTGCTGTAATGTGCAAAAAGGGGACGCTGTATGCCATAATGTGTAAAATTGGGGACGCTGTCTGCCACAATGTGTAAACGGCACGCTGTCTGCCGTAATGTGTAAAAAGGGGGATGCTGTCTGCCGTAATGTGTAATAATGGGGATGCTGTCTGCTGTAATGTGTAATAAGGGGGACGCTGTCTGCCGTAATGTGTAAAAATTGGGGGACGCTGTCTGCCGAAATGTGTAAAAAGGGGACACTTTCTGTCAGAATGAGTAAAATTGGGGACGCTGTCTGCCGTAATGTGTAAAAAGGGGACACTGTCTGCCGTAATGTGTAAAAGGGGACGCTGTCTGACGTAATGTGTAAAAAGGGGGATGCTGTCTGCCGTAATGTGTAAAAAGGGGGATGCTGTCTGCCGTAATGTGTAAAAAGGGATGCTGTCTACTGTAATGTGTAAAAAGGGGGATGCTGTCTGCCGTAATGTCAAAAAAGGGGAGGCTGTCTGCCGTAATGTGTAAAAGGGGACGCTGTCTGACGTAATGTGTAAAAAGGGGGATGCTGTCTGCCGTAATGTGTAAAAAGGGGGATGCTGTCTGCCGTAATGTGTAAAAAGGGATGCTGTCTACTGTAATGTGTAAAAAGGGGGATGCTGTCTGCCGTAATGTCAAAAAAGGGGAGGCTGTCTGCCGTAATGTGTAAAAAGGGGACGCTTACTGCCGTAATGTGTAAAAATGGGATGCTGTCTGCCATAATGTGTAAAATTGGGGACGCTGTCTGCTGTAATGTGTAAAAAGGGGACGCTGTCTTTCGTAATGTGTAAAAAGGGGGGCGCTGTCTGCCGTAATGTGTAAAAGGGGGACGCTGTCTACCATAATGTGTAAAATTGGGGACGCTGTCTGCTGTCTGCCATAATGTGTAAAAAGGGGGACATTGTCATAATGTATAAAAAGGGGGATGTTGTCTGCTGTAATGTGTAAAAAGGGACGCTGTCTACTGTAATGTGTAAAAAGGGACGCTGTCTACTGTAATGTGTAAAAAGGGACGCTGTCTACTGTAATGTGTAAAAAGGGGGACGCTGTCTGCCGTAATGTGTTAAAAGGGAAATGCTGTCTGCCGAAATGTGTAAAAAGGAAACGCTGTCTGCCGTATTGTGTAAAAAGGGGATGCTGTCTGCCGTAATGTGTAAAAAGGGGGATGCTGTCTGCCGTAATGTGTAAAAAGGGGGATGCTCTCTGCCGTAATGTGTAAAAAGGGGATGCTGTCTGCCGTAATGTGTAAAAAGGGGATGCTGTCTGCCATAATGTGTAAAAAGGGACGCTGTCTACTGTAATGTGAAAAAAGGGGGATGCTGTCTGCCGTAATGTGTAAAAAGGGATGCTGTCTACTGTAATGTGTAAAAAGGGGGATGCTGTCTGCCGTAATGTCAAAAAAGGGGAGGCTGTCTGCCGTAATGTGTAAAAAGGGGACGCTTACTACCGTAATGTGTAAAAAGGATGTGTAAAAAGGGGGACGCTGTCTACTGTAATGTGTAAAAAGGGGGACGCTGTCTGCCGTAACGTTTTAAAAGGGAAATGCTGTCTGCCGAAATGTGTAAAAAGGGAACGCTGTCTGCCGTATTGTGTAAAAAGGGGATGCTGTCTGTCATAATGTGTAAAATTGGGGACGCTGTCTGCCGTATTGTGTAAAAAGGGGACGCTGTCTTTCGTAATGTGTAAAAAGGGGGACGCTGTCTGCCGTAATGTGTAAAAGGGGGACGCTGTCTGCCATAATGTGTAAAATTGGGGACGCTGTCTGCTGTCTGCCATAATGTGTAAAAAGGGGACGTTGTCATTATGTATAAAAAGGGGGACGTTGTCTGCCGTAATGTGTAAAAAGGGACGCTGTCTACTGTAATGTGTAAAAAGGGGGACGCTGTCTGCCGTAATGTTTTAAAAGGGAAATGCTGTCTGCCGAAATGTGTAAAAAGGGAACGCTGTCTGCCGTATTGTGTAAAAAGGGGATGCTGTCTGTCATAATGTGTAAAATTGGGGACGCTGTCTGCCGTAATGTGTAAACGGCATGCTGTCTGCCGTAATGTGTAAAAAGGGGGATGCTGTCTGCCGTAATGTGTAAAAAGGGAAATGCTGTCTGCCGAAATGTGTAAAAAGGGAACGCTGTCTGCCGTATTGTGTAAAAAGGGGATGCTGTCTGTCATAATGTGTAAAATTGGGGACGCTGTCTGCCGTAATGTGTAAACGGCATGCTGTCTGCCGTAATGTGTAAAAAGGGGGATGCTGTCTGCCGTAATGTGTAAAAAGGGGGATGCTCTCTGCCGTAATGTGTAAAAAGGGGGATGCTGTCTGCCGTTACATTTAAAAAGGGGACGCTGTCTGCTGTAATGTGCAAAAAGTGGACTGTCTACTGTAATGTGTAAAATGGGGGACACTGTCTGCTGTAATGTGTAAAGAGGGGGACGCTCTTTACCGTAATGTGTAAAAAGGGGGATGCTGTCTGTCGTAATGTAAAAAGTGGGATGCTGTCTGCTGTAAAGTGTAAAAAGGGATGCTGTCTGCCGTAATGTGTTTAAAGGGGGATGCTGTCTGCCGTAATGTGTAAAAAGGGGTACGCTGTCTGCCGTAATGTGTAAAAAGGAGGACCCTGTCTGCCGTAATGTGTAAAAAGGGGATGCTGTCTGCCGTTACATTTAAAAAGGGGACGCTGTTTGCTGTAATGTGTAAAAAGTTTACTGTCTGCTGTAATGTGTAAAAAGGGGAATACTGTCTGCCGTAATGTGTAAAAAGGGGGATGCTGTCTGCCGTAAAGTGTAAAAAGGGACTCTGTCTGCCGTAATGTGTACAAAGGGGGATGCTGTCTGCCGTAATGTGTTCAAAGGGGGATGCTGTATGCCGTAATGTGTTAAAAGAGGATGATGTCTGCTGTAATGTGTAAAAAGGTGATGCTGTTTGCCATAATGTGTAAAAAGGGGATGTGTAAAAAGGGGGACGCTGTCTGCTGTAATGTGTAAAAAGGGGACGCTGTATGCCATAATGTGTAAAATTGGGGACGCTGTCTGCTGTCTGCCATAATGTGTAAAAAGGGGGACATTGTCATAATGTATAAAAAGGGGGATGTTGTCTGCTGTAATGTGTAAAAAGGGACGCTGTCTACTGTAATGTGTAAAAAGGGGGACGCTGTCTACTGTAATGTGTTAAAAGGGAAATGCTGTCTGCCGAAATGTGTAAAAAGGAAACGCTGTCTGCCGTATTGTGTAAAAAGGGGACGCTGTCTATCATAATGTGTAAAATTGGGGGCCTGTCTGCCGTAATGTGTAAACGACACGCTGTCTGCCATAATGTGTAAAAAGGGGGATGCTGTCTGCCGTAATGTGTAAAAAGGGGGATGCTGTCTGCCGTAATGTGTAAAAAGGGGGATGCTCTCTGCCGTAATGTGTAAAAAGTTGATGCTGTCTGCCGTAATGTGTAAAAAGGGGGATGCTGTCTGCCGTAATGTGAAAAAGGGGATGCTGTCTGCCGTTACATTTAAAAAGGGGACGCTGTCTGCTGTAATGTGTAAAAAGTGGACTGTCTACTGTAATGTGTAAAAAGGGGTACACTGTCTGCTGTAATGTGTAAAAAGGGGGACGCTCTTTACCGTAATGTGTAAAAAGGGGATGCTGTCTGTCATAATGTAAAAAGTGGGATGCTGTCTGCTGTAAAGTGTAAAAAGGGACGCTGTCTGCCGTAATGTGTACAAAGGGGGATGCTATCTGCCGTAATGTGTTCAAAGGGGGATGCTGTCTGCCGTAATGTGTTAAAAGAGGATGCTGTATGCCTTAATGTGTAAAAAGGGGACGCTGTCTGCCATAATGTGTAAAAAGGGGGGATGCTGTCTGCCGTAATGTGTAAATAGGGGGACGCTGTCAGCTGTAATGTGTAAATAGGGGACGCTGTCTGCCATAATGTGTAAAATTGGGGACGCTGTCTGCCATAATGTGTAAAATGGCATGCTGTCTGCCGTAATGTGTAAAAAGGGGGACGCTGTCTGCCGTAATGTGTAAAAAGGGGATGCTTTTTGATGTTACGTTTAAAAAGGGGACGCTGTCTGCTGTAATGTGTAAAAAGGGGACGCTGTCTGCCATAATGTGTAAAAAGGGACGCTGTCTACTGTAATGTGAAAAAAGGGGGACTCTGTCTGCCATAATGTGTTTAAAGGGGGATTCTGTCTGCCGTAATGTGTAAAAAGGGTGACGCTGTCTGCCGTAATGTGTAAAAAGGAGGACCCTGTCTGCCGTAATGTGTAAAAAGGAGATGCTGTCTGCCGTTACATTTAAAAAGGGGACGCTGTTTGCTGTAATGTGTAAAAAGTTTACTGTCTGCTGTAATGTGTAAAAAGGGGAATACTGTCTGCCGTAATGTGTAAAAAGGGGTACGCTCTCTACCGTAATGTGTAAAAAGAGGGATGCTGTCTGCCGTAAAGTGTAAAAAGGGACTCTGTCTGCCGTAATGTGTACAAAGGGGGATGCTGTCTGCCGTAATGTGTTCAAAGGGGGATGCTGTCTGCCGTAATGTGTTAAGAGGATGCTGTCTGCTGTAATGTGTAAAAAGGGGATGCTGTTTGCCATAATGTGTAAAAAGGGATGTGTAAAAAGGGATACGCTGTCTGCTGTAATGTGCAAAAAGGGGACGCTGTATGCCATAATGTGTAAAATTGGGGACGCTGTCTGCCACAATGTGTAAACGGCACGCTGTCTGCCGTAATGTGTAAAAAGGGGGATGCTGTCTGCCGTAATGTGTAAAAAGGGATGCTGTCTACTGTAATGTGTAAAAAGGGGGATGCTGTCTGCCGTAATGTCAAAAAAGGGGAGGCTGTCTGCCGTAATGTGTAAAAGGGGACGCTGTCTGACGTAATGTGTAAAAAGGGGGATGCTGTCTGCCGTAATGTGTAAAAAGGGGGATGCTGTCTGCCGTAATGTGTAAAAAGGGATGCTGTCTACTGTAATGTGTAAAAAGGGGGATGCTGTCTGCCGTAATGTCAAAAAAGGGGAGGCTGTCTGCCGTAATGTGTAAAAAGGGGACGCTTACTGCCGTAATGTGTAAAAATGGGATGCTGTCTGCCATAATGTGTAAAATTGGGGACGCTGTCTGCTGTAATGTGTAAAAAGGGGACGCTGTCTTTCGTAATGTGTAAAAAGGGGGGCGCTGTCTGCCGTAATGTGTAAAAGGGGGACGCTGTCTACCATAATGTGTAAAATTGGGGACGCTGTCTGCTGTCTGCCATAATGTGTAAAAAGGGGGACATTGTCATAATGTATAAAAAGGGGGATGTTGTCTGCTGTAATGTGTAAAAAGGGACGCTGTCTACTGTAATGTGTAAAAAGGGACGCTGTCTACTGTAACGTGTAAAAAGGGGGACGCTGTCTGCCGTAATGTGTTAAAAGGGAAATGCTGTCTGCCGAAATGTGTAAAAAGGAAACGCTGTCTGCCGTATTGTGTAAAAAGGGGATGCTGTCTGCCGTAATGTGTAAAAAGGGGGATGCTCTCTGCCGTAATGTGTAAAAAGGGGATGCTGTCTGCCGTAATGTGTAAAAAGGGGATGCTGTCTGCCATAATGTGTAAAAAGGGACGCTGTCTACTGTAATGTGAAAAAAGGGGGATGCTGTCTGCCGTAATGTGTAAAAAGGGATGCTGTCTACTGTAATGTGTAAAAAGGGGGATGCTGTCTGCCGTAATGTCAAAAAAGGGGAGGCTGTCTGCCGTAATGTGTAAAAAGGGGACGCTTACTACCGTAATGTGTAAAAAGGATGTGTAAAAAGGGGGACGCTGTCTACTGTAATGTGTAAAAAGGGGGACGCTGTCTGCCGTAACGTTTTAAAAGGGAAATGCTGTCTGCCGAAATGTGTAAAAAGGGAACGCTGTCTGCCGTATTGTGTAAAAAGGGGATGCTGTCTGTCATAATGTGTAAAATTGGGGACGCTGTCTGCCGTATTGTGTAAAAAGGGGACGCTGTCTTTCGTAATGTGTAAAAAGGGGGACGCTGTCTGCCGTAATGTGTAAAAGGGGGACGCTGTCTGCCATAATGTGTAAAATTGGGGACGCTGTCTGCTGTCTGCCATAATGTGTAAAAAGGGGACGTTGTCATTATGTATAAAAAGGGGGACGTTGTCTGCCGTAATGTGTAAAAAGGGACGCTGTCTACTGTAATGTGTAAAAAGGGGGACGCTGTCTGCCGTAATGTTTTAAAAGGGAAATGCTGTCTGCCGAAATGTGTAAAAAGGGAACGCTGTCTGCCGTATTGTGTAAAAAGGGGATGCTGTCTGTCATAATGTGTAAAATTGGGGACGCTGTCTGCCGTAATGTGTAAACGGCATGCTGTCTGCCGTAATGTGTAAAAAGGGGGATGCTGTCTGCCGTAATGTGTAAAAAGGGGGATGCTCTCTGCCGTAATGTGTAAAAAGGGGGATGCTGTCTGCCGTTTCATTTAAAAAGGGGACGCTGTCTGCTGTAATGTGTAAAAAGTGGACTGTCTACTGTAATGTGTAAAATGGGGGACACTGTCTGCTGTAATGTGTAAAGAGGGGGACGCTCTTTACCGTAATGTGTAAAAAGGGGGATGCTGTCTGTCGTAATGTAAAAAGTGGGATGCTGTCTGCTGTAAAGTGTAAAAAGGGATGCTGTCTGCCGTAATGTGTTTAAAGGGGGATGCTGTCTGCCGTAATGTGTAAAAAGGGGTACGCTGTCTGCCGTAATGTGTAAAAAGGAGGACCCTGTCTGCCGTAATGTGTAAAAAGGGGATGCTGTCTGCCGTTACATTTAAAAAGGGGACGCTGTTTGCTGTAATGTGTAAAAAGTTTACTGTCTGCTGTAATGTGTAAAAAGGGGAATACTGTCTGCCGTAATGTGTAAAAAGGGGGACGCTCTCTACCGTAATGTGTAAAAAGAGGGATGCTGTCTGCCGTAAAGTGTAAAAAGGGACTCTGTCTGCCGTAATGTGTACAAAGGGGGATGCTGTCTGCCGTAATGTGTTCAAAGGGGGATGCTGTCTGCCGTAATGTGTTAAAAGAGGATGATGTCTGCTGTAATGTGTAAAAAGGTGATGCTGTTTGCCATAATGTGTAAAAAGGGGATGTGTAAAAAGGGGGACGCTGTCTGCTGTAATGTGTAAAAAGGGGACGCTGTATGCCATAATGTGTAAAATTGGGGACGCTGTCTGCTGTCTGCCATAATGTGTAAAAAGGGGGATGTTGTCATAATGTATAAAAAGGGGGATGTTGTCTGCTGTAATGTGTAAAAAGGGACGCTGTCTACTGTAATGTGTAAAAAGGGGGACGCTGTCTACTGTAATGTGTTAAAAGGGAAATGCTGTCTGCCGAAATGTGTAAAAAGGAAACGCTGTCTGCCGTAATGTGAAAAAGGGGATGCTGTCTGCCGTTACATTTAAAAAGGGGACGCTGTCTGCTGTAATGTGTAAAAAGTGGACTGTCTACTGTAATGTGTAAAAAGGGGTACACTGTCTGCTGTAATGTGTAAAAAGGGGGACGCTCTTTACCGTAATGTGTAAAAAGGGGATGCTGTCTGTCGTAATGTAAAAAGTGGGATGCTGTCTGCTGTAAAGTGTAAAAAGGGACGCTGTCTGCCGTAATGTGTACAAAGGGGGATGCTATCTGCCGTAATGTGTTCAAAGGGGGATGCTGTCTGCCGTAATGTGTTAAAAGAGGATGCTGTATGCCTTAATGTGTAAAAAGGGGACGCTGTCTGCCATAATGTGTAAAAAGGGGGGATGCTGTCTGCCGTAATGTGTAAAAAGGGGGACGCTGTCAGCTGTAATGTGTAAATAGGGGACGCTGTCTGCCATAATGTGTAAAATTGGGGACGCTGTCTGCCATAATGTGTAAAATGGCATGCTGTCTGCCGTAATGTGTAAAAAGGGGGACGCTGTCTGCCGTAATGTGTAAGAAGGGGATGCTTTTTGATGTTACGTTTAAAAAGGGGACGCTGTCTGCTGTAATGTGTAAAAAGGGGACGCTGTCTGCCATAATGTGTAAAAAGGGACGCTGTCTACTGTAATGTGAAAAAAGGGGGGCTCTGTCTGCCATAATGTGTTTAAAGGGGGATTCTGTCTGCCGTAATTTGTAAAAAGGGTGACGCTGTCTGCCGTAATGTGTAAAAAGGAGGACCCTGTCTGCCGTAATGTGTAAAAAGGAGATGCTGTCTGCCGTTACATTTAAAAAGGGGACGCTGTTTGCTGTAATGTGTAAAAAGTTTACTGTCTGCTGTAATGTGTAAAAAGGGGAATACTGTCTGCCGTAATGTGTAAAAAGGGGTACGCTCTCTACCGTAATGTGTAAAAAGAGGGATGCTGTCTGCCGTAAAGTGTAAAAAGGGACTCTGTCTGCCGTAATGTGTACAAAGGGGGATGCTGTCTGCCGTAATGTGTTCAAAGGGGGATGCTGTCTGCCGTAATGTGTTAAGAGGATGCTGTCTGCTGTAATGTGTAAAAAGGGGATGCTGTTTGCCATAATGTGTAAAAAGGGGATGTGTAAAAAGGGATACGCTGTCTGCTGTAATGTGCAAAAAGGGGACGCTGTATGCCATAATGTGTAAAATTGGGGACGCTGTCTGCCACAATGTGTAAACGGCACGCTGTCTGCCGTAATGTGTAAAAAGGGGGATGCTGTCTGCCGTAATGTGTAATAATGGGGATGCTGTCTGCTGTAATGTGTAAAAATTGGGGGACGCTGTCTGCCGAAATGTGTAAAAAGGGGACACTTTCTGTCAGAATGAGTAAAATTGGGGACGCTGTCTGCCGTAATGTGTAAAAAGGGGACACTGTCTGCCGTAATGTGTAAAAGGGGACGCTGTCTGACGTAATGTGTAAAAAGGGGGATGCTGTCTGCCGTAATGTGTAAAAAGGGGGATGCTGTCTGCCGTAATGTGTAAAAAGGGATGCTGTCTACTGTAATGTGTAAAAAGGGGGATGCTGTCTGCCGTAATGTCAAAAAAGGGGAGGCTGTCTGCCGTAATGTGTAAAAAGGGGACGCTTACTGCCGTAATGTGTAAAAATGGGATGCTGTCTGCCATAATGTGTAAAATTGGGGACGCTGTCTGCTGTAATGTGTAAAAAGGGGACGCTGTCTTTCGTAATGTGTAAAAAGGGGGACGCTGTCTGCCGTAATGTGTAAAAGGGGGACGCTGTCTACCATAATGTGTAAAATTGGGGACACTGTCTGCTGTCTGCCATAATGTGTAAAAAGGGGGACGTTGTCATAATGTATAAAAAGGGGGATGTTGTCTGCTGTAATGTGTAAAAAGGGACGCTGTCTACTGTAATGTGTAAAAAGGGACGCTGTCTACTGTAATGTGTAAAAAGGGACGCTGTCTACTGTAATGTGTAAAAAGGGGGACGCTGTCTGCCGTAATGTGTTAAAAGGGAAATGCTGTCTGCCGAAATGTGTAAAAAGGAAACGCTGTCTGCCGTATTGTGTAAAAAGGGGGATGCTGTCTGCCGTAATGTGTAAAAAGGGGGATGCTGTCTGCCGTAATGTGTAAAAAGGGGGATGCTCTCTGCCGTAATGTGTAAAAAGGGGATGCTGTCTGCCATAATGTGTAAAAAGGGACGCTGTCTACTGTAATGTGAAAAAAGGGGGACTCTGTCTGCCATAATGTGTTTAAAGGGGGATTCTGTCTGCCGTAATGTGTAAAAAGGGGGACGCTGTCTGCCGTAATGTGTAAAAAGGAGGACCCTGTCTGCCGTAATGTGTAAAAAGGAGATGCTGACTGCCGTTACATTTAAAAAGGGGACGCTGTTTGCTGTAATGTGTAAAAAGTTTACTGTCTGCTGTAATGTGTAAAAAGGGGAATACTGTCTGCCGTAATGTGTAAAAAGGGGTACGCTCTCTACCGTAATGTGTAAAAAGAGGGATGCTGTCTGCCGTAAAGTGTAAAAAGGGACTCTGTCTGCCGTAATGTGTAAAATTGGGGACGCTGTCTGCCATAATGTGTAAAATGGCATGCTGTCTGCCGTAATGTGTAAAAAGGGGGACGCTGTCTGCCGTAATGTGTAAGAAGGGGATGCTTTTTGATGTTACGTTTAAAAAGGGGACGCTGTCTGCTGTAATGTGTAAAAAGGGGACGCTGTCTGCCATAATGTGTAAAAAGGGACGCTGTCTACTGTAATGTGAAAAAAGGGGGGCTCTGTCTGCCATAATGTGTTTAAAGGGGGATTCTGTCTGCCGTAATTTGTAAAAAGGGTGACGCTGTCTGCCGTAATGTGTAAAAAGGAGGACCCTGTCTGCCGTAATGTGTAAAAAGGAGATGCTGTCTGCCGTTACATTTAAAAAGGGGACGCTGTTTGCTGTAATGTGTAAAAAGTTTACTGTCTGCTGTAATGTGTAAAAAGGGGAATACTGTCTGCCGTAATGTGTAAAAAGGGGTACGCTCTCTACCGTAATGTGTAAAAAGAGGGATGCTGTCTGCCGTAAAGTGTAAAAAGGGACTCTGTCTGCCGTAATGTGTACAAAGGGGGATGCTGTCTGCCGTAATGTGTTCAAAGGGGGATGCTGTCTGCCGTAATGTGTTAAGAGGATGCTGTCTGCTGTAATGTGTAAAAAGGGGATGCTGTTTGCCATAATGTGTAAAAAGGGGATGTGTAAAAAGGGATACGCTGTCTGCTGTAATGTGCAAAAAGGGGACGCTGTATGCCATAATGTGTAAAATTGGGGACGCTGTCTGCCACAATGTGTAAACGGCACGCTGTCTGCCGTAATGTGTAAAAAGGGGGATGCTGTCTGCCGTAATGTGTAATAATGGGGATGCTGTCTGCTGTAATGTGTAAAAATTGGGGGACGCTGTCTGCCGAAATGTGTAAAAAGGGGACACTTTCTGTCAGAATGAGTAAAATTGGGGACGCTGTCTGCCGTAATGTGTAAAAAGGGGACACTGTCTGCCGTAATGTGTAAAAGGGGACGCTGTCTGACGTAATGTGTAAAAAGGGGGATGCTGTCTGCCGTAATGTGTAAAAAGGGGGATGCTGTCTGCCGTAATGTGTAAAAAGGGATGCTGTCTACTGTAATGTGTAAAAAGGGGGATGCTGTCTGCCGTAATGTCAAAAAAGGGGAGGCTGTCTGCCGTAATGTGTAAAAAGGGGACGCTTACTGCCGTAATGTGTAAAAATGGGATGCTGTCTGCCATAATGTGTAAAATTGGGGACGCTGTCTGCTGTAATGTGTAAAAAGGGGACGCTGTCTTTCGTAATGTGTAAAAAGGGGGACGCTGTCTGCCGTAATGTGTAAAAGGGGGACGCTGTCTACCATAATGTGTAAAATTGGGGACACTGTCTGCTGTCTGCCATAATGTGTAAAAAGGGGGACGTTGTCATAATGTATAAAAAGGGGGATGTTGTCTGCTGTAATGTGTAAAAAGGGACGCTGTCTACTGTAATGTGTAAAAAGGGACGCTGTCTACTGTAATGTGTAAAAAGGGACGCTGTCTACTGTAATGTGTAAAAAGGGGGACGCTGTCTGCCGTAATGTGTTAAAAGGGAAATGCTGTCTGCCGAAATGTGTAAAAAGGAAACGCTGTCTGCCGTATTGTGTAAAAAGGGGGATGCTGTCTGCCGTAATGTGTAAAAAGGGGGATGCTGTCTGCCGTAATGTGTAAAAAGGGGGATGCTCTCTGCCGTAATGTGTAAAAAGGGGATGCTGTCTGCCATAATGTGTAAAAAGGGACGCTGTCTACTGTAATGTGAAAAAAGGGGGACTCTGTCTGCCATAATGTGTTTAAAGGGGGATTCTGTCTGCCGTAATGTGTAAAAAGGGGGACGCTGTCTGCCGTAATGTGTAAAAAGGAGGACCCTGTCTGCCGTAATGTGTAAAAAGGAGATGCTGACTGCCGTTACATTTAAAAAGGGGACGCTGTTTGCTGTAATGTGTAAAAAGTTTACTGTCTGCTGTAATGTGTAAAAAGGGGAATACTGTCTGCCGTAATGTGTAAAAAGGGGTACGCTCTCTACCGTAATGTGTAAAAAGAGGGATGCTGTCTGCCGTAAAGTGTAAAAAGGGACTCTGTCTGCCGTAATGTGTAAAAAGGGGGATGCTGTCTGCCGTAATGTGTAAAAAGGGATGCTGTCTTCTGTAATGTGTAAAAAGGGGGATGCTGTCTGCCGTAATGTCAAAAAAGGGGAGGCTGTCTGCCGTAATGTGTAAAAAGGGGACGCTTACTGCCGTAATGTGTAAAAATGGGATGCTGTCTGCCATAATGTGTAAAATTGGGGACGCTGTCTGCTGTAATGTGTAAAAAGGGGACGCTGTCTTTCGTAATGTGTAAAAAGGGGGACGCTGTCTGCCGTAATGTGTAAAATTGGGGACGCTGTCTGCTGTAATGTGTAAAAAGGGGACGCTGTCTTTCGTAATGTGTAAAAAGGGGATGCTGTTTGCCATAATGTGTAAAAAGGGGATGTGTAAAAAGGGATACGCTGTCTGCTGTAATGTGCAAAAAGGGGACGCTGTATGCCATAATGTGTAAAATTGGGGACGCTGTCTGCCACAATGTGTAAACGGCACGCTGTCTGCCGTAATGTGTAAAAAGGGGGATTCTGTCTGCCGTAATGTGTAATAATGGGGATGCTGTCTGCTGTAATGTGTAATAAGGGGGACGCTGTCTGCCGTAATGTGTAAAAATTGGGGGACGCTGTCTGCCGAAATGTGTAAAAAGGGGACACTTTCTGTCAGAATGAGTAAAATTGGGGACGCTGTCTGCCGTAATGTGTAAAAAGGGGACACTGTCAGCCGTAATGTGTAAAAGGGGACGCTGTCTGACGTAATGTGTAAAAAGGGGGATGCTGTCTGCCGTAATGTGTAAAAAGGGGGATGCTGTCTGCTGTAATGTGTAAAAAGGGATGCTGTCTACTGTAATGTGTAAAAAGGGGGATGCTGTCTGCCGTAATGTCAAAAAAGGGGAGGCTGTCTGCCGTAATGTGTAAAAAGGATGTGTAAAAAGGGGGACGCTGTCTACTGTAATGTGTAAAAAGGGGGACGCTGTCTGCCGTAATGTTTTAAAAGGGAAATGCTGTCTGCCGAAATGTGTAAAAAGGGAACGCTGTCTGCCGTATTGTGTAAAAAGGGGATGCTGTCTGTCATAATGTGTAAAATTGGGGACGCTGTCTGCCGTATTGTGTAAAAAGGGGACGCTGTCTTTCGTAATGTGTAAAAAGGGGGACGCTGTCTGCCGTAATGTGTAAAAGGGGGACGCTGTCTGCCATAATGTGTAAAATTGGGGACGCTGTCTGCTGTCTGCCATAATGTGTAAAAAGGGGGACTTTGTCATTATGTATAAAAAGGGGGACGTTGTCTGCCGTAATGTGTAAAAAGGGACGCTGTCTACTGTAATGTGTAAAAAGGGAACGCTGTCTGCCGTATTGTGTAAAAAGGGGATGCTGTCTGTCATAATGTGTAAAATTGGGGACGCTGTCTGCCGTAATGTGTAAACGGCATGCTGTCTGCCGTAATGTGTAAAAAGGGGGATGCTGTCTGCCGTAATGTGTAAAAAGGGGGATGCTCTCTGCCGTAATGTGTAAAAAGGGGGATGCTGTCTGCCGTTACATTTAAAAAGGGGACGCTGTCTGCTGTAATGTGTAAAAAGTGGACTGTCTACTGTAATGTGTAAAATGGGGGACACTGTCTGCTGTAATGTGTAAAGAGGGGGACGCTCTTTACCGTAATGTGTAAAAAGGGGGATGCTGTCTGTCGTAATGTAAAAAGTGGGATGCTGTCTGCTGTAAAGTGTAAAAAGGGATGCTGTCTGCCGTAATGTGTAAAAAGGGGTACGCTGTCTGCCGTAATGTGTAAAAAGGAGGACCCTGTCTGCCGTAATGTGTAAAAAGGGGATGCTGTCTGCCGTTACATTTAAAAAGGGGACGCTGTTTGCTGTAATGTGTAAAAAGTTTACTGTCTGCTGTAATGTGTAAAAAGGGGAATACTGTCTGCCGTAATGTGTAAAAAGGGGGACGCTCTCTACCGTAATGTGTAAAAAGAGGGATGCTGTCTGCCGTAAAGTGTAAAAAGGGACTCTGTCTGCCGTAATGTGTACAAAGGGGGATGCTGTCTGCCGTAATGTGTTCAAAGGGGGATGCTGTATGCCGTAATGTGTTAAAAGAGGATGATGTCTGCTGTAATGTGTAAAAAGGTGATGCTGTTTGCCATAATGTGTAAAAAGGGGATGTGTAAAAAGGGGGACGCTGTCTGCTGTAATGTGTAAAAAGGGGACGCTGTATGCCATAATGTGTAAAATTGGGGACGCTGTCTGCTGTCTGCCATAATGTGTAAAAAGGGGGATGTTGTCATAATGTATAAAAAGGGGGATGTTGTCTGCTGTAATGTGTAAAAAGGGACGCTGTCTACTGTAATGTGTAAAAAGGGGGACGCTGTCTACTGTAATGTGTTAAAAGGGAAATGCTGTCTGCCGAAATGTGTAAAAAGGAAACGCTGTCTGCCGTATTGTGTAAAAAGGGGACGCTGTCTATCATAATGTGTAAAATTGGGGACCTGTCTGCCGTAATGTGTAAACGACACGCTGTCTACCATAATGTGTAAAAAGGGGGATGCTGTCTGCCGTAATGTGTAAAAAGGGGGATGCTGTCTGCCGTAATGTGTAAAAAGGGGGATGCTCTCTGCCGTAATGTGTAAAAAGGGGATGCTGTCTGCCGTAATGTGTAAAAAGGGGGATGCTGTCTGCCGTAATGTGAAAAAGGGGATGCTGTCTGCCGTTACATTTAAAAAGGGGACGCTGTCTGCTGTAATGTGTAAAAAGTGGACTGTCTACTGTAATGTGTAAAAAGGGGTACACTGTCTGCTGTAATGTGTAAAAAGGGGGACGCTCTTTACCGTAATGTGTAAAAAGGGGATGCTGTCTGTCGTAATGTAAAAAGTGGGATGCTGTCTGCTGTAAAGTGTAAAAAGGGACGCTGTCTGCCGTAATGTGTACAAAGGGGGATGCTATCTGCCGTAATGTGTTCAAAGGGGGATGCTGTCTGCCGTAATGTGTTAAAAGAGGATGCTGTATGCCTTAATGTGTAAAAAGGGGACGCTGTCTGCCATAATGTGTAAAAAGGGGGGATGCTGTCTGCCGTAATGTGTAAAAAGGGGGACGCTGTCAGCTGTAATGTGTAAATAGGGGACGCTGTCTGCCATAATGTGTAAAATTGGGGACGCTGTCTGCCATAATGTGTAAAATTGGGGACGCTGTCTGCCATAATGTGTAAAATGGCATGCTGTCTGCCGTAATGTGTAAAAAGGGGGACGCTGTCTGCCGTAATGTGTAAGAAGGGGATGCTTTTTGATGTTACGTTTAAAAAGGGGACGCTGTCTGCTGTAATGTGTAAAAAGGGGACGCTGTCTGCCATAATGTGTAAAAAGGGACGCTGTCTACTGTAATGTGAAAAAAGGGGGGCTCTGTCTGCCATAATGTGTTTAAAGGGGGATTCTGTCTGCCGTAATGTGTAAAAAGGGTGACGCTGTCTGCCGTAATGTGTAAAAAGGAGGACCCTGTCTGCCGTAATGTGTAAAAAGGAGATGCTGTCTGCCGTTACATTTAAAAAGGGGACGCTGTTTGCTGTAATGTGTAAAAAGTTTACTGTCTGCTGTAATGTGTAAAAAGGGGAATACTGTCTGCCGTAATGTGTAAAAAGGGGTATGCTCTCTACCGTAATGTGTAAAAAGAGGGATGCTGTCTGCCGTAAAGTGTAAAAAGGGACTCTGTCTGTCGTAATGTGTACAAAGGGGGATGCTGTCTGCCGTAATGTGTTCAAAGGGGGATGCTGTCTGCCGTAATGTGTTAAGAGGATGCTGTCTGCTGTAATGTGTAAAAAGGGGATGCTGTTTGCCATAATGTGTAAAAAGGGGATGTGTAAAAAGGGATACGCTGTCTGCTGTAATGTGCAAAAAGGGGACGCTGTATGCCATAATGTGTAAAATTGGGGACGCTGTCTGCCACAATGTGTAAACGGCACGCTGTCTGCCGTAATGTGTAAAAAGGGGGATGCTGTCTGCCGTAATGTGTAATAATGGGGATGCTGTCTGCTGTAATGTGTAATAAGGGGGACGCTGTCTGCCGTAATGTGTAAAAATTGGGGGACGCTGTCTGCCGAAATGTGTAAAAAGGGGACACTTTCTGTCAGAATGAGTAAAATTGGGGACGCTGTCTGCCGTAATGTGTAAAAAGGGGACACTGTCTGCCGTAATGTGTAAAAGGGGACGCTGTCTGACGTAATGTGTAAAAAGGGGGATGCTGTCTGCCGTAATGTGTAAAAAGGGGGATGCTGTCTGCCGTAATGTGTAAAAAGGGATGCTGTCTACTGTAATGTGTAAAAAGGGGGATGCTGTCTGCCGTAATGTCAAAAAAGGGGAGGCTGTCTGCCGTAATGTGTAAAAAGGGGACGCTTACTGCCGTAATGTGTAAAAATGGGATGCTGTCTGCCATAATGTGTAAAATTGGGGACGCTGTCTGCTGTAATGTGTAAAAAGGGGACGCTGTCTTTCGTAATGTGTAAAAAGGGGGACGCTGTCTGCCGTAATGTGTAAAATTGGGGACGCTGTCTGCTGTAATGTGTAAAAAGGGGACGCTGTCTTTCGTAATGTGTAAAAAGGGGATGCTGTTTGCCATAATGTGTAAAAAGGGGATGTGTAAAAAGGGATACGCTGTCTGCTGTAATGTGCAAAAAGGGGACGCTGTATGCCATAATGTGTAAAATTGGGGACGCTGTCTGCCACAATGTGTAAACGGCACGCTGTCTGCCGTAATGTGTAAAAAGGGGGATGCTGTCTGCTGTAATGTGTAATAAGGGGGACGCTGTCTGCCGTAATGTGTAAAAATTGGGGGACGCTGTCTGCCGAAATGTGTAAAAAGGGGACACTTTCTGTCAGAATGAGTAAAATTGGGGACGCTGTCTGCCGTAATGTGTAAAAAGGGGACACTGTCAGCCGTAATGTGTAAAAGGGGACGCTGTCTGACGTAATGTGTAAAAAGGGGGATGCTGTCTGCCGTAATGTGTAAAAAGGGGGATGCTGTCTGCTGTAATGTGTAAAAAGGGATGCTGTCTACTGTAATGTGTAAAAAGGGGGATGCTGTCTGCCGTAATGTCAAAAAAGGGGAGGCTGTCTGCCGTAATGTGTAAAAAGGATGTGTAAAAAGGGGGACGCTGTCTACTGTAATGTGTAAAAAGGGGGACGCTGTCTGCCGTAATGTTTTAAAAGGGAAATGCTGTCTGCCGAAATGTGTAAAAAGGGAACGCTGTCTGCCGTATTGTGTAAAAAGGGGATGCTGTCTGTCATAATGTGTAAAATTGGGGACGCTGTCTGCCGTATTGTGTAAAAAGGGGACGCTGTCTTTCGTAATGTGTAAAAAGGGGGACGCTGTCTGCCGTAATGTGTAAAAGGGGGACGCTGTCTGCCATAATGTGTAAAATTGGGGACGCTGTCTGCTGTCTGCCATAATGTGTAAAAAGGGGGACTTTGTCATTATGTATAAAAAGGGGGACGTTGTCTGCCGTAATGTGTAAAAAGGGACGCTGTCTACTGTAATGTGTAAAAAGGGAACGCTGTCTGCCGTATTGTGTAAAAAGGGGATGCTGTCTGTCATAATGTGTAAAATTGGGGACGCTGTCTGCCGTAATGTGTAAACGGCATGCTGTCTGCCGTAATGTGTAAAAAGGGGGATGCTGTCTGCCGTAATGTGTAAAAAGGGGGATGCTCTCTGCCGTAATGTGTAAAAAGGGGGATGCTGTCTGCCGTTACATTTAAAAAGGGGACGCTGTCTGCTGTAATGTGTAAAAAGTGGACTGTCTACTGTAATGTGTAAAATGGGGGACACTGTCTGCTGTAATGTGTAAAGAGGGGGACGCTCTTTACCGTAATGTGTAAAAAGGGGGATGCTGTCTGTCGTAATGTAAAAAGTGGGATGCTGTCTGCTGTAAAGTGTAAAAAGGGATGCTGTCTGCCGTAATGTGTTTAAAGGGGGATGCTGTCTGCCGTAATGTGTAAAAAGGGGTACGCTGTCTGCCGTAATGTGTAAAAAGGAGGACCCTGTCTGCCGTAATGTGTAAAAAGGGGATGCTGTCTGCCGTTACATTTAAAAAGGGGACGCTGTTTGCTGTAATGTGTAAAAAGTTTACTGTCTGCTGTAATGTGTAAAAAGGGGAATACTGTCTGCCGTAATGTGTAAAAAGGGGGACGCTCTCTACCGTAATGTGTAAAAAGAGGGATGCTGTCTGCCGTAAAGTGTAAAAAGGGACTCTGTCTGCCGTAATGTGTACAAAGGGGGATGCTGTCTGCCGTAATGTGTTCAAAGGGGGATGCTGTATGCCGTAATGTGTTAAAAGAGGATGATGTCTGCTGTAATGTGTAAAAAGGTGATGCTGTTTGCCATAATGTGTAAAAAGGGGATGTGTAAAAAGGGGGACGCTGTCTGCTGTAATGTGTAAAAAGGGGACGCTGTATGCCATAATGTGTAAAATTGGGGACGCTGTCTGCTGTCTGCCATAATGTGTAAAAAGGGGGATGTTGTCATAATGTATAAAAAGGGGGATGTTGTCTGCTGTAATGTGTAAAAAGGGACGCTGTCTACTGTAATGTGTAAAAAGGGGGACGCTGTCTACTGTAATGTGTTAAAAGGGAAATGCTGTCTGCCGAAATGTGTAAAAAGGAAACGCTGTCTGCCGTATTGTGTAAAAAGGGGACGCTGTCTATCATAATGTGTAAAATTGGGGACCTTTCTGCCGTAATGTGTAAACGACACGCTGTCTACCATAATGTGTAAAAAGGGGGATGCTGTCTGCCGTAATGTGTAAAAAGGGGGATGCTGTCTGCCGTAATGTGTAAAAAGGGGGATGCTCTCTGCCATAATGTTAACAAGGGGATGCTGTCTGCCGTAATGTGTAAAAAGGGGGATGCTGTCTGCCGTAATGTGAAAAAGGGGATGCTGTCTGCCGTTACATTTAAAAAGGGGACGCTGTCTGCTGTAATGTGTAAAAAGTGGACTGTCTACTGTAATGTGTAAAAAGGGGTACACTGTCTGCTGTAATGTGTAAAAAGGGGGACGCTCTTTACCGTAATGTGTAAAAAGGGGATGCTGTCTGTCGTAATGTAAAAAGTGGGATGCTGTCTGCTGTAAAGTGTAAAAAGGGACGCTGTCTGCCGTAATGTGTACAAAGGGGGATGCTATCTGCCGTAATGTGTTCAAAGGGGGATGCTGTCTGCCGTAATGTGTTAAAAGAGGATGCTGTATGCCTTAATGTGTAAAAAGGGGACGCTGTCTGCCATAATGTGTAAAAAGGGGGGATGCTGTCTGCCGTAATGTGTAAAAAGGGGGACGCTGTCAGCTGTAATGTGTAAATAGGGGACGCTGTCTGCCATAATGTGTAAAATTGGGGACGCTGTCTGCCATAATGTGTAAAATTGGGGACGCTGTCTGCCATAATGTGTAAAATGGCATGCTGTCTGCCGTAATGTGTAAAAAGGGGGACGCTGTCTGCCGTAATGTGTAAGAAGGGGATGCTTTTTGATGTTACGTTTAAAAAGGGGACGCTGTCTGCTGTAATGTGTAAAAAGGGGACGCTGTCTGCCATAATGTGTAAAAAGGGACGCTGTCTACTGTAATGTGAAAAAAGGGGGGCTCTGTCTGCCATAATGTGTTTAAAGGGGGATTCTGTCTGCCGTAATGTGTAAAAAGGGTGACGCTGTCTGCCGTAATGTGTAAAAAGGAGGACCCTGTCTGCCGTAATGTGTAAAAAGGAGATGCTGTCTGCCGTTACATTTAAAAAGGGGACGCTGTTTGCTGTAATGTGTAAAAAGTTTACTGTCTGCTGTAATGTGTAAAAAGGGGAATACTGTCTGCCGTAATGTGTAAAAAGGGGTACGCTCTCTACCGTAATGTGTAAAAAGAGGGATGCTGTCTGCCGTAAAGTGTAAAAAGGGACTCTGTCTGTCGTAATGTGTACAAAGGGGGATGCTGTCTGCCGTAATGTGTTCAAAGGGGGATGCTGTCTGCCGTAATGTGTTAAGAGGATGCTGTCTGCTGTAATGTGTAAAAAGGGGATGCTGTTTGCCATAATGTGTAAAAAGGGGATGTGTAAAAAGGGATACGCTGTCTGCTGTAATGTGCAAAAAGGGGACGCTGTATGCCATAATGTGTAAAATTGGGGACGCTGTCTGCCACAATGTGTAAACGGCACGCTGTCTGCCGTAATGTGTAAAAAGGGGGATGCTGTCTGCCGTAATGTGTAATAATGGGGATGCTGTCTGCTGTAATGTGTAATAAGGGGGACGCTGTCTGCCGTAATGTGTAAAAATTGGGGGACGCTGTCTGCCGAAATGTGTAAAAAGGGGACACTTTCTGTCAGAATGAGTAAAATTGGGGACGCTGTCTGCCGTAATGTGTAAAAAGGGGACACTGTCTGCCGTAATGTGTAAAAGGGGACGCTGTCTGACGTAATGTGTAAAAAGGGGGATGCTGTCTGCCGTAATGTGTAAAAAGGGGGATGCTGTCTGCCGTAATGTGTAAAAAGGGATGCTGTCTACTGTAATGTGTAAAAAGGGGGATGCTGTCTGCCGTAATGTCAAAAAAGGGGAGGCTGTCTGCCGTAATGTGTAAAAAGGGGACGCTTACTGCCGTAATGTGTAAAAATGGGATGCTGTCTGCCATAATGTGTAAAATTGGGGACGCTGTCTGCTGTAATGTGTAAAAAGGGGACGCTGTCTTTCGTAATGTGTAAAAAGGGGGACGCTGTCTGCCGTAATGTGTAAAAGGGGGACGCTGTCTACCATAATGTGTAAAATTGGGGACACTGTCTGCTGTCTGCCATAATGTGTAAAAAGGGGGACGTTGTCATAATGTATAAAAAGGGGTATGTTGTCTGCTGTAATGTGTAAAAAGGGACGCTGTCTACTGTAATGTGTAAAAAGGGACGCTGTCTACTGTAATGTGTAAAAAGGGGGACGCTGTCTGCCGTAATGTGTTAAAAGGGAAATGCTGTCTGCCGAAATGTGTAAAAAGGAAACGCTGTCTGCCGTATTGTGTAAAAAGGGGGATGCTGTCTACCGTAATGTGTAAAAAGGGGGATGCTGTCTGCCGTAATGTGTAAAAAGGGGGATGCTCTCTGCCGTAATGTGTAAAAAGGGGATGCTGTCTGCCATAATGTGTAAAAAGGGACGCTGTCTACTGTAATGTGAAAAAAGGGGGACGCTGTCTGCCGTAATGTGTTAAAAGGGAAATGCTGTCTGCCGAAATGTGTAAAAAGGAAACGCTGTCTGCCGTATTGTGTAAAAAGGGGGATGCTGTCTGCCGTAATGTGTAAAAAGGGGGATGCTGTCTGCCGTAATGTGTAAAAAGGGGGATGCTCTCTGCCGTAATGTGTAAA
Source organism: Pseudophryne corroboree (assembly GCF_028390025.1). Taxonomy (NCBI): domain Eukaryota; kingdom Metazoa; phylum Chordata; class Amphibia; order Anura; family Myobatrachidae; genus Pseudophryne; species Pseudophryne corroboree. Next base: position 126,736,801 of record NC_086452.1, read on the forward strand.
AAGGGGATGCTGTCTGCCGTAATGTGTAAAAAGGGGGATGCTGTCTGCCGTTACATTTAAAAAGGGGACGCTGTCTGCTGTAATGTGTAAAAAGTGGACTGTCTACTGTAATGTGTAAAAAGGGGTACACTGTCTGCTGTAATGTGTAAAAAGGGGGACGCTCTTTACCGTAATGTGTAAAAAGGGGGATGCTGTCTGTCGTAATGTAAAAAGTGGGATGCTGTCTGCTGTAAAGTGTAAAAAGGGACGCTGTCTGCCGTAATGTGTACAAAGGGGGATGCTGTCTGCCGTAATGTGTTCAAAGGGGGATGCTGTCTGCCGTAATGTGTTAAAAGAGGATGCTGTATGCCTTAATGTGTAAAAAGGGGACGCTTTTTGACGTTACGTTTAAAAAGGGGACGCTGTCTGCTGTAATGTGTAAAAAGTGGATTGTCTGCTCTAATGTGTAAAAAGGGGGACACTGTCTGCCGTAATGTGTAGAATGGGGGATGCTGTCTGCCGTAATGTGTTCTAAGGGGGATGCTGTCTTCCGTAATGTGTTAAAAGAGGATGCTGTCTGCTGTAATGTGTAAAAAGGGGATGCTGTTTGCCATAATGTGTAAAAAGGATGTGTAAAAAGGGGGACGCTGTCTGCTGTAATGTGTAAAAAGGGGACGCTGTATGCCATAATGTGTAAAATTGGGGACGCTGTCTGCCACAATGTGTAAACGGTACGCTGTCTGCCGTAATGTGTAAAAAGGGGGATGCTGTCTGCCATAATGTGTAATAAGGGGGATGCTGTCTACTGTAATGTGTAATAAGGGGACGCTGTTTGCCATAATGTGTAAAAATTGGGGGACGCTGTCTGCCGTAATGTGTAAAAAGGGATGCTGTCTACTGTAATGTGTAAAAAGGGGGACGATGTCTACTGTAATGTGTAAAAAGGGGGACGCTGTCTGCCATAATGTGTAAAATTGGGGACGCTGTCTGCCATAATGTGTAAAATGGCATGCTGTCTGCCGTAATGTGTAAAAAGGGGGACGCTGTGTGCCGTAATGTGTAAGAAGGGGATGCTTTTTGATGTTACGTTTAAAAAGGGGACGCTGTCTGCTGTAATGTGTAAAAAGGGGACGCTGTCTGCCATAATGTGTAAAAAGGGACGCTGTCTACTGTAATGTGAAAAAAGGGGGGCTCTGTCTGCCATAATGTGTTTAAAGGGGGATTCTGTCTGCCGTAATGTGTAAAAAGGGTGACGCTGTCTGCCGTAATGTGTAAAAAGGAGGACCCTGTCTGCCGTAATGTGTAAAAAGGAGATGCTGTCTGCCGTTACATTTAAAAAGGGGACGCTGTTTGCTGTAATGTGTAAAAAGTTTACTGTCTGCTGTAATGTGTAAAAAGGGGAATACTGTCTGCCGTAATGTGTAAAAAGGGGTACGCTCTCTACCGTAATGTGTAAAAAGAGGGATGCTGTCTGCCGTAAAGTGTAAAAAGGGACTCTGTCTGTCGTAATGTGTACAAAGGGGGATGCTGTCTGCCGTAATGTGTTCAAAGGGGGATGCTGTCTGCCGTAATGTGTTAAGAGGATGCTGTCTGCTGTAATGTGTAAAAAGGGGATGCTGTTTGCCATAATGTGTAAAAAGGGGATGTGTAAAAAGGGATACGCTGTCTGCTGTAATGTGCAAAAAGGGGACGCTGTATGCCATAATGTGTAAAATTGGGGACGCTGTCTGCCACAATGTGTAAACGGCACGCTGTCTGCCGTAATGTGTAAAAAGGGGGATGCTGTCTGCCGTAATGTGTAATAATGGGGATGCTGTCTGCTGTAATGTGTAATAAGGGGAACGCTGTCTGCCGTAATGTGTAAAAATTGGGGGACGCTGTCTGCCGAAATGTGTAAAAAGGGGACACTTTCTGTCAGAATGAGTAAAATTGGGGACGCTGTCTGCCGTAATGTGTAAAAAGGGGACACTGTCTGCCGTAATGTGTAAAAGGGGACGCTGTCTGACGTAATGTGTAAAAAGGGGGATGCTGTCTGCCGTAATGTGTAAAAAGGGGGATGCTGTCTGCCGTAATGTGTAAAAAGGGATGCTGTCTACTGTAATGTGTAAAAAGGGGGATGCTGTCTGCCGTAATGTCAAAAAAGGGGAGGCTGTCTGCCGTAATGTGTAAAAAGGGGACGCTTACTGCCGTAATGTGTAAAAATGGGATGCTGTCTGCCATAATGTGTAAAATTGGGGACGCTGTCTGCTGTAATGTGTAAAAAGGGGACGCTGTCTTTCGTAATGTGTAAAAAGGGGGACGCTGTCTGCCGTAATGTGTAAAAGGGGGACGCTGTCTACCATAATGTGTAAAATTGGGGACACTGTCTGCTGTCTGCCATAATGTGTAAAAAGGGGGACGTTGTCATAATGTATAAAAAGGGGTATGTTGTCTGCTGTAATGTGTAAAAAGGGACGCTGTCTACTGTAATGTGTAAAAAGGGACGCTGTCTACTGTAATGTGTAAAAAGGGGGACGCTGTCTGCCGTAATGTGTTAAAAGGGAAATGCTGTCTGCCGAAATGTGTAAAAAGGAAACGCTGTCTGCCGTATTGTGTAAAAAGGGGGATGCTGTCTACCGTAATGTGTAAAAAGGGGGATGCTGTCTGCCGTAATGTGTAAAAAGGGGGATGCTCTCTGCCGTAATGTGTAAAAAGGGGATGCTGTCTGCCATAATGTGTAAAAAGGGACGCTGTCTACTGTAATGTGAAAAAAGGGGGACGCTGTCTGCCGTAATGTGTTAAAAGGGAAATGCTGTCTGCCGAAATGTGTAAAAAGGAAACGCTGTCTGCCGTATTGTGTAAAAAGGGGGATGCTGTCTGCCGTAATGTGTAAAAAGGGGGATGCTGTCTGCCGTAATGTGTAAAAAGGGGGATGCTCTCTGCCGTAATGTGTAAAAAGGGGATGCTGTCTGCCGTAATGTGTAAAAAGGGGGATGCTGTCTGCCGTTACATTTAAAAAGGGGACGCTGTCTGCTGTAATGTGTAAAAAGTGGACTGTCTACTGTAATGTGTAAAAAGGGGTACACTGTCTGCTGTAATGTGTAAAAAGGGGGACGCTCTTTACCGTAATGTGTAAAAAGGGGGATGCTGTCTGTCGTAATGTAAAAAGTGGGATGCTGTCTGCTGTAAAGTGTAAAAAGGGACGCTGTCTGCCGTAATGTGTACAAGGGGGGATGCTGTCTGCCGTAATGTGTTCAAAGGGGGATGCTGTCTGCCGTAATGTGTTAAAAGAGGATGCTGTATGCCTTAATGTGTAAAAAGGGGACGCTTTTTGACGTTACGTTTAAAAAGGGGACGCTGTCTGCTGTAATGTGTAAAAAGTGGATTGTCTGCTCTAATGTGTAAAAAGGGGGACACTGTCTGCCGTAATGTGTAGAATGGGGGATGCTGTCTGCCGTAATGTGTTCTAAGGGGGATGCTGTCTGCCGTAATGTGTTAAAAGAGGATGCTGTCTGCTGTAATGTGTAAAAAGGGGATGCTGTTTGCCATAATGTGTAAAAAGGATGTGTAAAAAGGGGGACGCTGTCTGCTGTAATGTGTAAAAAGGGGACGCTGTATGCCATAATGTGTAAAATTGGGGACGCTGTCTGCCACAATGTGTAAACGGTACGCTGTCTGCCGTAATGTGTAAAAAGGGGGATGCTGTCTGCCATAATGTGTAATAAGGGGGATGCTGTCTACTGTAATGTGTAATAAGGGGACGCTGTTTGCCATAATGTGTAAAAATTGGGGGACGCTGTCTGCCGTAATGTGTAAAAAGGGATGCTGTCTACTGTAATGTGTAAAAAGGGGGACGCTGTCTACTGTAATGTGTAAAAAGGGGGACGCTGTCTGCCATAATGTGTAAAATTGGGGACGCTGTCTGCCATAATGTGTAAAATGGCATGCTGTCTGCCGTAATGTGTAAAAAGGGGGACGCTGTCTGCCGTAATGTGTAAGAAGGGGATGCTTTTTGATGTTACGTTTAAAAAGGGGACGCTGTCTGCTGTAATGTGTAAAAAGGGGACGCTGTCTGCCATAATGTGTAAAAAGGGACGCTGTCTACTGTAATGTGAAAAAAGGGGGGCTCTGTCTGCCATAATGTGTTTAAAGGGGGATTCTGTCTGCCGTAATGTGTAAAAAGGGTGACGCTGTCTGCCGTAATGTGTAAAAAGGAGGACCCTGTCTGCCGTAATGTGTAAAAAGGAGATGCTGTCTGCCGTTACATTTAAAAAGGGGACGCTGTTTGCTGTAATGTGTAAAAAGTTTACTGTCTGCTGTAATGTGTAAAAAGGGGAATACTGTCTGCCGTAATGTGTAAAAAGGGGTACGCTCTCTACCGTAATGTGTAAAAAGAGGGATGCTGTCTGCCGTAAAGTGTAAAAAGGGACTCTGTCTGTCGTAATGTGTACAAAGGGGGATGCTGTCTGCCGTAATGTGTTCAAAGGGGGATGCTGTCTGCCGTAATGTGTTAAGAGGATGCTGTCTGCTGTAATGTGTAAAAAGGGGATGCTGTTTGCCATAATGTGTAAAAAGGGGATGTGTAAAAAGGGATACGCTGTCTGCTGTAATGTGCAAAAAGGGGACGCTGTATGCCATAATGTGTAAAATTGGGGACGCTGTCTGCCACAATGTGTAAACGGCACGCTGTCTGCCGTAATGTGTAAAAAGGGGGATGCTGTCTGCCGTAATGTGTAATAATGGGGATGCTGTCTGCTGTAATGTGTAATAAGGGGGACGCTGTCTGCCGTAATGTGTAAAAATTGGGGGACGCTGTCTGCCGAAATGTGTAAAAAGGGGACACTTTCTGTCAGAATGAGTAAAATTGGGGACGCTGTCTGCCGTAATGTGTAAAAAGGGGACACTGTCTGCCGTAATGTGTAAAAGGGGACGCTGTCTGACGTAATGTGTAAAAAGGGGGATGCTGTCTGCCGTAATGTGTAAAAAGGGGGATGCTGTCTGCCGTAATGTGTAAAAAGGGATGCTGTCTACTGTAATGTGTAAAAAGGGGGATGCTGTCTGCCGTAATGTCAAAAAAGGGGAGGCTGTCTGCCGTAATGTGTAAAAAGGGGACGCTTACTGCCGTAATGTGTAAAAATGGGATGCTGTCTGCCATAATGTGTAAAATTGGGGACGCTGTCTGCTGTAATGTGTAAAAAGGGGACGCTGTCTTTCGTAATGTGTAAAAAGGGGGACGCTGTCTGCCGTAATGTGTAAAAGGGGGACGCTGTCTACCATAATGTGTAAAATTGGGGACACTGTCTGCTGTCTGCCATAATGTGTAAAAAGGGGGACGTTGTCATAATGTATAAAAAGGGGTATGTTGTCTGCTGTAATGTGTAAAAAGGGACGCTGTCTACTGTAATGTGTAAAAAGGGACGCTGTCTACTGTAATGTGTAAAAAGGGGGACGCTGTCTGCCGTAATGTGTTAAAAGGGAAATGCTGTCTGCCGAAATGTGTAAAAAGGAAACGCTGTCTGCCGTATTGTGTAAAAAGGGGGATGCTGTCTACCGTAATGTGTAAAAAGGGGGATGCTGTCTGCCGTAATGTGTAAAAAGGGGGATGCTCTCTGCCGTAATGTGTAAAAAGGGGATGCTGTCTGCCATAATGTGTAAAAAGGGACGCTGTCTACTGTAATGTGAAAAAAGGGGGACGCTGTCTGCCGTAATGTGTTAAAAGGGAAATGCTGTCTGCCGAAATGTGTAAAAAGGAAACGCTGTCTGCCGTATTGTGTAAAAAGGGGGATGCTGTCTGCCGTAATGTGTAAAAAGGGGGATGCTGTCTGCCGTAATGTGTAAAAAGGGGGATGCTCTCTGCCGTAATGTGTAAAAAGGGGATGCTGTCTGCCGTAATGTGTAAAAAGGGGGATGCTGTCTGCCGTTACATTTAAAAAGGGGACGCTGTCTGCTGTAATGTGTAAAAAGTGGACTGTCTACTGTAATGTGTAAAAAGGGGTACACTGTCTGCTGTAATGTGTAAAAAGGGGGACGCTCTTTACCGTAATGTGTAAAAAGGGGGATGCTGTCTGTCGTAATGTAAAAAGTGGGATGCTGTCTGCTGTAAAGTGTAAAAAGGGACGCTGTCTGCCGTAATGTGTACAAAGGGGGATGCTGTCTGCCGTAATGTGTTCAAAGGGGGATGCTGTCTGCCGTAATGTGTTAAAAGAGGATGCTGTATGCCTTAATGTGTAAAAAGGGGACGCTTTTTGACGTTACGTTTAAAAAGGGGACGCTGTCTGCTGTAATGTGTAAAAAGTGGATTGTCTGCTCTAATGTGTAAAAAGGGGGACACTGTCTGCCGTAATGTGTAGAATGGGGGATGCTGTCTGCCGTAATGTGTTCTAAGGGGGATGCTGTCTGCCGTAATGTGTTAAAAGAGGATGCTGTCTGCTGTAATGTGTAAAAAGGGGATGCTGTTTGCCATAATGTGTAAAAAGGATGTGTAAAAAGGGGGACGCTGTCTGCTGTAATGTGTAAAAAGGGGACGCTGTATGCCATAATGTGTAAAATTGGGGACGCTGTCTGCCACAATGTGTAAACGGTACGCTGTCTGCCGTAATGTGTAAAAAGGGGGATGCTGTCTGCCATAATGTGTAATAAGGGGGATGCTGTCTACTGTAATGTGTAATAAGGGGACGCTGTTTGCCATAATGTGTAAAAATTGGGGGACGCTGTCTGCCGTAATGTGTAAAAAGGGATGCTGTCTACTGTAATGTGTAAAAAGGGGGACGCTGTCTACTGTAATGTGTAAAAAGGGGGACGCTGTCTGCCATAATGTGTAAAATTGGGGACGCTGTCTGCCATAATGTGTAAAATGGCATGCTGTCTGCCGTAATGTGTAAAAAGGGGGACGCTGTCTGCCGTAATGTGTAAGAAGGGGATGCTTTTTGATGTTACGTTTAAAAAGGGGACGCTGTCTGCTGTAATGTGTAAAAAGGGGACGCTGTCTGCCATAATGTGTAAAAAGGGACGCTGTCTACTGTAATGTGAAAAAAGGGGGGCTCTGTCTGCCATAATGTGTTTAAAGGGGGATTCTGTCTGCCGTAATGTGTAAAAAGGGTGACGCTGTCTGCCGTAATGTGTAAAAAGGAGGACCCTGTCTGCCGTAATGTGTAAAAAGGAGATGCTGTCTGCCGTTACATTTAAAAAGGGGACGCTGTTTGCTGTAATGTGTAAAAAGTTTACTGTCTGCTGTAATGTGTAAAAAGGGGAATACTGTCTGCCGTAATGTGTAAAAAGGGGTACGCTCTCTACCGTAATGTGTAAAAAGAGGGATGCTGTCTGCCGTAAAGTGTAAAAAGGGACTCTGTCTGTCGTAATGTGTACAAAGGGGGATGCTGTCTGCCGTAATGTGTTCAAAGGGGGATGCTGTCTGCCGTAATGTGTTAAGAGGATGCTGTCTGCTGTAATGTGTAAAAAGGGGATGCTGTTTGCCATAATGTGTAAAAAGGGGATGTGTAAAAAGGGATACGCTGTCTGCTGTAATGTGCAAAAAGGGGACGCTGTATGCCATAATGTGTAAAATTGGGGACGCTGTCTGCCACAATGTGTAAACGGCACGCTGTCTGCCGTAATGTGTAAAAAGGGGGATGCTGTCTGCCGTAATGTGTAATAATGGGGATGCTGTCTGCTGTAATGTGTAATAAGGGGGACGCTGTCTGCCGTAATGTGTAAAAATTGGGGGACGCTGTCTGCCGAAATGTGTAAAAAGGGGACACTTTCTGTCAGAATGAGTAAAATTGGGGACGCTGTCTGCCGTAATGTGTAAAAAGGGGACACTGTCTGCCGTAATGTGTAAAAGGGGACGCTGTCTGACGTAATGTGTAAAAAGGGGGATGCTGTCTGCCGTAATGTGTAAAAAGGGGGATGCTGTCTGCCGTAATGTGTAAAAAGGATGCTGTCTACTGTAATGTGTAAAAAGGGGGATGCTGTCTGCCGTAATGTCAAAAAAGGGGAGGCTGTCTGCCGTAATGTGTAAAAAGGGGACGCTTACTGCCGTAATGTGTAAAAATGGGATGCTGTCTGCCATAATGTGTAAAATTGGGGACGCTGTCTGCTGTAATGTGTAAAAAGGGGACGCTGTCTTTCGTAATGTGTAAAAAGGGGGACGCTGTCTGCCATAATGTGTAAAATTGGGGACACTGTCTGCTGTCTGCCATAATGTGTAAAAAGGGGGACGTTGTCATAATGTATAAAAAGGGGTATGTTGTCTGCTGTAATGTGTAAAAAGGGACGCTGTCTACTGTAATGTGTAAAAAGGGACGCTGTCTACTGTAATGTGTAAAAAGGGGGACGCTGTCTGCCGTAATGTGTTAAAAGGGAAATGCTGTCTGCCGAAATGTGTAAAAAGGAAACGCTGTCTGCCGTATTGTGTAAAAAGGGGGATGCTGTCTACCGTAATGTGTAAAAAGGGGGATGCTGTCTGCCGTAATGTGTAAAAAGGGGGATGCTCTCTGCCGTAATGTGTAAAAAGGGGATGCTGTCTGCCATAATGTGTAAAAAGGGACGCTGTCTACTGTAATGTGAAAAAAGGGGGACGCTGTCTGCCGTAATGTGTTAAAAGGGAAATGCTGTCTGCCGAAATGTGTAAAAAGGAAACGCTGTCTGCCGTATTGTGTAAAAAGGGGGATGCTGTCTGCCGTAATGTGTAAAAAGGGGGATGCTGTCTGCCGTAATGTGTAAAAAGGGGGATGCTCTCTGCCGTAATGTGTAAAAAGGGGATGCTGTCTGCCGTAATGTGTAAAAAGGGGGATGCTGTCTGCCGTTACATTTAAAAAGGGGACGCTGTCTGCTGTAATGTGTAAAAAGTGGACTGTCTACTGTAATGTGTAAAAAGGGGTACACTGTCTGCTGTAATGTGTAAAAAGGGGGACGCTCTTTACCGTAATGTGTAAAAAGGGGGATGCTGTCTGTCGTAATGTAAAAAGTGGGATGCTGTCTGCTGTAAAGTGTAAAAAGGGACGCTGTCTGCCGTAATGTGTACAAAGGGGGATGCTGTCTGCCGTAATGTGTTCAAAGGGGGATGCTGTCTGCCGTAATGTGTTAAAAGAGGATGCTGTATGCCTTAATGTGTAAAAAGGGGACGCTTTTTGACGTTACGTTTAAAAAGGGGACGCTGTCTGCTGTAATGTGTAAAAAGTGGATTGTCTGCTCTAATGTGTAAAAAGGGGGACACTGTCTGCCGTAATGTGTAGAATGGGGGATGCTGTCTGCCGTAATGTGTTCTAAGGGGGATGCTGTCTGCCGTAATGTGTTAAAAGAGGATGCTGTCTGCTGTAATGTGTAAAAAGGGGATGCTGTTTGCCATAATGTGTAAAAAGGATGTGTAAAAAGGGGGACGCTGTCTGCTGTAATGTGTAAAAAGGGGACGCTGTATGCCATAATGTGTAAAATTGGGGACGCTGTCTGCCACAATGTGTAAACGGTACGCTGTCTGCCGTAATGTGTAAAAAGGGGGATGCTGTCTGCCATAATGTGTAATAAGGGGGATGCTGTCTACTGTAATGTGTAATAAGGGGACGCTGTTTGCCATAATGTGTAAAAATTGGGGGACGCTGTCTGCCGTAATGTGTAAAAAGGGATGCTGTCTACTGTAATGTGTAAAAAGGGGGACGCTGTCTACTGTAATGTGTAAAAAGGGGGACGCTGTCTGCCATAATGTGTAAAATTGGGGACGCTGTCTGCCATAATGTGTAAAATGGCATGCTGTCTGCCGTAATGTGTAAAAAGGGGGACGCTGTCTGCCGTAATGTGTAAGAAGGGGATGCTTTTTGATGTTACGTTTAAAAAGGGGACGCTGTCTGCTGTAATGTGTAAAAAGGGGACGCTGTCTGCCATAATGTGTAAAAAGGGACGCTGTCTACTGTAATGTGAAAAAAGGGGGGCTCTGTCTGCCATAATGTGTTTAAAGGGGGATTCTGTCTGCCGTAATGTGTAAAAAGGGTGACGCTGTCTGCCGTAATGTGTAAAAAGGAGGACCCTGTCTGCCGTAATGTGTAAAAAGGAGATGCTGTCTGCCGTTACATTTAAAAAGGGGACGCTGTTTGCTGTAATGTGTAAAAAGTTTACTGTCTGCTGTAATGTGTAAAAAGGGGAATACTGTCTGCCGTAATGTGTAAAAAGGGGTACGCTCTCTACCGTAATGTGTAAAAAGAGGGATGCTGTCTGCCGTAAAGTGTAAAAAGGGACTCTGTCTGTCGTAATGTGTACAAAGGGGGATGCTGTCTGCCGTAATGTGTTCAAAGGGGGATGCTGTCTGCCGTAATGTGTTAAGAGGATGCTGTCTGCTGTAATGTGTAAAAAGGGGATGCTGTTTGCCATAATGTGTAAAAAGGGGATGTGTAAAAAGGGATACGCTGTCTGCTGTAATGTGCAAAAAGGGGACGCTGTATGCCATAATGTGTAAAATTGGGGACGCTGTCTGCCACAATGTGTAAACGGCACGCTGTCTGCCGTAATGTGTAAAAAGGGGGATGCTGTCTGCCGTAATGTGTAATAATGGGGATGCTGTCTGCTGTAATGTGTAATAAGGGGGACGCTGTCTGCCGTAATGTGTAAAAATTGGGGGACGCTGTCTGCCGAAATGTGTAAAAAGGGGACACTTTCTGTCAGAATGAGTAAAATTGGGGACGCTGTCTGCCGTAATGTGTAAAAAGGGGACACTGTCTGCCGTAATGTGTAAAAGGGGACGCTGTCTGACGTAATGTGTAAAAAGGGGGATGCTGTCTGCCGTAATGTGTAAAAAGGGGGATGCTGTCTGCCGTAATGTGTAAAAAGGGATGCTGTCTACTGTAATGTGTAAAAAGGGGGATGCTGTCTGCCGTAATGTCAAAAAAGGGGAGGCTGTCTGCCGTAATGTGTAAAAAGGGGACGCTTACTGCCGTAATGTGTAAAAATGGGATGCTGTCTGCCATAATGTGTAAAATTGGGGACGCTGTCTGCTGTAATGTGTAAAAAGGGGACGCTGTCTTTCGTAATGTGTAAAAAGGGGGACGCTGTCTGCCGTAATGTGTAAAAGGGGGACGCTGTCTACCATAATGTGTAAAATTGGGGACACTGTCTGCTGTCTGCCATAATGTGTAAAAAGGGGGACGTTGTCATAATGTATAAAAAGGGGTATGTTGTCTGCTGTAATGTGTAAAAAGGGACGCTGTCTACTGTAATGTGTAAAAAGGGACGCTGTCTACTGTAATGTGTAAAAAGGGGGACGCTGTCTGCCGTAATGTGTTAAAAGGGAAATGCTGTCTGCCGAAATGTGTAAAAAGGAAACGCTGTCTGCCGTATTGTGTAAAAAGGGGGATGCTGTCTACCGTAATGTGTAAAAAGGGGGATGCTGTCTGCCGTAATGTGTAAAAAGGGGGATGCTCTCTGCCGTAATGTGTAAAAAGGGGATGCTGTCTGCCATAATGTGTAAAAAGGGACGCTGTCTACTGTAATGTGAAAAAAGGGGGACGCTGTCTGCCGTAATGTGTTAAAAGGGAAATGCTGTCTGCCGAAATGTGTAAAAAGGAAACGCTGTCTGCCGTATTGTGTAAAAAGGGGGATGCTGTCTGCCGTAATGTGTAAAAAGGGGGATGCTGTCTGCCGTAATGTGTAAAAAGGGGGATGCTCTCTGCCGTAATGTGTAAAAAGGGGATGCTGTCTGCCGTAATGTGTAAAAAGGGGGATGCTGTCTGCCGTTACATTTAAAAAGGGGACGCTGTCTGCTGTAATGTGTAAAAAGTGGACTGTCTACTGTAATGTGTAAAAAGGGGTACACTGTCTGCTGTAATGTGTAAAAAGGGGGACGCTCTTTACCGTAATGTGTAAAAAGGGGGATGCTGTCTGTCGTAATGTAAAAAGTGGGATGCTGTCTGCTGTAAAGTGTAAAAAGGGACGCTGTCTGCCGTAATGTGTACAAAGGGGGATGCTGTCTGCCGTAATGTGTTCAAAGGGGGATGCTGTCTGCCGTAATGTGTTAAAAGAGGATGCTGTATGCCTTAATGTGTAAAAAGGGGACGCTTTTTGACGTTACGTTTAAAAAGGGGACGCTGTCTGCTGTAATGTGTAAAAAGTGGATTGTCTGCTCTAATGTGTAAAAAGGGGGACACTGTCTGCCGTAATGTGTAGAATGGGGGATGCTGTCTGCCGTAATGTGTTCTAAGGGGGATGCTGTCTGCCGTAATGTGTTAAAAGAGGATGCTGTCTGCTGTAATGTGTAAAAAGGGGATGCTGTTTGCCATAATGTGTAAAAAGGATGTGTAAAAAGGGGGACGCTGTCTGCTGTAATGTGTAAAAAGGGGACGCTGTATGCCATAATGTGTAAAATTGGGGACGCTGTCTGCCACAATGTGTAAACGGTACGCTGTCTGCCGTAATGTGTAAAAAGGGGGATGCTGTCTGCCATAATGTGTAATAAGGGGGATGCTGTCTACTGTAATGTGTAATAAGGGGACGCTGTTTGCCATAATGTGTAAAAATTGGGGGACGCTGTCTGCCGTAATGTGTAAAAAGGGATGCTGTCTACTGTAATGTGTAAAAAGGGGGACGCTGTCTACTGTAATGTGTAAAAAGGGGGACGCTGTCTGCCGTAATGTTTTAAAAGGGAAATGCTGTCTGCCGAAATGTGTAAAAAGGGAACGCTGTCTGCCGTATTGTGTAAAAAGGGGATGCTGTCTGTCATAATGTGTAAAATTGGGGACGCTGTCTGCCGTATTGTGTAAAAAGGGGACGCTGTCTTTCGTAATGTGTAAAAAGGGGGACGCTGTCTGCCGTAATGTGTAAAAGGGGGACGCTGTCTGCCATAATGTGTAAAATTGGGGACGCTGTCTGCTGTCTGCCATAATGTGTAAAAAGGGGACGTTGTCATTATGTATAAAAAGGGGGATGTTGTCTGCCGTAATGTGTAAAAAGGGACGCTGTCTACTGTAATGTGTAAAAAGGGGGACGCTGTCTGCCGTAATGTTTTAAAAGGGAAATGCTGTCTGCCGAAATGTGTAAAAAGGGAACGCTGTCTGCCGTATTGTGTAAAAAGGGGATGCTGTCTGTCATAATGTGTAAAATTGGGGACGCTGTCTGCCGTAATGTGTAAACGGCATGCTGTCTGCCGTAATGTGTAAAAAGGGGGATGCTGTCTGCCGTAATGTGTAAAAAGGGGGATGCTCTCTGCCGTAATGTGTAAAAAGGGGGATGCTGTCTGCCGTTACATTTAAAAAGGGGACGCTGTCTGCTGTAATGTGTAAAAAGTGGACTGTCTACTGTAATGTGTAAAATGGGGGACACTGTCTGCTGTAATGTGTAAAGAGGGGGACGCTCTTTACCGTAATGTGTAAAAAGGGGGATGCTGTCTGTCGTAATGTAAAAAGTGGGATGCTGTCTGCTGTAAAGTGTAAAAAGGGATGCTGTCTGACGTAATGTGTTTAAAGGGGGATGCTGTCTGCCGTAATGTGTAAAAAGGGGTACGCTGTCTGCCGTAATGTGTAAAAAGGAGGACCCTGTCTGCCGTAATGTGTAAAAAGGGGATGCTGTCTGCCGTTACATTTAAAAAGGGGACGCTGTTTGCTGTAATGTGTAAAAAGTTTACTGTCTGCTGTAATGTGTAAAAAGGGGAATACTGTCTGCCGTAATGTGTAAAAAGGGGGACGCTCTCTACCGTAATGTGTAAAAAGAGGGATGCTGTCTGCCGTAAAGTGTAAAAAGGGACTCTGTCTGCCGTAATGTGTACAAAGGGGGATGCTGTCTGCCGTAATGTGTTCAAAGGGGGATGCTGTATGCCGTAATGTGTTAAAAGAGGATGATGTCTGCTGTAATGTGTAAAAAGGTGATGCTGTTTGCCATAATGTGTAAAAAGGGGATGTGTAAAAAGGGGGACGCTGTCTGCTGTAATGTGTAAAAAGGGGACGCTGTATGCCATAATGTGTAAAATTGGGGACGCTGTCTGCTGTCTGCCATAATGTGTAAAAAGGAGGACGTTGTCATAATGTATAAAAAGGGGGATGTTGTCTGCTGTAATGTGTAAAAAGGGACGCTGTCTACTGTAATGTGTAAAAAGGGGGACGCTGTCTACTGTAATGTGTTAAAAGGGAAATGCTGTCTGCCGAAATGTGTAAAAAGGAAACGCTGTCTGACGTATTGTGTAAAAAGGGGACGCTGTCTATCATAATGTGTAAAATTGGGGACCTGTCTGCCGTAATGTGTAAACGACACGCTGTCTGCCATAATGTGTAAAAAGGGGGATGCTGTCTGCCGTAATGTGTAAAAAGGGGGATGCTCTCTGCCGTAATGTGTAAAAAGGGGATGCTGTCTGCCGTAATGTGTAAAAAGGGGGATGCTGTCTGCCGTAATGTGAAAAAGGGGATGCTGTCTGCCGTTACATTTAAAAAGGGGACGCTGTCTGCTGTAATGTGTAAAAAGTGGACTGTCTACTGTAATGTGTAAAAAGGGTACACTGTCTGCTGTAATGTGTAAAAAGGGAACGCTGTCTGCCGTATTGTGTAAAAAGGGGATGCTGTCTGTCATAATGTGTAAAATTGGGGACGCTGTCTGCCGTATTGTGTAAAAAGGGGACGCTGTCTTTCGTAATGTGTAAAAAGGGGGACGCTGTCTGCCGTAATGTGTAAAACGGGGACGCTGTCTGCCATAATGTGTAAAATTGGGGACGCTGTCTGCTGTCTGCCATAATGTGTAAAAAGGGGGACGTTGTCATTATGTATAAAAAGGGGGACGTTGTCTGCCGTAATGTGTAAAAAGGGACGCTGTCTACTGTAATGTGTAAAAAGGGGGACGCTGTCTGCCGTAATGTTTTAAAAGGGAAATGCTGTCTGCCGAAATGTGTAAAAAGGGAACGCTGTCTGCCGTATTGTGTAAAAAGGGGATGCTGTCTGTCATAATGTGTAAAATTGGGGACGCTGTCTGCCGTAATGTGTAAACGGCATGCTGTCTGCCGTAATGTGTAAAAAGGGGGATGCTGTCTGCCGTAATGTGTAAAAAGGGGGATGCTCTCTGCCGTAATGTGTAAAAAGGGGGATGCTGTCTGCCGTTACATTTAAAAAGGGGACGCTGTCTGCTGTAATGTGTAAAAAGTGGACTGTCTACTGTAATGTGTAAAATGGGGGACACTGTCTGCTGTAATGTGTAAAGAGGGGGACGCTCTTTACCGTAATGTGTAAAAAGGGGGATGCTGTCTGTCGTAATGTAAAAAGTGGGATGCTGTCTGCTGTAAAGTGTAAAAAGGGATGCTGTCTGCCGTAATGTGTTTAAAGGGGGATGCTGTCTGCCGTAATGTGTAAAAAGGGGTACGCTGTCTGCCGTAATGTGTAAAAAGGAGGACCCTGTCTGCCGTAATGTGTAAAAAGGGGATGCTGTCTGCCGTTACATTTAAAAAGGGGACGCTGTTTGCTGTAATGTGTAAAAAGTTTACTGTCTGCTGTAATGTGTAAAAAGGGGAATACTGTCTGCCGTAATGTGTAAAAAGGGGGACGCTCTCTACCGTAATGTGTAAAAAGAGGGATGCTGTCTGCCGTAAAGTGTAAAAAGGGACTCTGTCTGCCGTAATGTGTACAAAGGGGGATGCTGTCTGCCGTAATGTGTTCAAAGGGGGATGCTGTATGCCGTAATGTGTTAAAAGAGGATGATGTCTGCTGTAATGTGTAAAAAGGTGATGCTGTTTGCCATAATGTGTAAAAAGGGGATGTGTAAAAAGGGGGACGCTGTCTGCTGTAATGTGTAAAAAGGGGACGCTGTATGCCATAATGTGTAAAATTGGGGACGCTGTCTGCTGTCTGCCATAATGTGTAAAAAGGAGGACGTTGTCATAATGTATAAAAAGGGGGATGTTGTCTGCTGTAATGTGTAAAAAGGGACGCTGTCTACTGTAATGTGTAAAAAGGGGGACGCTGTCTACTGTAATGTGTTAAAAGGGAAATGCTGTCTGCCGAAATGTGTAAAAAGGAAACGCTGTCTGCCGTATTGTGTAAAAAGGGGACGCTGTCTATCATAATGTGTAAAATTGGGGACCTGTCTGCCGTAATGTGTAAACGACACGCTGTCTGCCATAATGTGTAAAAAGGGGGATGCTGTCTGCCGTAATGTGTAAAAAGGGGGATGCTGTCTGCCGTAATGTGTAAAAAGGGGGATGCTCTCTGCCGTAATGTGTAAAAAGGGGATGCTGTCTGCCGTAATGTGTAAAAAGGGGGATGCTGTCTGCCGTAATGTGAAAAAGGGGATGCTGTCTGCCGTTACATTTAAAAAGGGGACGCTGTCTGCTGTAATGTGTAAAAAAGTGGACTGTCTACTGTAATGTGTAAAAAGGGGTACACTGTCTGCTGTAATGTGTAAAAAGGGGGACGCTCTTTACCGTAATGTGTAAAAAGGGGATGCTGTCTGTCGTAATGTAAAAAGTGGGATGCTGTCTGCTGTAAAGTGTAAAAAGGGACGCTGTCTGCCGTAATGTGTACAAAGGGGGATGCTATCTGCCGTAATGTGTTCAAAGGGGGATGCTGTCTGCCGTAATGTGTTAAAAGAGGATGCTGTATGCCATAATGTGTAAAACGGGGGGGATGCTGTCTGCCGTAATGTGTAAAAAGGGGGACGCTGTCAGCTGTAATGTGTAAATAGGGGACGCTGTCTGCCATAATGTGTAAAATTGGAGACGCTGTCTGCCATAATGTGTAAAATGGCATGCTGTCTGCCGTAATGTGTAAAAAGGGGGACGCTGTCTGCCGTAATGTGTAAAAAGGGGATGCTTTTTGATGTTACGTTTAAAAAGGGGACGCTGTCTGCTGTAATGTGTAAAAAGGGGACGCTGTCTGCCATAATGTGTAAAAAGGGACGCTGTCTATTGTAATGTGAAAAAAGGGGGACTCTGTCTGCCATAATGTGTTTAAAGGGGGATTCTGTCTGCCGTAATGTGTAAAAAGGGGGACGCTGTCTGCCGTAATGTGTAAAAAGGAGGACCCTGTCTGCCGTAATGTGTAAAAAGGAGATGCTGTCTGCCGTTACATTTAAAAAGGGGACGCTGTTTGCTGTAATGTGTAAAAAGTTTACTGTCTGCTGTAATGTGTAAAAAGGGGAATACTGTCTGCCGTAATGTGTAAAAAGGGGTACGCTCTCTACCGTAATGTGTAAAAAGAGGGATGCTGTCTGCCGTAAAGTGTAAAAAGGGACTCTGTCTGCCGTAATGTGTACAAAGGGGGATGCTGTCTGCCGTAATGTGTTAAGAGGATGCTGTCTGCTGTAATGTGTAAAAAGGGGATGCTGTTTGCCATAATGTGTAAAAAGGGGATGTGTAAAAAGGGATACGCTGTCTGCTGTAATGTGCAAAAAGGGGACGCTGTATGCCATAATGTGTAAAATTGGGGACGCTGTCTGCCACAATGTGTAAACGGCACGCTGTCTGCCGTAATGTGTAAAAAGGGGGATGCTGTCTGCCGTAATGTGTAATAATGGGGATGTTGTCTGCTGTAATGTGTAATAAGGGGGACGCTGTCTGCCGTAATGTGTAAAAATTGGGGGACGCTGTCTGCCGAAATGTGTAAAAAGGGGACACTTTCTGTCAGAATGAGTAAAATTGGGGACGCTGTCTGCCGTAATGTGTAAAAAGGGGACACTGTCTGCCGTAATGTGTAAAAGGGGACGCTGTCTGCCGTAATGTGTAAAAAGGGGGATGCTGTCTGCCGTAATGTGTAAAAAGGAGGACCCTGTCTGCCGTAATGTGTAAAAAGGAGATGCTGTCTGCCATTACATTTAAAAAGGGGACGCTGTTTGCTGTAATGTGTAAAAAGTTTACTGTCTGCTGTAATGTGTAAAAAGGGGAATACTGTCTGCCGTAATGTGTAAAAAGGGGTACGCTCTCTACCGTAATGTGTAAAAAGAGGGATGCTGTCTGCCGTAAAGTGTAAAAAGGGACTCTGTCTGCCGTAATGTGTACAAAGGGGATGCTGTCTGCCGTAATGTGTTAAGAGGATGCTGTCTGCTGTAATGTGTAAAAAGGGGATGCTGTTTGCCATAATGTGTAAAAAGGGGATGTGTAAAAAGGGATACGCTGTCTGCTGTAATGTGCAAAAAGGGGACGCTGTATGCCATAATGTGTAAAATTGGGGACGCTGTCTGCCACAATGTGTAAACGGCACGCTGTCTGCCGTAATGTGTAAAAAGGGGGATGCTGTCTGCCGTAATGTGTAATAATGGGGATGTTGTCTGCTGTAATGTGTAATAAGGGGGACGCTGTCTGCCGTAATGTGTAAAAATTGGGGGACGCTGTCTGCCGAAATGTGTAAAAAGGGGACACTTTCTGTCAGAATGAGTAAAATTGGGGACGCTGTCTGCCGTAATGTCTAAAAAGGGGACACTGTCTGCCGTAATGTGTAAAAGGGGACGCTGTCTGACGTAATGTGTAAAAAGGGGGATGCTGTCTGCCGTAATGTGTAAAAAGGGGGATGCTGTCTGCCGTAATGTGTAAAAAGGGATGCTGTCTACTGTAATGAGTAAAAAGGGGGATGCTGTCTGCCGTAATGTCAAAAAAGGGGAGGCTGTCTGCCGTAATGTGTAAAAATGGGATGCTGTCTGCCATAATGTGTAAAATTGGGGACGCTGTCTGCTGTAATGTGTAAAAAGGGGACGCTGTCTTTCGTAATGTGTAAAAAGGGGACGCTGTCTGCCGTAATGTGTAAAAGGGGGACGCTGTCTACCATAATGTGTAAAATTGGGGACGCTGTCTGCTGTCTGCCATAATGTGTAAAAAGGGGGACGTTGTCATAATGTATAAAAAGGGGGATGTTGTCTGCTGTAATGTGTAAAAAGGGACGCTGTCTACTGTAATGTGTAAAAAGGGACGCTGTCTACTGTAATGTGTAAAAAGGGACGCTGTCTACTGTAATGTGTAAAAAGGGGGACGCTGTCTGCCGTAATGTGTTAAAAGGGAAATGCTGTCTGCCGAAATGTGTAAAAAGGAAATGCTGTCTGCCGTATTGTGTAAAAAGGGGGATGCTGTCTGCTGTAATGTGTAAAAAGGGGGATGCTGTCTGCCGTAATGTGTAAAAATGGGGATTCTCTCTGCCGTAATGTGTAAAAAGGGGATGCTGTCTGCCATAATGTGTAAAAAGGGACGCTGTCTACTGTAATGTGAAAAAAGGGGGACTCTGTCTGCCATAATGTGTTTAAAGGGGGATTCTGTCTGCCGTAATGTGTAAAAAGGGGGATGCTGTCTGTCGTAATGTAAAAAGTGGGATGCTGTCTGCTGTAAAGTGTAAAAAGGGATGCTGTCTGCCGTAATGTGTTTAAAGGGGGATGCTGTCTGCCGTAATGTGTAAAAAGGGGTACGCTGTCTGCCGTAATGTGTAAAAAGGAGGACCCTGTCTGCCGTAATGTGTAAAAAGGGGATGCTGTCTGCCGTTACATTTAAAAAGGGGACGCTGTTTGCTGTAATGTGTAAAAAGTTTACTGTCTGCTGTAATGTGTAAAAAGGGGAATACTGTCTGCCGTAATGTGTAAAAAGGGGGACGCTCTCTACCGTAATGTGTAAAAAGAGGGATGCTGTCTGCCGTAAAGTGTAAAAAGGGACTCTGTCTGCCGTAATGTGTACAAAGGGGGATGCTGTCTGCCGTAATGTGTTCAAAGGGGGATGCTGTATGCCGTAATGTGTTAAAAGAGGATGATGTCTGCTGTAATGTGTAAAAAGGTGATGCTGTTTGCCATAATGTGTAAAAAGGGGATGTGTAAAAAGGGGGACGCTGTCTGCTGTAATGTGTAAAAAGGGGACGCTGTATGCCATAATGTGTAAAATTGGGGACGCTGTCTGCTGTCTGCCATAATGTGTAAAAAGGAGGACGTTGTCATAATGTATAAAAAGGGGGATGTTGTCTGCTGTAATGTGTAAAAAGGGAAGCTGTCTACTGTAATGTGTAAAAAGGGGGACGCTGTCTACTGTAATGTGTTAAAAGGGAAATGCTGTCTGCCGAAATGTGTAAAAAGGAAACGCTGTCTGCCGTATTGTGTAAAAAGGGGACGCTGTCTATCATAATGTGTAAAATTGGGGACCTGTCTGCCGTAATGTGTAAACGACACGCTGTCTGCCATAATGTGTAAAAAGGGGGATGCTGTCTGCCGTAATGTGTAAAAAGGGGGATGCTGTCTGCCGTAATGTGTAAAAAGGGGGATGCTCTCTGCCGTAATGTGTAAAAAGGGGATGCTGTCTGCCGTAATGTGTAAAAAGGGGGATGCTGTCTGCCGTAATGTGAAAAAGGGGATGCTGTCTGCCGTTACATTTAAAAAGGGGACGCTGTCTGCTGTAATGTGTAAAAAGTGGACTGTCTACTGTAATGTGTAAAAAGGGGTACACTGTCTGCTGTAATGTGTAAAAAGGGGGACGCTCTTTACCGTAATGTGTAAAAAGGGGATGCTGTCTGTCGTAATGTAAAAAGTGGGATGCTGTCTGCTGTAAAGTGTAAAAAGGGACGCTGTCTGCCGTAATGTGTACAAAGGGGGATGCTATCTGCCGTAATGTGTTCAAAGGGGGATGCTGTCTGCCGTAATGTGTTAAAAGAGGATGCTGTATGCCATAATGTGTAAAACGGGGGGGATGCTGTCTGCCGTAATGTGTAAAAAGGGGGACGCTGTCAGCTGTAATGTGTAAATAGGGGACGCTGTCTGCCATAATGTGTAAAATTGGAGACGCTATCTGCCATAATGTGTAAAATGGCATGCTGTCTGCCGTAATGTGTAAAAAGGGGGACGCTGTCTGCCGTAATGTGTAAAAAGGGGATGCTTTTTGATGTTACGTTTAAAAAGGGGACGCTGTCTGCTGTAATGTGTAAAAAGGGGACGCTGTCTGCCATAATGTGTAAAAAGGGACGCTGTCTACTGTAATGTGAAAAAAGGGGGACTCTGTCTGCCATAATGTGTTTAAAGGGGGATTCTGTCTGCCGTAATGTGTAAAAAGGGGGACGCTGTCTGCCGTAATGTGTAAAAAGGAGGACCCTGTCTGCCGTAATGTGTAAAAAGGAGATGCTGTCTGCCGTTACATTTAAAAAGGGGACGCTGTTTGCTGTAATGTGTAAAAAGTTTACTGTCTGCTGTAATGTGTAAAAAGGGGAATACTGTCTGCCGTAATGTGTAAAAAGGGGTACGCTCTCTACCGTAATGTGTAAAAAGAGGGATGCTGTCTGCCGTAAAGTGTAAAAAGGGACTCTGTCTGCCGTAATGTGTACAAAGGGGGATGCTGTCTGCCGTAATGTGTTAAGAGGATGCTGTCTGCTGTAATGTGTAAAAAGGGGATGCTGTTTGCCATAATGTGTAAAAAGGGATGTGTAAAAAGGGATACGCTGTCTGCTGTAATGTGCAAAAAGGGGACGCTGTATGCCATAATGTGTAAAATTGGGGACGCTGTCTGCCACAATGTGTAAACGGCACGCTGTCTGCCGTAATGTGTAAAAAGGGGGATGCTGTCTGCCGTAATGTGTAATAATGGGGATGTTGTCTGCTGTAATGTGTAATAAGGGGGACGCTGTCTGCCGTAATGTGTAAAAATTGGGGGACGCTGTCTGCCGAAATGTGTAAAAAGGGGACACTTTCTGTCAGAATGAGTAAAATTGGGGACGCTGTCTGCCGTAATGTGTAAAAAGGGGACACTGTCTGCCGTAATGTGTAAAAGGGGACGCTGTCTGACGTAATGTGTAAAAAGGGGGATGCTGTCTGCCGTAATGTGTAAAAAGGAGGACCCTGTCTGCCGTAATGTGTAAAAAGGAGATGCTGTCTGCCATTACATTTAAAAAGGGGACGCTGTTTGCTGTAATGTGTAAAAAGTTTACTGTCTGCTGTAATGTGTAAAAAGGGGAATACTGTCTGCCGTAATGTGTAAAAAGGGGTACGCTCTCTACCGTAATGTGTAAAAAGAGGGATGCTGTCTGCCGTAAAGTGTAAAAAGGGACTCTGTCTGCCGTAATGTGTACAAAGGGGATGCTGTCTGCCGTAATGTGTTAAGAGGATGCTGTCTGCTGTAATGTGTAAAAAGGGGATGCTGTTTGCCATAATGTGTAAAAAGGGGATGTGTAAAAAGGGATACGCTGTCTGCTGTAATGTGCAAAAAGGGGACGCTGTATGCCATAATGTGTAAAATTGGGGACGCTGTCTGCCACAATGTGTAAACGGCACGCTGTCTGCCGTAATGTGTAAAAAGGGGGATGCTGTCTGCCGTAATGTGTAATAATGGGGATGTTGTCTGCTGTAATGTGTAATAAGGGGGACGCTGTCTGCCGTAATGTGTAAAAATTGGGGGACGCTGTCTGCCGAAATGTGTAAAAAGGGGACACTTTCTGTCAGAATGAGTAAAATTGGGGACGCTGTCTGCCGTAATGTGTAAAAAGGGGACACTGTCTGCCGTAATGTGTAAAAGGGGACGCTGTCTGACGTAATGTGTAAAAAGGGGGATGCTGTCTGCCGTAATGTGTAAAAAGGGGGATGCTGTCTGCCGTAATGTGTAAAAAGGGATGCTGTCTACTGTAATGAGTAAAAAGGGGGATGCTGTCTGCCGTAATGTCAAAAAAGGGGAGGCTGTCTGCCGTAATGTGTAAAAATGGGATGCTGTCTGCCATAATGTGTAAAATTGGGGACGCTGTCTGCTGTAATGTGTAAAAAGGGGACGCTGTCTTTCGTAATGTGTAAAAAGGGGACGCTGTCTGCCGTAATGTGTAAAAGGGGGACGCTGTCTACCATAATGTGTAAAATTGGGGACGCTGTCTGCTGTCTGCCATAATGTGTAAAAAGGGGGACGTTGTCATAATGTATAAAAAGGGGGATGTTGTCTGCTGTAATGTGTAAAAAGGGACGCTGTCTACTGTAATGTGTAAAAAGGGACGCTGTCTACTGTAATGTGTAAAAAGGGACGCTGTCTACTGTAATGTGTAAAAAGGGGGACGCTGTCTGCCGTAATGTGTTAAAAGGGAAATGCTGTCTGCCGAAATGTGTAAAAAGGAAATGCTGTCTGCCGTATTGTGTAAAAAGGGGGATGCTGTCTGCTGTAATGTGTAAAAAGGGGGATGCTGTCTGCCGTAATGTGTAAAAAGGGGGATTCTCTCTGCCGTAATGTGTAAAAAGGGGATGCTGTCTGCCATAATGTGTAAAAAGGGACGCTGTCTACTGTAATGTGAAAAAAGGGGGACTCTGTCTGCCATAATGTGTTTAAAGGGGGATTCTGTCTGCCGTAATGTGTAAAAAGGGGGACGCTGTCTGCCGTAATGTGTAAAAAGGAGGACCCTGTCTGCCGTAATGTGTAAAAAGGAGATGCTGTCTGCCGTTACATTTAAAAAGGGGACGCTGTTTGCTGTAATGTGTAAAAAGTTTACTGTCTGCTGTAATGTGTAAAAAGGGGAATACTGTCTGCCGTAATGTGTAAAAAGGGGTACGCTCTCTACCGTAATGTGTAAAAAGAGGGATGCTGTCTGCCGTAAAGTGTAAAAAGGGACTCTGTCTGCCGTAATGTGTACAAAGGGGGATGCTGTCTGCCGTAATGTGTTCAAAGGGGGATGCTGTCTGCCGTAATGTGTTAAGAGGATGCTGTCTGCTGTAATGTGTAAAAAGGGGATGCTGTTTGCCATAATGTGTAAAAAGGGATGTGTAAAAAGGGATACGCTGTCTGCTGTAATGTGCAAAAAGGGGACGCTGTATGCCATAATGTGTAAAATTGGGGACGCTGTCTGCCACAATGTGTAAACGGCACGCTGTCTGCCGTAATGTGTAAAAAGTGGGATGCTGTCTGCCGTAATGTGTAATAATGGGGATGTTGTCTGCTGTAATGTGTAATAAGGGGGACGCTGTCTGTCGTAATGTGTAAAAATTGGGGGACGCTGTCTGCCGAAATGTGTAAAAAGGGGACACTTTCTGTCAGAATGAGTAAAATTGGGGACGCTGTCTGCCGTAATGTGTAAAAAGGGGACACTGTCTGCCGTAATGTGTAAAAGGGGACGCTGTCTGCTGTAATGTGTAAAAAGTGGACTGTCTACTGTAATGTGTAAAAAGGGGTACACTGTCTGCTGTAATGTGTAAAAAGGGGGACGCTCTTTACCGTAATGTGTAAAAAGGGGATGCTGTCTGTCGTAATGTAAAAAGTGGGATGCTGTCTGCTGTAAAGTGTAAAAAGGGACGCTGTCTGCCGTAATGTGTACAAAGGGGGATGCTATCTGCCGTAATGTGTTCAAAGGGGGATGCTGTCTGCCGTAATGTGTTAAAAGAGGATGCTGTATGCCATAATGTGTAAAACGGGGGGATGCTGTCTGCCGTAATGTGTAAAAAGGGGGACGCTGTCAGCTGTAATGTGTAAATAGGGGACGCTGTCTGCCATAATGTGTAAAATTGGGGACGCTGTCTGCCATAATGTGTAAAATGGCATGCTGTCTGCCGTAATGTGTAAAAAGGGGGACGCTGTCTGCCGTAATGTGTAAAAAGGGGATGCTTTTTGATGTTACGTTTAAAAAGGGGACGCTGTCTGCTGTAATGTGTAAAAAGGGGACGCTGTCTGCCATAATGTGTAAAAAGGGACGCTGTCTACTGTAATGTGAAAAAAGGGGGACTCTGTCTGCCATAATGTGTTTAAAGGGGGATTCTGTCTGCCGTAATGTGTAAAAAGGGGGACGCTGTCTGCCGTAATGTGTAAAAAGGAGGACCCTGTCTGCCGTAATGTGTAAAAAGGAGATGCTGTCTGCCGTTACATTTAAAAAGGGGACGCTGTTTGCTGTAATGTGTAAAAAGTTTACTGTCTGCTGTAATGTGTAAAAAGGGGAATACTGTCTGCCGTAATGTGTAAAAAGGGGTACGCTCTCTACCGTAATGTGTAAAAAGAGGGATGCTGTCTGCCGTAAAGTGTAAAAAGGGACTCTGTCTGCCGTAATGTGTACAAAGGGGGATGCTGTCTGCCGTAATGTGTTAAGAGGATGCTGTCTGCTGTAATGTGTAAAAAGGGGATGCTGTTTGCCATAATGTGTAAAAAGGGGATGTGTAAAAAGGGATACGCTGTCTGCTGTAATGTGCAAAAAGGGGACGCTGTATGCCATAATGTGTAAAATTGGGGACGCTGTCTGCCACAATGTGTAAACGGCACGCTGTCTGCCGTAATGTGTAAAAAGGGGGATGCTGTCTGCCGTAATGTGTAATAATGGGGATGTTGTCTGCTGTAATGTGTAATAAGGGGGACGCTGTCTGCCGTAATGTGTAAAAATTGGGGGACGCTGTCTGCCGAAATGTGTAAAAAGGGACACTTTCTGTCAGAATGAGTAAAATTGGGGACGCTGTCTGCCGTAATGTGTAAAAAGGGGACACTGTCTGCCGTAATGTGTAAAAGGGGACGCTGTCTGACGTAATGTGTAAAAAGGGGGATGCTGTCTGCCGTAATGTGTAAAAAGGAGGACCCTGTCTGCCGTAATGTGTAAAAAGGAGATGCTGTCTGCCATTACATTTAAAAAGGGGACGCTGTTTGCTGTAATGTGTAAAAAGTTTACTGTCTGCTGTAATGTGTAAAAAGGGGAATACTGTCTGCCGTAATGTGTAAAAAGGGGTACGCTCTCTACCGTAATGTGTAAAAAGAGGGATGCTGTCTGCCGTAAAGTGTAAAAAGGGACTCTGTCTGCCGTAATGTGTACAAAGGGGATGCTGTCTGCCGTAATGTGTTAAGAGGATGCTGTCTGCTGTAATGTGTAAAAAGGGGATGCTGTTTGCCATAATGTGTAAAAAGGGGATGTGTAAAAAGGGATACGCTGTCTGCTGTAATGTGCAAAAAGGGGACGCTGTATGCCATAATGTGTAAAATTGGGGACGCTGTCTGCCACAATGTGTAAACGGCACGCTGTCTGCCGTAATGTGTAAAAAGGGGGATGCTGTCTGCCGTAATGTGTAATAATGGGGATGTTGTCTGCTGTAATGTGTAATAAGGGGGACGCTGTCTGCCGTAATGTGTAAAAATTGGGGGACGCTGTCTGCCGAAATGTGTAAAAAGGGGACACTTTCTGTCAGAATGAGTAAAATTGGGGACGCTGTCTGCCGTAATGTGTAAAAAGGGGACACTGTCTGCCGTAATGTGTAAAAGGGGACGCTGTCTGACGTAATGTGTAAAAAGGGGGATGCTGTCTGCCGTAATGTGTAAAAAGGGGGATGCTGTCTGCCGTAATGTGTAAAAAGGGATGCTGTCTACTGTAATGAGTAAAAAGGGGGATGCTGTCTGCCGTAATGTCAAAAAAGGGGAGGCTGTCTGCCGTAATGTGTAAAAATGGGATGCTGTCTGCCATAATGTGTAAAATTGGGGACGCTGTCTGCTGTAATGTGTAAAAAGGGGACGCTGTCTTTCGTAATGTGTAAAAAGGGGACGCTGTCTGCCATAATGTGTAAAAGGGGGACGCTGTCTACCATAATGTGTAAAATTGGGGACGCTGTCTGCTGTCTGCCATAATGTGTAAAAAGGGGGACGTTGTCATAATGTATAAAAAGGGGGATGTTGTCTGCTGTAATGTGTAAAAAGGGACGCTGTCTACTGTAATGTGTAAAAAGGGACGCTGTCTACTGTAATGTGTAAAAAGGGACGCTGTCTACTGTAATGTGTAAAAAGGGGGACGCTGTCTGCCGTAATGTGTTAAAAGGGAAATGCTGTCTGCCGAAATGTGTAAAAAGGAAATGCTGTCTGCCGTATTGTGTAAAAAGGGGGATGCTGTCTGCTGTAATGTGTAAAAAGGGGGATGCTGTCTGCCGTAATGTGTAAAAAGGGGGATTCTCTCTGCCGTAATGTGTAAAAAGGGGATGCTGTCTGCCATAATGTGTAAAAAGGGACGCTGTCTACTGTAATGTGAAAAAAGGGGGACTCTGTCTGCCATAATGTGTTTAAAGGGGGATTCTGTCTGCCGTAATGTGTAAAAAGGGGGACGCTGTCTGCCGTAATGTGTAAAAAGGAGGACCCTGTCTGCCGTAATGTGTAAAAAGGAGATGCTGTCTGCCGTTACATTTAAAAAGGGGACGCTGTTTGCTGTAATGTGTAAAAAGTTTACTGTCTGCTGTAATGTGTAAAAAGGGGAATACTGTCTGCCGTAATGTGTAAAAAGGGGTACGCTCTCTACCGTAATGTGTAAAAAGAGGGATGCT
This sequence comes from Pseudophryne corroboree, assembly GCF_028390025.1. NCBI lineage: Eukaryota > Metazoa > Chordata > Amphibia > Anura > Myobatrachidae > Pseudophryne > Pseudophryne corroboree. The sequence goes on from NC_086452.1 coordinate 126,763,888, forward strand.
GTCTGCCGTAAAGTGTAAAAAGGGACTCTGTCTGCCGTAATGTGTACAAAGGGGGATGCTGTCTGCCGTAATGTGTTCAAAGGGGGATGCTGTCTGCCGTAATGTGTTAAGAGGATGCTGTCTGCTGTAATGTGTAAAAAGGGGATGCTGTTTGACATAATGTGTAAAAAGGGATGTGTAAAAAGGGATACGCTGTCTGCTGTAATGTGCAAAAAGGGGACGCTGTATGCCATAATGTGTAAAATTGGGGACGCTGTCTGCCACAATGTGTAAACGGCACGCTGTCTGCCGTAATGTGTAAAAAGTGGGATGCTGTCTGCCGTAATGTGTAATAATGGGGATGTTGTCTGCTGTAATGTGTAATAAGGGGGACGCTGTCTGCCGTAATGTGTAAAAAGGGGACACTTTCTGTCAGAATGAGTAAAATTGGGGACGCTGTCTGCCGTAATGTGTAAAAAGGGGACACTGTCTGCCGTAATGTGTAAAAGGGGACGCTGTCTGACGTAATGTGTAAAAAGGGGGAAGCTGTCTGCCGTAATGTGTAAAAAGGAGGACCCTGTCTGCCGTAATGTGTAAAAAGGAGATGCTGTCTGCCATTACATTTAAAAAGGGGACGCTGTTTGCTGTAATGTGTAAAAAGTTTACTGTCTGCTGTAATGTGTAAAAAGGGGAATACTGTCTGCCGTAATGTGTAAAAAGGGGTACGCTCTCTACCGTAATGTGTAAAAAGAGGGATGCTGTCTGCCGTAAAGTGTAAAAAGGGACTCTGTCTGCCGTAATGTGTACAAAGGGGATGCTGTCTGCCGTAATGTGTTAAGAGGATGCTGTCTGCTGTAATGTGTAAAAAGGGGATGCTGTTTGCCATAATGTGTAAAAAGGGGATGTGTAAAAAGGGATACGCTGTCTGCTGTAATGTGCAAAAAGGGGACGCTGTATGCCATAATGTGTAAAATTGGGGACGCTGTCTGCCACAATGTGTAAACGGCACGCTGTCTGCCGTAATGTGTAAAAAGGGGGATGCTGTCTGCCGTAATGTGTAATAATGGGGATGTTGTCTGCTGTAATGTGTAATAAGGGGGACGCTGTCTGCCGTAATGTGTAAAAATTGGGGGACGCTGTCTGCCGAAATGTGTAAAAAGGGGACACTTTCTGTCAGAATGAGTAAAATTGGGGACGCTGTCTGCCGTAATGTGTAAAAAGGGGACACTGTCTGCCGTAATGTGTAAAAGGGGACGCTGTCTGACGTAATGTGTAAAAAGGGGGATGCTGTCTGCCGTAATGTGTAAAAAGGGGGATGCTGTCTGCCGTAATGTGTAAAAAGGGATGCTGTCTACTGTAATGAGTAAAAAGGGGGATGCTGTCTGCCGTAATGTCAAAAAAGGGGAGGCTGTCTGCCGTAATGTGTAAAAATGGGATGCTGTCTGCCATAATGTGTAAAATTGGGGACGCTGTCTGCTGTAATGTGTAAAAAGGGGACGCTGTCTTTCGTAATGTGTAAAAAGGGGACGCTGTCTGCCATAATGTGTAAAAGGGGGACGCTGTCTACCATAATGTGTAAAATTGGGGACGCTGTCTGCTGTCTGCCATAATGTGTAAAAAGGGGGACGTTGTCATAATGTATAAAAAGGGGGATGTTGTCTGCTGTAATGTGTAAAAAGGGACGCTGTCTACTGTAATGTGTAAAAAGGGACGCTGTCTACTGTAATGTGTAAAAAGGGACGCTGTCTACTGTAATGTGTAAAAAGGGGGACGCTGTCTGCCGTAATGTGTTAAAAGGGAAATGCTGTCTGCCGAAAGGTGTAAAAAGGAAATGCTGTCTGCCGTATTGTGTAAAAAGGGGGATGCTGTCTGCTGTAATGTGTAAAAAGGGGGATGCTGTCTGCCGTAATGTGTAAAAAGGGGGATTCTCTCTGCCGTAATGTGTAAAAAGGGGATGCTGTCTGCCATAATGTGTAAAAAGGGACGCTGTCTACTGTAATGTGAAAAAAGGGGGACTCTGTCTGCCATAATGTGTTTAAAGGGGGATTCTGTCTGCCGTAATGTGTAAAAAGGGGGACGCTGTCTGCCGTAATGTGTAAAAAGGAGGACCCTGTCTGCCGTAATGTGTAAAAAGGAGATGCTGTCTGCCGTTACATTTAAAAAGGGGACGCTGTTTGCTGTAATGTGTAAAAAGTTTACTGTCTGCTGTAATGTGTAAAAAGGGGAATACTGTCTGCCGTAATGTGTAAAAAGGGGTACGCTCTCTACCGTAATGTGTAAAAAGAGGGATGCTGTCTGCCGTAAAGTGTAAAAAGGGACTCTGTCTGCCGTAATGTGTACAAAGGGGGATGCTGTCTGCCGTAATGTGTTCAAAGGGGGATGCTGTCTGCCGTAATGTGTTAAGAGGATGCTGTCTGCTGTAATGTGTAAAAAGGGGATGCTGTTTGCCATAATGTGTAAAAAGGGATGTGTAAAAAGGGATACGCTGTCTGCTGTAATGTGCAAAAAGGGGACGCTGTATGCCATAATGTGTAAAATTGGGGACGCTGTCTGCCACAATGTGTAAACGGCACGCTGTCTGCCGTAATGTGTAAAAAGTGGGATGCTGTCTGCCGTAATGTGTAATAATGGGGATGTTGTCTGCTGTAATGTGTAATAAGGGGGACGCTGTCTGTCGTAATGTGTAAAAATTGGGGGACGCTGTCTGCCGAAATGTGTAAAAAGGGGACACTTTCTGTCAGAATGAGTAAAATTGGGGACGCTGTCTGCCATAATGTGTAAAAAGGGGACACTGTCTGCCGTAATGTGTAAAAGGGGACGCTGTCTGCTGTAATGTGTAAAAAGTGGACTGTCTACTGTAATGTGTAAAAAGGGGTACACTGTCTGCTGTAATGTGTAAAAAGGGGGACGCTCTTTACCGTAATGTGTAAAAAGGGGATGCTGTCTGTCGTAATGTAAAAAGTGGGATGCTGTCTGCTGTAAAGTGTAAAAAGGGACGCTGTCTGCCGTAATGTGTACAAAGGGGGATGCTATCTGCCGTAATGTGTTCAAAGGGGGATGCTGTCTGCCGTAATGTGTTAAAAGAGGATGCTGTATGCCATAATGTGTAAAACGGGGGGATGCTGTCTGCCGTAATGTGTAAAAAGGGGGACGCTGTCAGCTGTAATGTGTAAATAGGGGACGCTGTCTGCCATAATGTGTAAAATTGGGGACGCTGTCTGCCATAATGTGTAAAATGGCATGCTGTCTGCCGTAATGTGTAAAAAGGGGGACGCTGTCTGCCGTAATGTGTAAAAAGGGGATGCTTTTTGATGTTACGTTTAAAAAGGGGACGCTGTCTGCTGTAATGTGTAAAAAGGGGACGCTGTCTGCCATAATGTGTAAAAAGGGACGCTGTCTACTGTAATGTGAAAAAAGGGGGACTCTGTCTGCCATAATGTGTTTAAAGGGGGATTCTGTCTGCCGTAATGTGTAAAAAGGGGGACGCTGTCTGCCGTAATGTGTAAAAAGGAGGACCCTGTCTGCCGTAATGTGTAAAAAGGAGATGCTGTCTGCCGTTACATTTCAAAAGGGGACACTGTTTGCTGTAATGTGTAAAAAGTTTACTGTCTGCTGTAATGTGTAAAAAGGGGAATACTGTCTGCCGTAATGTGTAAAAAGGGGTACGCTCTCTACCGTAATGTGTAAAAAGAGGGATGCTGTCTGCCGTAAAGTGTAAAAAGGGACTCTGTCTGCCGTAATGTGTACAAAGGGGGATGCTGTCTGCCGTAATGTGTTAAGAGGATGCTGTCTGCTGTAATGTGTAAAAAGGGGATGCTGTTTGCCATAATGTGTAAAAAGGGGATGTGTAAAAAGGGATACGCTGTCTGCTGTAATGTGCAAAAAGGGGACGCTGTATGCCATAATGTGTAAAATTGGGGACGCTGTCTGCCACAATGTGTAAACGGCACGCTGTCTGCCGTAATGTGTAAAAAGGGGGATGCTGTCTGCCGTAATGTGTAATAATGGGGATGTTGTCTGCTGTAATGTGTAATAAGGGGGACGCTGTCTGCCGTAATGTGTAAAAGGGGACGCTGTCTGACGTAATGTGTAAAAAGGGGGATGCTGTCTGCCGTAATGTGTAAAAAGGGGACACTGTCTGCCGTAATGTGTAAAAAGGGGACACTGTCTGCCGTAATGTGTAAAAGGGGACGCTGTCTGACGTAATGTGTAAAAAGGGGGATGCTGTCTGCCGTAATGTGTAAAAAGGAGGACCCTGTCTGCCGTAATGTGTAAAAAGGAGATGCTGTCTGCCGTTACATTTAAAAAGGGGACGCTGTTTGCTGTAATGTGTAAAAAGTTTACTGTCTGCTGTAATGTGTAAAAAGGGGAATACTGTCTGCCGTAATGTGTAAAAAGGGGTACGCTCTCTACCGTAATGTGTAAAAAGAGGGATGCTGTCTGCCGTAAAGTGTAAAAAGGGACTCTGTCTGCCGTAATGTGTACAAAGGGGGATGCTGTCTGCCGTAATGTGTTAAGAGGATGCTGTCTGCTGTAATGTGTAAAAAGGGGATGCTGTTTGCCATAATGTGTAAAAAGGGGATGTGTAAAAAGGGATACGCTGTCTGCTGTAATGTGCAAAAAGGGGACGCTGTATGCCATAATGTGTAAAATTGGGGACGCTGTCTGCCACAATGTGTAAACGGCACGCTGTCTGCCGTAATGTGTAAAAAGGGGGATGCTGTCTGCCGTAATGTGTAATAATGGGGATGTTGTCTGCTGTAATGTGTAATAAGGGGGACGCTGTCTGCCGTAATGTGTAAAAATTGGGGGACGCTGTCTGCCGAAATGTGTAAAAAGGGGACACTTTCTGTCAGAATGAGTAAAATTGGGGACGCTGTCTGCCGTAATGTGTAAAAAGGGGACACTGTCTGCCGTAATGTGTAAAAGGGGACGCTGTCTGACGTAATGTGTAAAAAGGGGGATGCTGTCTGCCGTAATGTGTAAAAAGGGGGATGCTGTCTGCCGTAATGTGTAAAAAGGGATGCTGTCTACTGTAATGAGTAAAAAGGGGGATGCTGTCTGCCGTAATGTCAAAAAAGGGGAGGCTGTCTGCCGTAATGTGTAAAAAGGGGACGCTTACTGCCGTAATGTGTAAAAATGGGATGCTGTCTGCCATAATGTGTAAAATTGGGGACGCTGTCTGCTGTAATGTGTAAAAAGGGGACGCTGTATTTCGTAATGTGTAAAAAGGGGACGCTGTCTGCCGTAATGTGTAAAAGGGGGACGCTGTCTACCATAATGTGTAAAATTTGGGACGCTGTCTGCTGTCTGCCATAATGTGTTAAAAGGGGGACGTTGTCATAATGTATAAAAAGGGGGATGTTGTCTGCTGTAATGTGTAAAAAGGGACGCTGTCTACTGTAATGTGTAAAAAGGGACGCTGTCTACTGTAATGTGTAAAAAGGGACGCTGTCTACTGTAATGTGTAAAAAGGGACGCTGTCTACTGTAATGTGTAAAAAGGGGGACGCTGTCTGCCGTAATGTGTTAAAAGGGAAATGCTGTCTGCCGAAATGTGTAAAAAGGAAACGCTGTCTGCCGTATTGTGTAAAAAGGGGGATGCTGTCTGCCGTAATGTGTAAAAAGGGGGATGCTGTCTGCCGTAATGTGTAAAAAGGGGGATGCTCTCTGCCGTAATGTGTAAAAAGGGGATGCTGTCTGCCATAATGTGTAAAAAGGGACGCTGTCTACTGTAATGTGAAAAAAGGGGGACTCTGTCTGCCATAATGTGTTTAAAGGGGGATTCTGTCTGCCGTAATGTGTAAAAAGGGGGACGCTGTCTGCCGTAATGTGTAAAAAGGAGGACCCTGTCTGCCGTAATGTGTAAAAAGGAGATGCTGTCTGCCGTTACATTTAAAAAGGGGACGCTGTTTGCTGTAATGTGTAAAAAGTTTACTGTCTGCTGTAATGTGTAAAAAGGGGAATACTGTCTGCCGTAATGTGTAAAAAGGGGTACGCTCTCTACCGTAATGTGTAAAAAGAGGGATGCTGTCTGCCGTAAAGTGTAAAAAGGGACTCTGTCTGCCGTAATGTGTACAAAGGGGGATGCTGTCTGCCGTAATGTGTTCAAAGGGGGATGCTGTCTGCCGTAATGTGTTAAGAGGATGCTGTCTGCTGTAATGTGTAAAAAGGGGATGCTGTTTGCCATAATGTGTAAAAAGGGGATGTGTAAAAAGGGATACGCTGTCTGCTGTAATGTGCAAAAAGGGGACGCTGTATGCCATAATGTGTAAAATTGGGGACGCTGTCTGCCACAATGTGTAAACGGCACGCTGTCTGCCGTAATGTGTAAAAAGGGGGATGCTGTCTGCCGTAATGTGTAATAATGGGGATGTTGTCTGCTGTAATGTGTAATAAGGGGGACGCTGTCTGTCGTAATGTGTAAAAATTGGGGGACGCTGTCTGCCGAAATGTGTAAAAAGGGGACACTTTCTGTCAGAATGAGTAAAATTGGGGACGCTGTCTGCCGTAATGTGTAAAAAGGGGACACTGTCTGCCGTAATGTGTAAAAGGGGACGCTGTCTGATGTAATGTGTAAAAAGGGGGATGCTGTCTGCCGTAATGTGTAAAAAGGGGGATGCTGTCTGCCGTAATGTGTAAAAAGGGATGCTGTCTACTGTAATGTGTAAAAAGGGGGATGCTGTCTGCCGTAATGTCAAAAAAGGGGAGGCTGTCTGCCGTAATGTGTAAAAAGGGGACGCTTACTGCCGTAATGTGTAAAAATGGGATGCTGTCTGCCATAATGTGTAAAATTGGGGACGCTGTCTGCTGTAATGTGTAAAAAGGGGACGCTGTCTTTCGTAATGTGTAAAAAGGGGGACGCTGTCTGCCGTAATGTGTAAAAGGGGGACGCTGTCTACCATAATGTGTAAAATTGGGGACGCTGTCTGCTGTCTGTCATAATGTGTTAAAAGGGGGACGTTGTCATAATGTATAAAAAGGGGGATGTTGTCTGCTGTAATGTGTAAAAAGGGACGCTGTCTACTGTAATGTGTAAAAAGGGACGCTGTCTACTGTAATGTGTAAAAAGGGGGACGCTGTCTGCCGTAATGTGTTAAAAGGGAAATGCTGTCTGCCGAAATGTGTAAAAAGGAAACGCTGTCTGCCGTATTGTGTAAAAAGGGGGATGCTGTCTGCCGTAATGTGTAAAAAGGGGGATGCTGTCTGCCGTAATGTGTAAAAAGGGGGATGCTCTCTGCCGTAATGTGTAAAAAGGGGATGCTGTCTGCCGTAATGTGTAAAAAGGGGGATGCTGTCTGCCGTTACATTTAAAAAGGGGACGCTGTCTGCTGTAATGTGTAAAAAGTGGACTGTCTACTGTAATGTGTAAAAAGGGGTACACTGTCTGCTGTAATGTGTAAAAAGGGGGACGCTCTTTACCGTAATGTGTAAAAAGGGGGATGCTGTCTGTCGTAATGTAAAAAGTGGGATGCTGTCTGCTGTAAAGTGTAAAAAGGGACGCTGTCTGCCGTAATGTGTACAAAGGGGGATGCTGTCTGCCGTAATGTGTTCAAAGGGGGATGCTGTCTGCCGTAATGTGTTAAAAGAGGATGCTGTATGCCTTAATGTGTAAAAAGGGGACGCTGTCTGCCATAATGTGTAAAACGGGGGGATGCTGTCTGCCGTAATGTGTAAAAAGGGGGACGCTGTCAGCTGTAATGTGTAAATAGGGGACGCTGTCTGCCATAATGTGTAAAATTGGGGACGCTGTCTGCCATAATGTGTAAAATGGCATGCTGTCTGCCGTAATGTGTAAAAAGGGGGACGCTGTCTGCCGTAATGTGTAAAAAGGGGATGCTTTTTGACGTTACGTTTAAAAAGGGGATGCTGTCTGCTGTAATGTGTAAAAAGTGGATTGTCTGCTCTAATGTGTAAAAAGGGGGACACTGTCTGCCGTAATGTGTAGAATGGGGGATGCTGTCTGCCGTAATGTGTTCTAAGGGGGATGCTGTCTGCCGTAATGTGTTAAAAGAGGATGCTGTCTGCTGTAATGTGTAAAAAGGGGATGCTGTTTGCCATAATGTGTAAAAAGGATGTGTAAAAAGGGGGACGCTGTCTGCTGTAATGTGTAAAAAGGGGACGCTGTATGCCATAATGTGTAAAATTGGGGACGCTGTCTGCCACAATGTGTAAACGGTACGCTGTCTGCCGTAATGTGTAAAAAGGGGGATGCTGTCTGCCATAATGTGTAATAAGGGGGATGCTGTCTACTGTAATGTGTAATAAGGGGACGCTGTTTGCCATAATGTGTAAAAATTGGGGGACGCTGTCTGCCGTAATGTGTAAAAAGGGGACACTTTCTGCCAGAATGAGTAAAATTGGGGACGCTGTCTGCCGTAATGTGTAAAAAGGGGACACTGTCTGCCGTAAGGTGTAAAAAGGGACGCTGTCTGACGTAATGTGTAAAAAGGGGACGCTGTCTGACGTAATGTGTAAAAAGGGGGATGCTGTCTGCCATAATGTGTAAAAAGGGATGCTGTCTACTGTAATGTGTAAAAAGGGGGATGCTGTCTGCCGTAATGTGTAAAAAGGGGACGCTTACTGCCGTAATGTGTAAAAATGGGATGCTGTCTGCCATAATGTGTAAAATTGGGGACGCTGTCTGCCGTATTGTGTAAAAAGGGGACGCTGTCTTTCGTAATGTGTAAAAAGGGTGACGCTGTCTGCCGTAATGTGTAAAAGAGGGACGCTGTCTGCCATAATGTGTAAAATTGGGGACGCTGTCTGCTGTCTGCCATAATGTGTAAAAAGGGGGACGTTGTCATTATGTATAAAAAGGGGGACGTTGTCTGCCGTAATGTGTAAAAAGGGACGCTGTCTACTGTAATGTGTAAAAAGAGGGACGCTGTCTGCCGTAATGTTTTAAAAGGGAAATGCTGTCTGCCGAAATGTGTAAAAAGGGAACGCTGTCTGCCGTATTGTGTAAAAAGGGGATGCTGTCTGTCATAATGTGTAAAATTGGGGACGCTGTCTGCCGTATTGTGTAAAAAGGGGACGCTGTCTTTCGTAATGTGTAAAAAGGGGGACGCTGTCTGCCGTAATGTGTAAAAGGGGGACGCTGTCTGCCATAATGTGTAAAATTGGGGACGCTGTCTGCCATAATGTGTAAAAAGGGGGACATTGTCATTATGTATAAAAAGGGGGACGTTGTCTGCCGTAATGTGTAAAAAGGGATGCTGTCTACTGTAATGTGTAAAAAGGGGGACGCTGTCTGCCGTAATGTTTTAAAAGGGAAATGCTGTCTGCCGAAATGTGTAAAAAGGGAACGCTGTCTGCCGTATTGTGTAAAAAGGGGATGCTGTCTGTCATAATGTGTAAAATTGGGGACGCTGTCTGCCGTAATGTGTAAACGGCACGCTGTCTGCCGTAATGTGTAAAAAGGGGGATGCTGTCTGCCGTAATGTGTAAAAAGGGGGATGCTCTCTGCCGTAATGTGTAAAAAGGGGGATGCTGTCTGCCGTTACATTTAAAAAGGGGACGCTGTCTGCTGTAATGTGTAAAAAGTGGACTGTCTACTGTAATGTGTAAAATGGGGGACACTGTCTGCTGTAATGTGTAAAGAGGGGGACGCTCTTTACCGTAATGTGTAAAAAGGGGATGCTATCTGTCGTAATGTAAAAAGTGGGATGCTGTCTGCTGTACAGTGTAAAAAGGGATGCTGTCTGCCGTAATGTGTTTAAAGGGGGATGCTGTCTGCCGTAATGTGTAAAAAGGGGGACGCTGTCTGCCGTAATGTGTAAAAAGGGGGACGCTGTCTGCCGTAATGTGTAAAAAGGAGGACCCTGTCTGCTGTAATGTGTAAAAAGGGGATGCTGTCTGCCGTTACATTTAAAAAGGGGACGCTGTTTGCTGTAATGTGTAAAAAGTTTACTGTCTGCTGTAATGTGTAAAAAGGGGAATACTGTCTGCCGTAATGTGTAAAAAGGGGGACGCTCTCTACCGTAATGTGTAAAAAGAGGGATGCTGTCTGCCGTAAAGTGTAAAAAGGGACTCTGTCTGCCGTAATGTGTACAAAGGGGGATGCTGTCTGCCGTAATGTGTTCAAAGGGGGATGCTGTATGCCGTAATGTGTTAAAAGAGGATGATGTCTGCTGTAACGTGTAAAAAGGTGATGCTGTTTGCCATAATGTGTAAAAAGGGGATGTGTAAAAAGGGGGACGCTGTCTGCTGTAATGTGTAAAAAGGGGACGCTGTATGCCATAATGTGTAAAATTGGGGACGCTGTCTGCTGTCTGCCATAATGTGTAAAAAGGGGGACGTTGTCATAATGTATAAAAAGGGGGATGTTGTCTGCTGTAATGTGTAAAAAGGGACGCTGTCTACTGTAATGTGTAAAAAGGGGGACGCTGTCTACCGTAATGTGTTAAAAGGGAAATGCTGTCTGCCGAAATGTGTAAAAAGGAAACGCTGTCTGCCGTATTGTGTAAAAAGGGGACGCTGTCTATCATAATGTGTAAAATTGGGGACCTGTCTGCCGTAATGTGTAAACGACACGCTGTCTGCCATAATGTGTAAAAAGGGGGATGCTGTCTTCCGTAATGTGTAAAAAGGGGGATGCTGTCTGCCGTAATGTGTAAAAAGGGGGATGCTCTCTGCCGTAATGTGTAAAAAGGGGATGCTGTCTGCCGTAATGTGTAAAAAGGGGGATGCTGTCTGCCGTAATGTGAAAAAGGGGATGCTTTTTGATGTTACGTTTAAAAAGGGGACGCTGTCTGCTGTAATGTGTAAAAAGGGGACGCTGTCTGCCATAATGTGTAAAAAGGGACGCTGTCTACTGTAATGTGAAAAAAGGGGGACTCTGTCTGCCATAATGTGTTTAAAGGGGGATTCTGTCTGCCGTAATGTGTAAAAAGGGGGACGCTGTCTGCCGTAATGTGTAAAAAGGAGGACCCTGTCTGCCGTAATGTGTAAAAAGGAGATGCTGTCTGCCGTTACATTTAAAAAGGGGACGCTGTTTGCTGTAATGTGTAAAAAGTTTACTGTCTGCTGTAATGTGTAAAAAGGGGAATACTGTCTGCCGTAATGTGTAAAAAGGGGTACGCTCTCTACCGTAATGTGTAAAAAGAGGGATGCTGTCTGCTGTAAAGTGTAAAAAGGGACTCTGTCTGCCGTAATGTGTACAAAGGGGGATGCTGTCTGCCGTAATGTGTTAAGAGGATGCTGTCTGCTGTAATGTGTAAAAAGGGGATGCTGTTTGCCATAATGTGTAAAAAGGGGATGTGTAAAAAGGGATACGCTGTCTGCTGTAATGTGCAAAAAGGGGACGCTGTATGCCATAATGTGTAAAATTGGGGACGCTGTCTGCCACAATGTGTAAACGGCACGCTGTCTGCCGTAATGTGTAAAAAGGGGGATGCTGTCTGCCGTAATGTGTAATAATGGGGATGCTGTCTGCTGTAATGTGTAATAAGGGGGACGCTGTCTGCCGTAATGTGTAAAAATTGGGGGACGCTGTCTGCCGAAATGTGTAAAAAGGGGACACTTTCTGTCAGAATGAGTAAAATTGGGGACGCTGTCTGCCGTAATGTGTAAAAAGGGGACACTGTCTGCCGTAATGTGTAAAAGGGGACGCTGTCTGACGTAATGTGTAAAAAGGGGGATGCTGTCTGCCGTAATGTGTAAAAAGGGGGATGCTGTCTGCCGTAATGTGTAAAAAGGGATGCTGTCTACTGTAATGTGTAAAAAGGGGGATGCTGTCTGCCGTAATGTCAAAAAAGGGGAGGCTGTCTGCCGTAATGTGTAAAAAGGGGACGCTTACTGCCGTAATGTGTAAAAATGGGATGCTGTCTGCCATAATGTGTAAAATTGGGGACGCTGTCTGCTGTAATGTGTAAAAAGGGGACGCTGTCTTTCGTAATGTGTAAAAAGGGGGACGCTGTCTGCCGTAATGTGTAAAAGGGGGACGCTGTCTACCATAATGTGTAAAATTGGGGACGTTGTCATAATGTATAAAAAGGGGGATGTTGTCTGCTGTAATGTGTAAAAAGGGACGCTGTCTACTGTAATGTGTAAAAAGGGGGACGCTGTCTGCCGTAATGTGTTAAAAGGGAAATGCTGTCTGCCGAAATGTGTAAAAAGGAAACATTGTCTGCCGTATTGTGTAAAAAGGGGGATGCTGTCTGCCGTAATGTGTAAAAAGGGGGATGCTGTCTGCCGTAATGTGTAAAAAGGGGGATGCTCTCTGCCGTTACATTTAAAAAGGGGACGCTGTCTGCTGTAATGTGTAAAAAGTGGACTGTCTACTGTAATGTGTAAAAAGGGGTACACTGTCTGCTGTAATGTGTAAAAAGGGGGACGCTCTTTACCGTAATGTGTAAAAAGGGGGATGCTGTCTGTCGTAATGTAAAAAGTGGGATGCTGTCTGCTGTAAAGTGTAAAAAGGGACGCTGTCTGCCGTAATGTGTACAAAGGGGGATGCTGTCTGCCGTAATGTGTTCAAAGGGGGATGCTGTCTGCCGTAATGTGTTAAAAGAGGATGCTGTATGCCTTAATGTGTAAAAAGGGGACGCTGTCTGCCATATTGTGTAAAACGGGGGGATGCTGTCTGCCGTAATGTGTAAAAAGGGGGACGCTGTCAGCTGTAATGTGTAAATAGGGGACGCTGTCTGCCATAATGTGTAAAATTGGGGACGCTGTCTGCCATAATGTGTAAAATGGCATGCTGTCTGCCGTAATGTGTAAAAAGGGGGACGCTGTCTGCCGTAATGTGTAAAAAGGGGATGCTTTTTGACGTTACGTTTAAAAAGGGGACGCTGTCTGCTGTAATGTGTAAAAAGTGGATTGTCTGCTCTAATGTGTAAAAAGGGGGACACTGTCTGCCGTAATGTGTAGAATGGGGGATGCTGTCTGCCGTAATGTGTTCTAAGGGGGATGCTGTCTGCCGTAATGTGTTAAAAGAGGATGCTGTCTGCAGTAATGTGTAAAAAGGGGATGCTGTTTGCCATAATGTGTAAAAAGGATGTGTAAAAAGGGGGACGCTGTCTGCTGTAATGTGTAAAAAGGGGACGCTGTATGCCATAATGTGTAAAATTGGGGACGCTGTCTGCCACAATGTGTAAACGGTACGCTGTCTGCCGTAATGTGTAAAAAGGGGGATGCTGTCTGCCATAATGTGTAATAAGGGGGATGCTGTCTACTGTAATGTGTAATAAGGGGACGCTGTTTGCCATAATGTGTAAAAATTGGGGGACGCTGTCTGCCGTAATGTGTAAAAAGGGGACACTTTCTGCCAGAATGAGTAAAATTGGGGACGCTGTCTGCCGTAATGTGTAAAAAGAAGACACTGTCTGCCGTAAGGTGTAAAAAGGGGACGCTGTCTGACGTAATGTGTAAAAAGGGGACGCTGTCTGACGTAATGTGTAAAAAGGGGGATGCTGTCTGCCATAATGTGTAAAAAGGGATGCTGTCTACTGTAATGTGTAAAAAGGGGGATGCTGTCTGCCGTAATGTGAAAAAAGGGGAGGCTGTCTGCCGTAATGTGTAAAAAGGGGATGCTTACTTCCGTAATGTGTAAAAATGGGATGCTGTCTGCCATAATGTGTAAAATTGGGGACGCTGTCTGCCGTATTGTGTAAAAAGGGGACGCTGTCTTTCGTAATGTGTAAAAAGGGGGACGCTGTCTGCCGTAATGTGTAAAAGAGGGACGCTGTCTGCCATAATGTGTAAAATTGGGGACGCTGTCTGCTGTCTGCCATAATGTGTAAAAAGGGGGACGTTGTCATTATGTATAAAAAGGGGGACGTTGTCTGCCGTAATGTGTAAAAAGGGACGCTGTCTACTGTAATGTGTAAAAAGGGGGACGCTGTCTGCCGTAATGTTTTAAAAGGGAAATGCTGTCTGCCGAAATGTGTAAAAAGGGAACGCTGTCTGCCGTATTGTGTAAAAAGGGGATGCTGTCTGTCAGAATGAGTAAAATTGGGGACGCTGTCTGCCGTAATGTGTAAAAAGGGGACACTGTCTGCCGTAATGTGTAAAAGGGGACGCTGTCTGCTGTAATGTGTAAAAAGTGGACTGTCTACTGTAATGTGTAAAAAGGGGTACACTGTCTGCTGTAATGTGTAAAAAGGGGGACGCTCTTTACCGTAATGTGTAAAAAGGGGATGCTGTCTGTCGTAATGTAAAAAGTGGGATGCTGTCTGCTGTAAAGTGTAAAAAGGGACGCTGTCTGCCGTAATGTGTACAAAGGGGGATGCTATCTGCCGTAATGTGTTCAAAGGGGGATGCTGTCTGCCGTAATGTGTTAAAAGAGGATGCTGTATGCCATAATGTGTAAAACGGGGGGATGCTGTCTGCCGTAATGTGTAAAAAGGGGGACGCTGTCAGCTGTAATGTGTAAATAGGGGACGCTGTCTGCCATAATGTGTAAAATTGGGGACGCTGTCTGCCATAATGTGTAAAATGGCATGCTGTCTGCCGTAATGTGTAAAAAGGGGGACGCTGTCTGCCGTAATGTGTAAAAAGGGGATGCTTTTTGATGTTACGTTTAAAAAGGGGACGCTGTCTGCTGTAATGTGTAAAAAGGGGACGCTGTCTGCCATTATGTGTAAAAAGGGACGCTGTCTACTGTAATGTGAAAAAAGGGGGACTCTGTCTGCCATAATGTGTTTAAAGGGGGATTCTGTCTGCCGTAATGTGTAAAAAGGGGGACGCTGTCTGCCGTAATGTGTAAAAAGGAGGACCCTGTCTGCCGTAATGTGTAAAAAGGAGATGCTGTCTGCCGTTACATTTAAAAAGGGGACGCTGTTTGCTGTAATGTGTAAAAAGTTTACTGTCTGCTGTAATGTGTAAAAAGGGGAATACTGTCTGCCGTAATGTGTAAAAAGGGGTACGCTCTCTACCGTAATGTGTAAAAAGAGGGATGCTGTCTGCCGTAAAGTGTAAAAAGGGACTCTGTCTGCCGTAATGTGTACAAAGGGGGATGCTGTCTGCCGTAATGTGTTAAGAGGATGCTGTCTGCTGTAATGTGTAAAAAGGGGATGCTGTTTGCCATAATGTGTAAAAAGGGGATGTGTAAAAAGGGATACGCTGTCTGCTGTAATGTGCAAAAAGGGGACGCTGTATGCCATAATGTGTAAAATTGGGGACGCTGTCTGCCACAATGTGTAAACGGCACGCTGTCTGCCGTAATGTGTAAAAAGGGGGATGCTGTCTGCCGTAATGTGTAATAATGGGGATGTTGTCTGCTGTAATGTGTAATAAGGGGGACGCTGTCTGCCGTAATGTGTAAAAGGGGACGCTGTCTGACGTAATGTGTAAAAAGGGGGATGCTGTCTGCCGTAATGTGTAAAAAGGGGACACTGTCTGCCGTAATGTGTAAAAAGGGGACACTGTCTGCCGTAATGTGTAAAAGGGGACGCTGTCTGACGTAATGTGTAAAAAGGGGGATGCTGTCTGCCGTAATGTGTAAAAAGGAGGACCCTGTCTGCCGTAATGTGTAAAAAGGAGATGCTGTCTGCCGTTACATTTAAAAAGGGGACGCTGTTTGCTGTAATGTGTAAAAAGTTTACTGTCTGCTGTAATGTGTAAAAAGGGGAATACTGTCTGCCGTAATGTGTAAAAAGGGGTACGCTCTCTACCGTAATGTGTAAAAAGAGGGATGCTGTCTGCCGTAAAGTGTAAAAAGGGACTCTGTCTGCCGTAATGTGTACAAAGGGGGATGCTGTCTGCCGTAATGTGTTAAGAGGATGCTGTCTGCTGTAATGTGTAAAAAGTTTACTGTCTGCTGTAATGTGTAAAAAGGGGAATACTGTCTGCCGTAATGTGTAAAAAGGGGTACGCTCTCTACCGTAATGTGTAAAAAGAGGGATGCTGTCTGCCGTAAAGTGTAAAAAGGGACTCTGTCTGCCGTAATGTGTACAAAGGGGGATGCTGTCTGCCGTAATGTGTTAAGAGGATGCTGTCTGCTGTAATGTGTAAAAAGGGGATGCTGTTTGCCATAATGTGTAAAAAGGGGATGTGTAAAAAGGGATACGCTGTCTGCTGTAATGTGCAAAAAGGGGACGCTGTATGCCATAATGTGTAAAATTGGGGACGCTGTCTGCCACAATGTGTAAACGGCACGCTGTCTGCCGTAATGTGTAAAAAGGGGGATGCTGTCTGCCGTAATGTGTAATAATGGGGATGTTGTCTGCTGTAATGTGTAATAAGGGGGACGCTGTCTGCCGTAATGTGTAAAAATTGGGGGACGCTGTCTGCCGAAATGTGTAAAAAGGGGACACTTTCAATCAGAATGAGTAAAATTGGGGACGCTGTCTGCCGTAATGTGTAAAAAGGGGACACTGTCTGCCGTAATGTGTAAAAGGGGATGCTGTCTGACGTAATGTGTAAAAAGGGGGATGCTGTCTGCCGTAATGTGTAAAAAGGGGGATGCTGTCTGCCGTAATGTGTAAAAAGGGATGCTGTCTACTGTAATGAGTAAAAAGGGGGATGCTGTCTGCCGTAATGTCAAAAAAGGGGAGGCTGTCTGCCGTAATGTGTAAAAAGGGGACGCTTACTGCCGTAATGTGTAAAAATGGGATGCTGTCTGCCATAATGTGTAAAATTGGGGATGCTGTCTGCTGTAATGTGTAAAAAGGGGACGCTGTCTTTCGTAATGTGTAAAAAGGGGACGCTGTCTGCCGTAATGTGTAAAAGGGGGACGCTGTCTACCATAATGTGTAAAATTTGGGACGCTGTCTGCTGTCTGCCATAATGTGTAAAAAGGGGGACGTTGTCATAATGTATAAAAAGGGGGATGTTGTCTGCTGTAATGTGTAAAAAGGGACGCTGTCTACTGTAATGTGTAAAAAGGGACGCTGTCTACTGTAATGTGTAAAAAGGGACGCTGTCTACTGTAATGTGTAAAAAGGGACGCTGTCTACTGTAATGTGTAAAAAGGGGGACGCTGTCTGCCGTAATGTGTTAAAAGGGAAATGCTGTCTGCCGAAATGTGTAAAAAGGAAACGCTGTCTGCCGTATTGTGTAAAAAGGGGGATGCTGTCTGCCGTAATGTGTAAAAAGGGGGATGCTGTCTGCCGTAATGTGTAAAAAGGGGGATGCTCTCTGCCGTAATGTGTAAAAAGGGGATGCTGTCTGCCATAATGTGTAAAAAGGGACGCTGTCTACTGTAATGTGAAAAAAGGGGGACTCTGTCTGCCATAATGTGTTTAAAGGGGGATTCTGTCTGCCGTAATGTGTAAAAAGGGGGACGCTGTCTGCCGTAATGTGTAAAAAGGAGGACCCTGTCTGCCGTAATGTGTAAAAAGGAGATGCTGTCTGCCGTTACATTTAAAAAGGGGACGCTGTTTGCTGTAATGTGTAAAAAGTTTACTGTCTGCTGTAATGTGTAAAAAGGGGAATACTGTCTGCCGTAATGTGTAAAAAGGGGTACGCTCTCTACCGTAATGTGTAAAAAGAGGGATGCTGTCTGCCGTAAAGTGTAAAAAGGGACTCTGTCTGCCGTAATGTGTACAAAGGGGGATGCTGTCTGCCGTAATGTGTTCAAAGGGGGATGCTGTCTGCCGTAATGTGTTAAGAGGATGCTGTCTGCTGTAATGTGTAAAAAGGGGATGCTGTTTGCCATAATGTGTAAAAAGGGGATGTGTAAAAAGGGATACGCTGTCTGCTGTAATGTGCAAAAAGGGGACGCTGTATGCCATAATGTGTAAAATTGGGGACGCTGTCTGCCACAATGTGTAAACGGCACGCTGTCTGCCGTAATGTGTAAAAAGGGGGATGCTGTCTGCCGTAATGTGTAATAATGGGGATGTTGTCTGCTGTAATGTGTAATAAGGGGGACGCTGTCTGTCGTAATGTGTAAAAATTGGGGGACGCTGTCTGCCGAAATGTGTAAAAAGGGGACACTTTCTGTCAGAATGAGTAAAATTGGGGACGCTGTCTGCCGTAATGTGTAAAAAGGGGACACTGTCTGCCGTAATGTGTAAAAGGGGACGCTGTCTGATGTAATGTGTAAAAAGGGGGATGCTGTCTGCCGTAATGTGTAAAAAGGGGGATGCTGTCTGCCGTAATGTGTAAAAAGGGATGCTGTCTACTGTAATGTGTAAAAAGGGGGATGCTGTCTGCCGTAATGTCAAAAAAGGGGAGGCTGTCTGCCGTAATGTGTAAAAAGGGGGCGCTTACTGCCGTAATGTGTAAAAAGGGGACGCTGTCTTTCGTAATGTGTAAAAAGGGGGACGCTGTCTGCCGTAATGTGTAAAAGGGGGACGCTGTCTACCATAATGTGTAAAATTGGGGACGCTGTCTGCTGTCTGCCATAATGTGTTAAAAGGGGGACGTTGTCATAATGTATAAAAAGGGGGATGTTGTCTGCTGTAATGTGTAAAAAGGGACGCTGTCTACTGTAATGTGTAAAAAGGGACGCTGTCTACTGTAATGTGTAAAAAGGGGGACGCTGTCTGCCGTAATGTGTTAAAAGGGAAATGCTGTCTGCCGAAATGTGTAAAAAGGAAACGCTGTCTGCCGTATTGTGTAAAAAGGGGGATGCTGTCTGCCATAATGTGTAAAAAGGGGGATGCTGTCTGCCGTAATGTGTAAAAAGGGGGATGCTCTCTGCCGTAATGTGTAAAAAGGGGATGCTGTCTGCCGTAATGTGTAAAAAGGGGGATGCTGTCTGCCGTTACATTTAAAAAGGGGACGCTGTCTGCTGTAATGTGTAAAAAGTGGACTGTCTACTGTAATGTGTAAAAAGGGGTACACTGTCTGCTGTAATGTGTAAAAAGGGGGACGCTCTTTACCGTAATGTGTAAAAAGGGGGATGCTGTCTGTCGTAATGTAAAAAGTGGGATGCTGTCTGCTGTAAAGTGTAAAAAGGGACGCTGTCTGCCGTAATGTGTACAAAGGGGGATGCTGTCTGCCGTAATGTGTTCAAAGGGGGATGCTGTCTGCCGTAATGTGTTAAAAGAGGATGCTGTATGCCTTAATGTGTAAAAAGGGGACGCTGTCTGCCATAATGTGTAAAACGGGGGGATGCTGTCTGCCGTAATGTGTAAAAAGGGGGACGCTGTCAGCTGTAATGTGTAAATAGGGGACGCTGTCTGCCATAATGTGTAAAATTGGGGACGCTGTCTGCCATAATGTGTAAAATGGCATGCTGTCTGCCGTAATGTGTAAAAAGGGGGACGCTGTCTGCCGTAATGTGTAAAAAGGGGATGCTTTTTGACGTTACGTTTAAAAAGGGGACGCTGTCTGCTGTAATGTGTAAAAAGTGGATTGTCTGCTCTAATGTGTAAAAAGGGGGACACTGTCTGCCGTAATGTGTAGAATGGGGGATGCTGTCTGCCGTAATGTGTTCTAAGGGGGATGCTGTCTGCCGTAATGTGTTAAAAGAGGATGCTGTCTGCTGTAATGTGTAAAAAGGGGATGCTGTTTGCCATAATGTGTAAAAAGGATGTGTAAAAAGGGGGACGCTGTCTGCTGTAATGTGTAAAAAGGGGACGCTGTATGCCATAATGTGTAAAATTGGGGACGCTGTCTGCCACAATGTGTAAACGGTACGCTGTCTGCCGTAATGTGTAAAAAGGGGGATGCTGTCTGCCATAATGTGTAATAAGGGGGATGCTGTCTACTGTAATGTGTAATAAGGGGACGCTGTTTGCCATAATGTGTAAAAATTGGGGGACGCTGTCTGCCGTAATGTGTAAAAAGGGGACACTTTCTGCCAGAATGAGTAAAATTGGGGACGCTGTCTGCCGTAATGTGTAAAAAGGGGACACTGTCTGCCGTAAGGTGTAAAAAGGGACGCTGTCTGACGTAATGTGTAAAAAGGGGACGCTGTCTGACGTAATGTGTAAAAAGGGGGATGCTGTCTGCCATAATGTGTAAAAAGGGATGCTGTCTACTGTAATGTGTAAAAAGGGGGATGCTGTCTGCCGTAATGTGTAAAAAGGGGACGCTTACTGCCGTAATGTGTAAAAATGGGATGCTGTCTGCCATAATGTGTAAAATTGGGGACGCTGTCTGCCGTATTGTGTAAAAAGGGGACGCTGTCTTTCGTAATGTGTAAAAAGGGTGACGCTGTCTGCCGTAATGTGTAAAATTGGGGACGCTGTCTGCTGTCTGCCATAATGTGTAAAAAGGGGGACGTTGTCATTATGTATAAAAAGGGGGACGTTGTCTGCCGTAATGTGTAAAAAGGGACGCTGTCTACTGTAATGTGTAAAAAGAGGGACGCTGTCTGCCGTAATGTTTTAAAAGGGAAATGCTGTCTGCCGAAATGTGTAAAAAGGGAACGCTGTCTGCCGTATTGTGTAAAAAGGGGATGCTGTCTGTCATAATGTGTAAAATTGGGGACGCTGTCTGCCGTATTGTGTAAAAAGGGGACGCTGTCTTTCGTAATGTGTAAAAAGGGGGACGCTGTCTGCCGTAATGTGTAAAAGGGGGACGCTGTCTGCCATAATGTGTAAAATTGGGGACGCTGTCTGCCATAATGTGTAAAAAGGGGGACATTGTCATTATGTATAAAAAGGGGGACGTTGTCTGCCGTAATGTGTAAAAAGGGACGCTGTCTACTGTAATGTGTAAAAAGGGGGACGCTGTCTGCCGTAATGTTTTAAAAGGGAAATGCTGTCTGCCGAAATGTGTAAAAAGGGAACGCTGTCTGCCGTATTGTGTAAAAAGGGGATGCTGTCTGTCATAATGTGTAAAATTGGGGACGCTGTCTGCCGTAATGTGTAAACGGCACGCTGTCTGCCGTAATGTGTAAAAAGGGGGATGCTGTCTGCCGTAATGTGTAAAAAGGGGGATGCTCTCTGCCGTAATGTGTAAAAAGGGGGATGCTGTCTGCCGTTACATTTAAAAAGGGGACGCTGTCTGCTGTAATGTGTAAAAAGTGGACTGTCTACTGTAATGTGTAAAATGGGGGACACTGTCTGCTGTAATGTGTAAAGAGGGGGACACTCTTTACCGTAATGTGTAAAAAGGGGATGCTATCTGTCGTAATGTAAAAAGTGGGATGCTGTCTGCTGTACAGTGTAAAAAGGGATGCTGTCTGCCGTAATGTGTTTAAAGGGGGATGCTGTCTGCCGTAATGTGTAAAAAGGGGGACGCTGTCTGCCGTAATGTGTAAAAAGGGGGACGCTGTCTGCCGTAATGTGTAAAAAGGAGGACCCTGTCTGCTGTAATGTGTAAAAAGGGGATGCTGTCTGCCGTTACATTTAAAAAGGGGACGCTGTTTGCTGTAATGTGTAAAAAGTTTACTGTCTGCTGTAATGTGTAAAAAGGGGAATACTGTCTGCCGTAATGTGTAAAAAGGGGGACGCTCTCTACCGTAATGTGTAAAAAGAGGGATGCTGTCTGCCGTAAAGTGTAAAAAGGGACTCTGTCTGCCGTAATGTGTACAAAGGGGGATGCTGTCTGCCGTAATGTGTTCAAAGGGGGATGCTGTATGCCGTAATGTGTTAAAAGAGGATGATGTCTGCTGTAACGTGTAAAAAGGTGATGCTGTTTGCCATAATGTGTAAAAAGGGGATGTGTAAAAAGGGGGACGCTGTCTGCTGTAATGTGTAAAAAGGGGACGCTGTATGCCATAATGTGTAAAATTGGGGACGCTGTCTGCTGTCTGCCATAATGTGTAAAAAGGGGGACGTTGTCATAATGTATAAAAAGGGGGATGTTGTCTGCTGTAATGTGTAAAAAGGGACGCTGTCTACTGTAATGTGTAAAAAGGGGGACGCTGTCTACCGTAATGTGTTAAAAGGGAAATGCTGTCTGCCGAAATGTGTAAAAAGGAAACGCTGTCTGCCGTATTGTGTAAAAAGGGGACGCTGTCTATCATAATGTGTAAAATTGGGGACCTGTCTGCCGTAATGTGTAAACGACACGCTGTCTGCCATAATGTGTAAAAAGGGGGATGCTGTCTTCCGTAATGTGTAAAAAGGGGGATGCTGTCTGCCGTAATGTGTAAAAAGGGGGATGCTCTCTGCCGTAATGTGTAAAAAGGGGATGCTGTCTGCCGTAATGTGTAAAAAGGGGGATGCTGTCTGCCGTAATGTGAAAAAGGGGATGCTTTTTGATGTTACGTTTAAAAAGGGGACGCTGTCTGCTGTAATGTGTAAAAAGGGGACGCTGTCTGCCATAATGTGTAAAAAGGGACGCTGTCTACTGTAATGTGAAAAAAGGGGGACTCTGTCTGCCATAATGTGTTTAAAGGGGGATTCTGTCTGCCGTAATGTGTAAAAAGGGGGACGCTGTCTGCCGTAATGTGTAAAAAGGAGGACCCTGTCTGCCGTAATGTGTAAAAAGGAGATGCTGTCTGCCGTTACATTTAAAAAGGGGACGCTGTTTGCTGTAATGTGTAAAAAGTTTACTGTCTGCTGTAATGTGTAAAAAGGGGAATACTGTCTGCCGTAATGTGTAAAAAGGGGTACGCTCTCTACCGTAATGTGTAAAAAGAGGGATGCTGTCTGCCGTAAAGTGTAAAAAGGGACTCTGTCTGCCGTAATGTGTACAAAGGGGGATGCTGTCTGCCGTAATGTGTTCAAAGGGGGATGCTGTCTGCCGTAATGTGTTAAGAGGATGCTGTCTGCTGTAATGTGTAAAAAGGGGATGCTGTTTGCCATAATGTGTAAAAAGGGGATGTGTAAAAAGGGATACGCTGTCTGCTGTAATGTGCAAAAAGGGGACGCTGTATGCCATAATGTGTAAAATTGGGGACGCTGTCTGCCACAATGTGTAAACGGCACGCTGTCTGCCGTAATGTGTAAAAAGGGGGATGCTGTCTGCCGTAATGTGTAATAATGGGGATGCTGTCTGCTGTAATGTGTAATAAGGGGGACGCTGTCTGCCGTAATGTGTAAAAATTGGGGGACGCTGTCTGCCGAAATGTGTAAAAAGGGGACACTTTCTGTCAGAATGAGTAAAATTGGGGACGCTGTCTGCCGTAATGTGTAAAAGGGGACGCTGTCTGACGTAATGTGTAAAAAGGGGGATGCTGTCTGCCGTAATGTGTAAAAAGGGGGATGCTGTCTGCCGTAATGTGTAAAAAGGGATGCTGTCTACTGTAATGTGTAAAAAGGGGGATGCTGTCTGCCGTAATGTCAAAAAAGGGGAGGCTGTCTGCCGTAATGTGTAAAAAGGGGACGCTTACTGCCGTAATGTGTAAAAATGGGATGCTGTCTGCCATAATGTGTAAAATTGGGGACGCTGTCTGCTGTAATGTGTAAAAAGGGGACGCTGTCTTTCGTAATGTGTAAAAAGGGGGACGCTGTCTGCCGTAATGTGTAAAAGGGGGACGCTGTCTACCATAATGTGTAAAATTGGGGACGTTGTCATAATGTATAAAAAGGGGGATGTTGTCTGCTGTAATGTGTAAAAAGGGACGCTGTCTACTGTAATGTGTAAAAAGTGGGACACTGTCTGCCGTAATGTGTTAAAAGGGAAATGCTGTCTGCCGAAATGTGTAAAAAGGAAACATTGTCTGCCGTATTGTGTAAAAAGGGGGATGCTGTCTGCCGTAATGTGTAAAAAGGGGGATGCTGTCTGCCGTAATGTGTAAAAAGGGGGATGCTCTCTGCCGTTACATTTAAAAAGGGGACGCTGTCTGCTGTAATGTGTAAAAAGTGGACTGTCTACTGTAATGTGTAAAAAGGGGTACACTGTCTGCTGTAATGTGTAAAAAGGGGGACGCTCTTTACCGTAATGTGTAAAAAGGGGGATGCTGTCTGTCGTAATGTAAAAAGTGGGATGCTGTCTGATGTAAAGTGTAAAAAGGGACGCTGTCTGCCGTAATGTGTACAAAGGGGGATGCTGTCTGCCGTAATGTGTTCAAAGGGGGATGCTGTCTGCCGTAATGTGTTAAAAGAGGATGCTGTATGCCTTAATGTGTAAAAAGGGGACGCTGTCTGCCATATTGTGTAAAACGGGGGGATGCTGTCTGCCGTAATGTGTAAAAAGGGGGACGCTGTCAGCTGTAATGTGTAAATAGGGGACGCTGTCTGCCATAATGTGTAAAATTGGGGACGCTGTCTGCCATAATGTGTAAAATGGCATGCTGTCTGCCGTAATGTGTAAAAAGGGGGACGCTGTCTGCCGTAATGTGTAAAAAGGGGATGCTTTTTGACGTTACGTTTAAAAAGGGGACGCTGTCTGCTGTAATGTGTAAAAAGTGGATTGTCTGCTCTAATGTGTAAAAAGGGGGACACTGTCTGCCGTAATGTGTAGAATGGGGGATGCTGTCTGCCGTAATGTGTTCTAAGGGGGATGCTGTCTGCCGTAATGTGTTAAAAGAGGATGCTGTCTGCAGTAATGTGTAAAAAGGGGATGCTGTTTGCCATAATGTGTAAAAAGGATGTGTAAAAAGGGGGACGCTGTCTGCTGTAATGTGTAAAAAGGGGACGCTGTATGCCATAATGTGTAAAATTGGGGACGCTGTCTGCCACAATGTGTAAACGGTACGCTGTCTGCCGTAATGTGTAAAAAGGGGGATGCTGTCTGCCATAATGTGTAATAAGGGGGATGCTGTCTACTGTAATGTGTAATAAGGGGACGCTGTTTGCCATAATGTGTAAAAATTGGGGGACGCTGTCTGCCGTAATGTGTAAAAAGGGGACACTTTCTGCCAGAATGAGTAAAATTGGGGACGCTGTCTGCCGTAATGTGTAAAAAGGGGACACTGTCTGCCGTAAGGTGTAAAAAGGGGACGCTGTCTGACGTAATGTGTAAAAAGGGGACGCTGTCTGACGTAATGTGTAAAAAGGGGGATGCTGTCTGCCATAATGTGTAAAAAGGGATGCTGTCTACTGTAATGTGTAAAAAGGGGGATGCTGTCTGCCGTAATGTGAAAAAAGGGGATGCTGTCTGCCGTAATGTGTAAAAAGGGGATGCTTACTGCCGTAATGTGTAAAAATGGGATGCTGTCTGCCATAATGTGTAAAAGAGGGACGCTGTCTTTCGTAATGTGTAAAAAGGGGGACGCTGTCTGCCGTAATGTGTAAAAGAGGGACGCTGTCTGCCATAATGTGTAAAATTGGGGACAATGTCTGCTGTCTGCCATAATGTGTAAAAAGGGGGACGTTGTCATTATGTATAAAAAGGGGGACGTTGTCTGCCGTAATGTGTAAAAAGGGACGCTGTCTACTGTAATGTGTAAAAAGGGGGACGCTGTCTGCCGTAATGTTTTAAAAGGGAAATGCTGTCTGCCGAAATGTGTAAAAAGGGAACGCTGTCTGCCGTATTGTGTAAAAAGGGGATGCTGTCTGTCATAATGTGTAAAATTGGGGACGCTGTCTGCCGTATTGTGTAAAAAGGGGACGCTGTCTTTCGTAATGTGTAAAAAGGGGGACGCTGTCTGCCGTAATGTGTAAAAGGGGGACGCTGTCTGCCATAATGTGTAAAATTGGGGACGCTGTCTGCTGTCTGCCATAATGTGTAAAAAGGGGGACGTTGTCATTATGTATAAAAAGGGGGACGTTGTCTGCCGTAATGTGTAAAAAGGGACGCTGTCTACTGTAATGTGTAAAAAGGGGGACGCTGTCTGCCGTAATGTTTTAAAAGGGAAATGCTGTCTGCCGAAATGTGTAAAAAGGGAACGCTGTCTGCCGTATTGTGTAAAAAGGGGATGCTGTCTGTCATAATGTGTAAAATTGGGGACGCTGTCTGCCGTAATGTGTAAACGGCACGCTGTTTGCCGTAATGTGTAAAAAGGGGGATGCTTTCTGCCGTAATGTGTAAAAAGGGGGATGCTGTCTGCCGTTACATTTAAAAAGGGGACGCTGTCTGCTGTAATGTGTAAAAAGTGGACTGTCTACTGTAATGTGTAAAATGGGGGACACTGTCTGCTGTAATGTGTAAAGAGGGGGACGCTCTTTACCGTAATGTGTAAAAAGGGGGATGCTGTCTGTCGTAATGTAAAAAGTGGGATGCTGTCTGCTGTAAAGTGTAAAAAGGGATGCTGTCTGCCGTAATGTGTTTAAAGGGGGATGCTGTCTGCCGTAATGTGTAAAAAGGGGGACGATGTCTGCCGTAATGTGTAAAAAGGAGGACCCTGTCTGCCGTAATGTGTAAAAAGGGGATGCTGTCTGCCGTTACATTTAAAAAGGGGACGCTGTTTGCTGTAATGTGTAAAAAGTTTACTGTCTGCTGTAATGTGTAAAAAGGGGAATACTGTCTGCCGTAATGTGTAAAAAGGGGGACGCTCTCTACCGTAATGTGTAAAAAGAGGGATGCTGTCTGCCGTAAAGTGTAAAAAGGGACTCTATCTGCCGTAATGTGTACAAAGGGGATGCTGTCTGCCGTAATGTGTTCAAAGGGGGATGCTGTATGCCGTAATGTGTTAAAAGAGGATGATGTCTGCTGTAATGTGTAAAAAGGTGATGCTGTTTGCCATAATGTGTAAAAAGGGGATGTGTAAAAAGGGGGACGCTGTCTGATGTAATGTGTAAAAAGGGACGCTGTATGCCATAATGTGTAAAATTGGGGACGCTGTCTGCTGTCTGCCATAATGTGTAAAAAGGGGGACGTTGTCATAATGTATAAAAAGGGGGATGTTGTCTGCTGTAATGTGTAAAAAGGGACGCTGTCTACTGTAATGTGTACAAAGGGGGACGCTGTCTACCGTAATGTGTTAAAAGGGAAATGCTGTCTGCCGAAATGTGTAAAAAGGAAACGCTGTCTGCCGTATTGTGTAAAAAGGGGGATGCTGTCTGCCGTAATGTGTAAAAAGGGGGATGCTGTCTGCCATAATGTGTAAAAAGGGGGATGCTCTCTGCCGTAATGTGTAAAAAGGGGATGCTGTCTGCCGTAATGTGTAAAAAGGGGGATACTGTCTGCCGTTACATTTAAAAAGGGGACGCTGTCTGCTGTAATGTGTAAAAAGTGGACTGTCTGCTGTAATGTGTAAAAAGTGGACTGTCTACTGTAATGTGTAAAAAGGGGTACACTGTCTGCTGTAATGTGTAAAAAGGGGGATGCTCTTTACCGTAATGTGTAAAAAGGGGGATGCTGTCTGTCGTAATGTTAAAAGTGGGATGCTGTCTGCTGTAAAGTGTAAAAAGGGACGCTGTCTGCTGTAATGTGTACAAAGGGGGATGCTGTCTGCCGTAATGTGTTCAAAGGGGGATGCTGTCTGCCGTAATGTGTTAAAAGAGGATGCTGTATGCCTTAATGTGTAAAAAGGGGACGCTGTCTGCCATAATGTGTAAAACGGGGGGATGCTGTCTGCCGTAATGTGTAAAAAGGGGGACGCTGTCAGCTGTAATGTGTAAATAGGGGACGCTGTCTGCCATAATGTGTAAAATTGGGGACGCTGTCTGCCATAATGTGTAAAATGGCATGCTGTCTGCCGTAATGTGTAAAAAGGGGGACGCTGTCTGCCGTAATGTGTAAAAAGGGGATGCTTTTTGACGTTACGTTTAAAAAGGGGACGCTGTCTGCTGTAATGTGTAAAAAGTGGATTGTCTGCTCTAATGTGTAAAAAGGGGGACACTGTCTGCCGTAATGTGTAGAATGGGGGATGCTGTCTGCCGTAATGTGTTCTAAGGGGGATGCTGTCTGCCGTAATGTGTTAAAAGAGGATGCTGTCTGCTGTAAAGTGTAAAAAGGGGATGCTGTTTGCCATAATGTGTAAAAAGGATGTGTAAAAAGGGGGACGCTGTCTGCTGTAATGTGTAAAAAGGGGACGCTGTATGCCATAATGTGTAAAATTGGGGACGCTGTCTGCCACAATGTGTAAACGGTACGCTGTCTGCCGTAATGTGTAAAAAGGGGGATGCTGTCTGCCATAATGTGTAATAAGGGGGATGCTGTCTACTGTAATGTGTAATAAGGGGACGCTGTTTGCCATAATGTGTAAAAATTGGGGGACGCTGTCTGCCGTGATGTGTAAAAAGGGGACACTTTCTGCCAGAATGAGTAAAATTGGGGACGCTGTCTGCCGTAAGGTGTAAAAAGGGGACGCTGTCTGACGTAATGTGTAAAAAGGGGACGCTGTCTGACGTAATGTGTAAAAAGGGGGATGTTGTCTGCCATAATGTGTAAAAAGGGATGCTGTCTACTGTAATGTGTAAAAAGGGGGATGCTGTCTGCCGTAATGTGAAAAAAGGGGAGGCTGTCTGCCGTAATGTGTAAAAAGGGGACGCTTACTGCCGTAATGTGTAAAAATGGGATGCTGTCTGCCATAATGTGTAAAATTGGGGACGCTGTCTGCGGTATTGTGTAAAAAGGGGACGCTGTCTTTCGTAATGTGTAAAAAGGGGGACGCTGTCTGCCGTAATGTGTAAAAGAGGGACGCTGTCTGCCATAATGTGTAAAATTGGGGACGCTGTCTGCTGTCTGCCATAATGTGTAAAAAGGGGGACGTTGTCATTATGTATAAAAAGGGGGACGTTGTCTGCCGTAATGTGTAAAAAGGGACGCTGTCTACTGTAATGTGTAAAAAGGGGGACGCTGTCTGCCGTAATGTTTTAAAAGGGAAATGCTGTCTGCCGAAATGTGTAAAAAGGGAACGCTGTCTGCCGTATTGTGTAAAAAGGGGATGCTGTCTGTCATAATGTGTAAAATTGGGGACGCTGTCTGCCGTAATGTGTAAACGGCACGCTGTCTGCCGTAATGTGTAAAAAGGGGGATGCTGTCTGCCGTAATGTGTAAAAAGGGGGATGCTCTCTGCCGTAATGTGTAAAAAGGGGGATGCTGTCTGCCGTTACATTTAAAAAGGGGACGCTGTCTGCTGTAATGTGTAAAAAGTGGACTGTCTACTGTAATGTGTAAAATGGGGGACACTGTCTGCTGTAATGTGTAAAGAGGGGGACGCTCTTTACCGTAATGTGTAAAAAGGGGGATGCTGTCTGTCGTAATGTAAAAAGTGGGATGCTGTCTGCTGTAAAGTGTAAAAAGGGATGCTGTCTGCCGTAATGTGTTTAAAGGGGGATGCTGTCTGCCGTAATGTGTAAAAAGGGGGACGCTGTCTGCCGTAATGTGTAAAAAGGGGGACGCTGTCTGCCGTAATGTGTAAAAAGGAGGACCCTGTCTGCCGTAATGTGTAAAAAGGGGATGCTGTCTGCCGTTACATTTAAAAAGGGGACGCTGTTTGCTGTAATGTGTAAAAAGTTTACTGTCTGCTGTAATGTGTAAAAAGGGGAATACTGTCTGCCGTAATGTGCAAAAAGGGGGACGCTCTCTACCGTAATGTGTAAAAAGTGGGATGCTGTCTGCTGTAAAGTGTAAAAAGGGATGCTGTCTGCCGTAATGTGTTTAAAGGGGGATGCTGTCTGCCGTAATGTGTAAAAAGGGGGACGCTGTCTGCCGTAATGTGTAAAAAGGGGGACGCTGTCTGCCGTAATGTGTAAAAAGGAGGACCCTGTCTGCCGTAATGTGTAAAAAGGGGGACGCTGTCTGCCGTAATGTGTAAAAAGGAGGACCCTGTCTGCCGTAATGTGTAAAAAGGGGATGCTGTCTGCCGTTACATTTAAAAAGGGGACGCTGTTTGCTGTAATGTGTAAAAAGTTTACTGTCTGCTGTAATGTGTAAAAAGGGGAATACTGTCTGCCGTAATGTGCAAAAAGGGGGACGCTCTCTACCGTAATGTGTAAAAAGTGGGATGCTGTCTGCTGTAAAGTGTAAAAAGGGATGCTGTCTGCCGTAATGTGTTTAAAGGGGGATGCTGTCTGCCGTAATGTGTAAAAAGGGGGACGCTGTCTGCCGTAATGTGTAAAAAGGGGGACGCTGTCTGCCGTAATGTGTAAAAAGGAGGACCCTGTCTGCCGTAATGTGTAAAAAGGGGATGCTGTCTGCCGTTACATTTAAAAAGGGGACGCTGTTTGCTGTAATGTGTAAAAAGTTTACTGTCTGCTGTAATGTGTAAAAAGGGGAATACTGTCTGCCGTAATGTGCAAAAAGGGGGACGCTCTCTACCGTAATGTGTAAAAAGAGGGATGCTGTCTGCCGTAAAGTGTAAAAAGGGACTCTGTCTGCCGTAATGTGTACAAAGGGGGATGCTGTCTGCCGTAATGTGTTCAAAGGGGGATGCTGTATGCCGTAATGTGTTAAAAGAGGATGATGTCTGCTGTAATGTGTAAAAAGGTGATGCTGTTTGCCATAATGTGTAAAAAGGGGATGTGTAAAAAGGGGGACGCTGTCTGCTGTAATGTGTAAAAAGGGGACGCTGTATGCCATAATGTGTAAAATTGGGGACGCTGTCTGCTGTCTGCCATAATGTGTAAAAAGGGGGACGTTGTCATAATGTATAAAAAGGGGGATGTTGTCTCCTGTAATGTGTAAAAAGGGACGCTGTCTACTGTAATGTGTAAAAAGGGGGACGCTGTCTACCGTAATGTGTTAAAAGGGAAATGCTGTCTGCCGAAATGTGTAAAAAGGAAACGCTGTCTGCTGTATTGTGTAAAAAGGGGACGCTGTCTATCATAATGTGTAAAATTCGGGACCTGTCTGCCGTAATGTGTAAACGACACGCTGTCTGCCATAATGTGTAAAAAGGGGGATGCTGTCTGCCGTAATGTGTAAAAAGGGGGATGCTCTCTGCCGTAAAGTGTAAAAAGGGGATGCTGTCTGCCGTAATGTGTAAAAAGGGGGATGCTGTCTGCCGTAATGTGAAAAAGGGGATGCTGTCTGCCGTTACATTTAAAAAGGGGACGCTGTCTGCTGTAATGTGTAAAAAGTGGACTGTCTACTGTAATGTGTAAAAAGGGGTACACTGTCTGCTGTAATGTGTAAAAAGGGGGACGCTCTTTACCGTAATGTGTAAAAAGGGGATGCTGTCTGTCGTAATGTAAAAAGTGGGATGCTGTCTGCTGTAAAGTGTAAAAAGGGACGCTGTCTGCCGTAATGTGTACAAAGGGGGTTGCTATCTGCCGTAATGTGTTCAAAGGGGGATGCTGTCTGCCGTAATGTGTTAAAAGAGGATGCTGTATGCCTTAATGTGTAAAAAGGGGACGCTGTCTGCCATAATGTGTAAAAAGGGGGGATGCTGTCTGCCGTAATGTGTAAAAAGGGGGACGCTGTCAGCTGTAATGTGTAAATAGGGGACGCTGTCTGCCATAATGTGTAAAATTGGGGACGCTGTCTGCCATAATGTGTAAAATTGGGGACGCTGTCTGCCATAATGTGTAAAATGGCATGCTGTCTGCCGTAATGTGTAAAAAGGGGGACGCTGTCTGCCGTAATGTGTAAAAAGGGGATGCTTTTTTATGTTACGTTTAAAAAGGGGACGCTGTCTGCTGTAATGTGTAAAAAGGGGACGCTGTCTGCCATAATGTGTAAAAAGGGACGCTGTCTACTGTAATGTGAAAAAAGGGGGACTCTGTCTGCCATAATGTGTTTAAAGGGGGATTCTGTCTGCCGTAATGTGTAAAAAGGGGGACGCTGTCTGCCGTAATGTGTAAAAAGGAGGACCCTGTCTGCCGTAATGTGTAAAAAGGAGATGCTGTCTGCCGTTACATTTAAAAAGGGGGCGCTGTTTGCTGTAATGTGTAAAAAGTTTACTGTCTGCTGTAATGTGTAAAAAGGGGAATACTGTCTGCCGTAATGTGTAAAAAGGGGTACGCTCTCTACCGTAATGTGTAAAAAGAGGGATGCTGTCTGCCGTAAAGTGTAAAAAGGGACTCTGTCTGCCGTAATGTGTACAAAGGGGGATGCTGTCTGCCGTAATGTGTTCAAAGGGGGATGCTGTCTGCCGTAATGTGTTAAGAGGATGCTGTCTGCTGTAATGTGTAAAAAGGGGATGCTGTTTGCCATAATGTGTAAAAAGGGGATGTGTAAAAAGGGATACACTGTCTGCTGTAATGTGCAAAAAGGGGACGCTGTATGCCATAATGTGTAAAATTGGGGACGCTGTCTGCCACAATGTGTAAACGGCACGCTGTCTGCCGTAATGTGTAAAAAGGGGGATGCTGTCTGCCGTAATGTGTAATAATTGGGATGCTGTCTGCTGTAATGTGTAATAAGGGGGACGCTGTCTGCCGTAATGTGTAAAAATTGGGGGACGCTGTCTGCCGAAATGTGTAAAAAGGGGACACTTTCTATCAGAATGAGTAAAATTGGGGACGCTGTCTGCCGTAATGTGTAAAAAGGGGACACTGTCTGCCGTAATGTGTAAAAGGGGACGCTGTCTGACGTAATGTGTAAAAAGGGGGATGCTGTCTGCCGTAATGTGTAAAAAGGGGGATGCTGTCTGCCGTAATGTGTAAAAAGGGATACTGTCTACTGTAATGTGTAAAAAGGGGGATGCTGTCTGCCGTAATGTCAAAAAAGGGGAGGCTGTCTGCCGTAATGTGTAAAAAGGGGACGCTTACTGCCGTAATGTGTAAAAAATGGGATGCTGTCTGCCATAATGTGTAAAATTGGGGACGCTGTCTGCTGTAATGTGTAAAAAGGGGACGCTGTCTTTCGTAATGTGTAAAAAGGGGGACGCTGTCTGCCGTAATGTGTAAAAGGGGGATGCTGTCTACCATAATGTGTAAAATTGGGGACGCTGTCTGCTGTCTGCCATAATGTGTAAAAAGGGGGACGTTGTCATAATGTATAAAAAGGGGGATGTTGTCTGCTGTAATGTGTAAAAAGGGACGCTGTCTACTGTAATGTGTAAAAAGGGGGACGCTGTCTGCCGTAATGTGTTAAAAGGGAAATGCTGTCTGCCGAAATGTGTAAAAAGGAAACGCTGTCTGCCGTATTGTGTAAAAAGGGGGATGCTGTCTGCCGTAATGTGTAAAAAGGGGGATGCTGTCTGCCGTAATGTGTAAAAAGGGGGATGCTCTCTGCCATAATGTGTAAAAAGGGGATGCTGTCTGCCGTAATGTGTAAAAAGGGGGACGCTGTCTGCCGTAATGTGTAAAAGGGGGACGCTGTCTACCATAATGTGTAAAATTGGGGACGCTGTCTGCTGTCTGCCATAATGTGTAAAAAGGGGGACATTGTCATAATGTATAAAAAGGGGGATGTTGTCTGCTGTAATGTGTAAAAAGGGACGCTGTCTACTGTAATGTGTAAAAAGGGGGACGCTGTCTGCCGTAATGTGTTAAAAGGGAAATGCTGTCTGCCAAAATGTGTAAAAAGGAAACGCTGTCTGCCGTATTGTGTAAAAAGGGGGATGCTGTCTGCCGTAATGTGTAATAAGGGGGATGCTGTCTGCCGTAATGTGTAAAAAGGGGGATGCTCTCTGCCGTAATGTGTAAAAAGGGGGACGCTCTCTACCGTAATGTGTAAAAAGAGGGATGCTGTCTGCCGTAAAGTGTAAAAAGAGACTCTGTCTGCCGTAATGTGTACGAAGGGGGATGCTGTCTGCCGTAATGTGTTCAAAGGGGGATGCAGTCTGCCGTAATGTGTTAAGAGGATGCTGTCTGCTGTAATGTGTAAAAAGGGATGCTGTTTGCCATAATGTGTAAAAAGGGGATGTGTAAAAAGGGATACACTGTCTGCTGTAATGTGTAAAAAGGGGACGCTGTATGCCATAATGTGTAAAATTGGGGACGCTGTCTGCCACAATGTGTAAACGGCATGCTGTCTGCCGTAATGTGTAAAAAGGGGGATGCTGTCTGCCGTAATGTGTAATAATGGGGATGCTGTCTGCTGTAATGTGTAATAAGGGGGACGCTGTCTGCCGTAATGTGTAAAAATTGGGGGACGCTGTCTGCCGAAATGTGTAAAAAGGGGACACTTTCTGTCAGAATGAGTAAAATTAGGGACGCTGTCTGCCGTAATGTGTAAAAAGGGGACACTGTCTGCCGTAATGTGTAAAAGGGGACGCTGTCTGACGTAATGTGTAAAAAGGGGGATGGTGTCTGCCGTAATGTCAAAAAAGGGGAGGCTGTCTGCCGTAATGTGTAAAAAGGGGACGCTTACTGCCGTAATGTGTAAAAATGGGATGCTGTCTGCCATAATGTGTAAAATTGGGGACACTGTCTGCTGTAATGTGTAAAAAGGGGACGCTGTCTTTCGTAATGTGTAAAAAGGGGGACGCTGTCTGCCGTAATGTGTAAAAGGGGGACGCTGTCTACCATAATGTGTAAAATTGGGGACGCTGTCTGCTGTCTGCCATAATGTGTAAAAAGGGGGACGTTGTCATAATGTATAAAAAGGGGGATGTTGTCTGCTGTAAAGTGTAAAAAGGGACGCTGTCTACTGTAATGTGTAAAAAGGGGGACGCTGTCTGCCGTAATGTGTTAAAAGGGAAATGCTGTCTGCCGAAATGTGTAAAAAGGAAACGCTGTCTGCCGTATTGTGTAAAAAGGGGGATGCTGTCTGCCGTAATGTGTAAAAAGGGGATGCTGTCTGCCGTAATGTGTAAAAAGGGGGATGCTGTCTGCCGTAATGTGAAAAAGGGGATGCTGTCTGCCGTTACATTTAAAAAGGGGACGCTGTCTGCTGTAATGTGTAAAAAGTGGACTGTCTACTGTAATGTGTAAAAAGGGGGACGCTCTTTACCGTAATGTGTAAAAAGGGGGATGCTGTCTGTCGTAATGTAAAAAGTGGGATGCTGTCTGCTGTAAAGTGTAAAAAGGGACGCTGTCTGCCGTAATGTGTTCAAAGGGGGATGCTGTCTGCCGTAATGTGTTAAAAGAGGATGCTGTATGCCTTAATGTGTAAAAAGGGGACGCTGTCTGCCATAATGTGTAAAACGGGAGGATGCTGTCATGCCATAATGTGTAAAAAGGGGGACGCTGTCAGCTGTAATGTGTAAATAGGGGACGCTGTCTGCCATAATGTGTAAAATTGGGGATGCTGTCTGCCATAATGTGTAAAAAGGGGGACGCTGTCTGCCGTAATGTGTAAAAAGGGGATGCTTTTTGACGTTACGTTTAAAAAGGGGACGCTGTCTGCTGTAATGTGTAAAAAGTGGATTGTCTGCTCTAATGTGTAAAAAGGGGGACACTGTCTGCCGTAATGTGTAGAATGGGGGATGCTGTCTGCCGTAATGTGTTCTAAGGGGGATGCTGTCTGCCGTAATGTGTTAAAAGAGGATGCTGTCTGCTGTAATGTGTAAAAAGGGGATGCTGCTTGCCATAATGTGTAAAAAGGATGTGTAAAAAGGGGGACGCTGTCTGCTGTAATGTGTAAAAAGGGGACGCTGTATGCCATAATGTGTAAAATTGGGGACGCTGTCTGCCACAATGTGTAAACGGTACGCTGTCTGCCGTAATGTGTAAAAAGGGGGATGCTGTCTGCCATAATGTGTAATAAGGGGGACGCTGTCTGCCGTAATGTGTAAAAAGGGGACACTTTCTGCCAGAATGAGTAAAATTGGGGACGCTGTCTGCCGTAATGTGTAAAAAGGGGACACTGTCTGCCGTAAGGTGTAAAAAGGGGACGCTGTCTGTTGTAATGTGTAAAAAGGGGACGCTGTCTGACGTAATGTGTAAAAAGGGATGCTGTCTACTGTAATGTGTAAAAAGGGGGATGCTGTCTGCCGTAATGTGTAAAAGAGGGACGCTGTCTGCCATAATGTGTAAAATTGGGGACGCTGTCTGCTGTCTGCCATAGTGTGTAAAAAGGGGGACGTTGTCATTATGTATAAAAAGGGGGACGCTGTCTACTGTAATGTGTAAAAAGGGGGACGCTGTCTGCCGTAATGTTTTAAAAGGGAAATGCTGTCTGCCGAAATGTGTAAAAAGGGAACGCTGTCTGCCATATTGTGTAAAAAGGGGATGCTGTCTGTTATAATGTGTAAAATTGGGGACGCTGTCTGCCGTAATGTGTAAACGGCACGCTGTCTGCCGTAATGTGTAAAAAGGGGGATGCTGTCTGTCGTAATGTGTAAAAAGGGGGATGCTCTCTGCCGTAATGTGTAAAGAGGGGGATGCTGTCTGCCGTTACATTTAAAAAGGGGACGCTGTCTGCTGTAATGTGTAAAAAGTGGACTGTCTACTGTAATGTGTAAAAAGGGGGACACTGTCTGCTGTAATGTGTAAAGAGGGGGATGCTCTTTACCGTAATGTGTAAAAAGGGGGGTGCTGTCTGTAGTAATGTAAAAAGTGGGATGCTGTCTGCTGTAAAGTGTAAAAAGGGATGCTGTCTGCCGTAATGTGTACAAAGGGGGATGCTGTCTGCCGTAATGTGTTCAAAGGGGGATGCTGTCTGCCGTAATGTGTTAAAAGAGGATGCTGTATGCCTTAATGTGTAAAAAGGGGACGCTGTCTGCCATAATGTGTAAAAAGGGGGGATGCTGTCTGCCATAATGTGTAAAAAGGGGGATGCTGTCAGCTGTAATGTGTAAAAAGGGGACGCTGTCTTTCGTAATGTGTAAAAAGGGGGACGCTGTCTACCATAATGTGTAAAATTGGGGACGCTGTCTGCTGTCTGCCATAATGTGTAAAAAGGGGGACGTTGTCATAATGTATAAAAAGGGGGATGTTGTCTGCTGTAATGTGTAAAAAGGGACGCTGTCTACTGTAATGTGTAAAAAGGGGGACGCTGTCTGCCGTAATGTGTTAAAAGGGAAATGCTGTCTGCCGTATTGTGTAAAAAGGGGGATGCTGTCTGCCGTAATGTGTAAAAAGGGGGATGCTGTCTGCCGTAATGTGTAAAAAGGGATGCTGTCTGCCGTAATGTGAAAAAAGGGGAGGCTGTCTGCCGTAATGTGTAAAAAGGGGACGCTTACTGCCGTAATGTGTAAAAATGGGATGCTGTCTGCCATAATTTGTAAAATTGGGGACGCTGTCTGCGGTCTTGTGTAAAAAGGGGACGCTGTCTTTCGTAATGTGTAAAAAGGGGGACGCTGTCTGCCGTAATGTGTAAAAGAGGGACGCTGTCTGCCATAATGTATAAAATTGGGGACGCTGTCTGCTGTCTGCCATAATGTGTAAAAAGGGGGACGTTGTCATTATGTATAAAAAGGGGGACGTTGTCTGCCGTAATGTGTAAAAAGGGACGCTGTCTACTGTAATGTGTAAAAAGGGGGACGCTGTCTGCCGTAATGTTTTAAAAGGGAAATGCTGTCTGCCGAAATGTGTAAAAAGGGAACGCTGTCTGCCATATTGTGTAAAAAGGGGATGCTGTCTGTCATAATGTGTAAACTTGGGGACGCTGTCTGCCGTAATGTGTAAACGGCACGCTGTCTGCCGTAATGTGTAAAAAGGGGGATGCTGTCTGCCGTAATGTGTAAAAAGGGGGATGCTCTCTGCCGTAATGTGTAAAAAGGGGGATGCTGTCTGCCGTTACATTTAAAAAGGGGACGCTGTCTGCTGTAATGTGTAAAAAGTGGACTGTCTACTGTAATGTGTAAAAAGGGGGACACATTCTGCTGTAATGTGTAAAGAGGGGGACGCTCTTTACCGTAATGTGTAAAAAGGGGGATG
Source organism: Pseudophryne corroboree (assembly GCF_028390025.1). Lineage (NCBI taxonomy): Eukaryota > Metazoa > Chordata > Amphibia > Anura > Myobatrachidae > Pseudophryne > Pseudophryne corroboree. The sequence goes on from NC_086452.1 coordinate 126,801,137, forward strand.
CTGTCTGCTGTAAAGTGTAAAAAGGGATGCTGTCTGCCGTAATGTGTACAAAGGGGGATGCTGTCTGCCGTAATGTGTTCAAAGGGGGATGCTGTCTGCCGTAATGTGTTAAAAGAGGATGCTGTATGCCTTAATGTGTAAAAAGGGGACGCTGTCTGCCATAATGTGTAAAAAGGGGGATGCTGTCTGCCATAATGTGTAAAAAGGGGGATGCTGTCAGCTGTAATGTGTAAATAGGGGACGCTGTCTTTCATAATGTGTAAAAAGGGGACGCTGTCTTTCGTAATGTGTAAAAAGGGGGACGCTGTCTGCCGTAATGTGTAAAAGGGGACGCTGTCTACCATAATGTGTAAAATTGGGGACGCTGTCTGCTGTCTGCCATAATGTGTAAAAAGGGGGACGTTGTCATAATGTATAAAAAGGGGGATGTTGTCTGCTGTAATGTGTAAAAAGGGACGCTGTCTACTGTAATGTGTAAAAAGGGACGCTGTCTACTGTAATGTGTAAAAAGGGGGACGCTGTCTGTCGTAATGTGTTAAAAGGGAAATGCTGTCTGCCGAAATGTGTAAAAAGGAAACGCTGTCTGCCGTATTGTGTAAAAAGGGGGATGCTGTCTGCCGTAATGTGTAAAAAGGGGGATGCTCTCTGCCGTAATGTGTAAAAAGGGGATGCTGTCTGCCGTAATGTGTAAAAAGGGGGATGCTGTCTGCCGTAATGTGAAAAAGGGGATGCTGTCTGCCGTTACATTTAAAAAGGGGACGCTGTCTACTGTAATGTGTAAAAAGTTGACTGTGTACTGTAATGTGTAAAAAGGGGTACACTGTCTGCTGTAATGTGTAAAAAGGGGTACACTGTCTGCTGTAATGTGTAAAAAGGGGGACGCTCTTTACCGTAATGTGTAAAAAGGGGGATGCTGTCTGTCGTAATGTAAAAAGTGGGATGCTGTCTGCTGTAAAGTGTAAAAAGGGACGCTGTCTGCCGTAATGTGTACAAAGGGGGATGCTGTCTGCCGTAATGTGTTCAAAGGGGGATGCTGTCTGCCGTAATGTGTTAAAAGAGGATGCTGTATGCCTTAATGTGTAAAAAGGGAACGATGTCTGCCGTAATGTGTAAAAAGGGGATGCTGTCTGTCATAATGTGTAAAATTGGGGACGCTGTCTGCCGTAATGTGTAAACGGCACGCTGTCTGCCGTAATGTGTAAAAAGGGGGATGCTGTCTGCCGTAATGTGTAAAAAGGGGGATGCTCTCTGCCGTAATGTGTAAAAAGGGGGATGCTGTCTGCCGTTACATTTAAAAAGGGGACGCTGTCTGCTGTAATGTGTAAAAAGTGGACTGTCTACTGTAATGTGTAAAAAGGGGGACACTGTCTGCTGTAATGTGTAAAGAGGGGGACGCTCTTTACCGTAATGTGTAAAAAGGGGGATGCTGTCTGTCGTAATGTAAAAAGTGGGATGCTGTCTGCTGTAAAGTGTAAAAAGGGATGCTGTCTGCCGTAATGTGTACAAAGGGGGATGCTGTCTGCCGTAATGTGTTCAAAGGGGGATGCTGTCTGCCGTAATGTGTTAAAAGAGGATGCTGTATGCCTTAATGTGTAAAAAGGGGACGCTGTCTGCCATAATGTGTAAAAAGGGGGGATGCTGTCTGCCATAATGTGTAAAATGGCATACTGTCTGCCGTAATGTGTAAAAAGGGGGACGCTGTCTGCCGTAATGTGTAAAAAGTGGATGCTTTTTGATGTTACATTTAAAAAGGAGACGCTGTCTGCTGTAATGTGTAAAAAGTGGACTGTCTGCTCTAATGTGTAAAAAGGGGGACACTATCTGCCGTAATGTGTAGAATGGGGGATGCTGTCTGCCGTAATGTGTAAAAATGGAGATGCTGTCTGTCGTAATGTGTAAAAAGTGGGATGCTGTCTGCCGTAAAGTGTAAAAAGGTACGCTGTCTGCCGCAATGTGTACAAAGGGGGATGCTGTCTGCCGTAATGTGTTCATAGGGGGATGCTGTCTGCCGTAATGTGTTAAAAGAGGATGCTGTATGCCGTTATGTGTAAAAAGGGGACGCTGTCTGCCATAATGTGTAAAAAGGGGATGCTGTCTGCCATAATATGTTAAAAGGGGACACTTTCTGCCGTAATGTGTAAAAAGGGGACGCTGTCTGCCGTAATGTGTAAAAAGGGGGATGTTGTCATTATGTATAAAAAGGGGGACGTTGTCTGCCGTAATGTGTAAAAAGGGACGCTGTCTACCGTAATGTGTAATAAGGGGGACGCTGTCTGCCGTAATGTTTTAAAAGGGAAATGCTGTCTGCCGAAATGTGTAAAAAGGGAACGCTGTCTGCCGTATTGTGTAAAAAGGGGATGCTGTCTGTCATAATGTGTAAAATTGGGGACGCTGTCTGCCGTATTGTGTAAAAAGGGGACGCTGAAATTCGTAATGTGTAAAAGGGGGACACTGTCTGCCATAATGTGTAAAATTGGGGACGCTGTCTGCTGTCTGCCATAATGTGTAAAAAGGGGGACGTTGTCATTATGTATAAAAAGGGGGACGTTGTCTGCCGTAATGTGTAAAAAGGGACGCTGTCTACTGTAATGTGTAAAAAGGGGGACGCTGTCTGCCGTAATGTTTTAAAAGGGAAATGCTGTCTGCCGAAATGTGTAAAAAGGGAACGCTGTCTGCCATATTGTGTAAAAAGGGGATGCTGTCTGTCATAATGTGTAAAATTGGGGACGCTGTCTGCCGTAATGTGTAAACGGCACGCTGTCTGCCGTAATGTGTAAAAAGGGGGACGTTGTCTGCCGTAATGTGTAAAAAGGGACGCTGTCTACCGTAATGTGTAATAAGGGGGACGCTGTCTGCCGTAATGTTTTAAAAGGGAAATGCTGTCTGCCGAAATGTGTAAAAAGGGAACGCTGTCTGCCGTATTGTGTAAAAAGGGGATGCTGTCTGTCATAATGTGTAAAATTGGGGACGCTGTCTGCCGTATTGTGTAAAAAGGGGACGCTGTCTTTCGTAATGTGTAAAAGGGGGACGCTGTCTGCCATAATGTGTAAAATTGGGGACGCTGTCTGCTGTCTGCCATAATGTGTAAAAAGGGGGACGTTGTCATTATGTATAAAAAGGGGGACGTTGTCTGCCGTAATGTGTAAAAAGGGACGCTGTCTACTGTAATGTGTAAAAAGGGGGACGCTGTCTGCCGTAATGTTTTAAAAGGGAAATGCTGTCTGCCGAAATGTGTAAAAAGGGAACGCTGTCTGCCATATTGTGTAAAAAGGGGATGCTGTCTGTCATAATGTGTAAAATTGGGGACGCTGTCTGCCGTAATGTGTAAACGGCACGCTGTCTGCCGTAATGTGTAAAAAGGGGGATGCTGTCTGCCGTAATGTGTAAAAAGGGGGATGCTCTCTGCCGTAATGTGTAAAGAGGGGGATGCTGTCTGCCGTTACATTTAAAAAGGGGACGCTGTCTGCTGTAATGTGTAAAAAGTGGACTGTCTACTGTAATGTGTAAAAAGGGGGACACTGTCTGCTGTAATGTGTAAAGAGGGGGACGCTCTTTACCGTAATGTGTAAAAAGGGGGATGCTGTCTGTCGTAATGTAAAAAGTGGGATGCTGTCTGCTGTAAAGTGTAAAAAGGGATGCTGTCTGCCGTAATGTGTACAAAGGGGGATGCTGTCTGCCGTAATGTGTTCAAAGGGGGATGCTGTCTGCCGTAATGTGTTAAAAGAGGATGCTGTATGCCTTAATGTGTAAAAAGGGGATGCTGTCTGCCATAATGTGTAAAAAGGGGGGATGCTGTCTGCCATAATGTGTAAAAAGGGGGATGCTGTCAGCTGTAATGTGTAAATAGGGGACGCTGTCTTTCGTAATGTGTAAAAAGGGGACGCTGTCTTTCGTAATGTGTAAAAAGGGGGACGCTGTCTGCCGTAATGTGTAAAAGGGGGACGCTGTCTACCATAATGTGTAAAATTGGGGACGCTGTCTGCTGTCTGCCATAATGTGTAAAAAGGGGGACGTTGTCTGCCGTAATGTGTTAAAAGGGAAATGCTGTCTGCCGAAATGTGTAAAAAGGAAATGCTGTCTGCCGTATTGTGTAAAAAGGGGGATGCTGTCTGCCGTAATGTGTAAAAAGGGGGATGCTCTCTGCCGTAATGTGTAAAAAGGGGATGCTGTCTGCCGTAATGTGTAAAAAGGGGGATGCTGTCTGCCGTAATGTGAAAAAGGGGATGCTGTCTGCCGTTACATTTAAAAAGGGGACGCTGTCTGCTGTAATGTGTAAAAAGTGGACTGTCTACTGTAATGTGTAAAAAGGGCTACACTGTCTGCTGTAATGTGTAAAAAGGGGGACGCTCTTTACCGTAATGTGTAAAAAGGGGGATGCTGTCTGTCGTAATGTAAAAAGTGGGATGCTGTCTGCTGTAAAGTGTAAAAAGGGACGCTGTCTGCCGTAATGTGTACAAAGGGGGATGCTGTCTGCCGTAATGTGTTCAAAGGGGGATGCTGTCTGCCGTAATGTGTTAAAAGAGGATGCTGTATGCCTTAATGTGTAAAAAGGGGACGCTGTCTGCCATAATGTGTAAAAAGGGGGGATGCTGTCTGCCATAATGTGTAAAAAGGGGGATGCTGTCAGCTGTAATGTGTAAATAGGGGACGCTGTCTTTCGTAATGTGTAAAAAGGGGACGCTGTCTTTCATAATGTGTAAAAAGGGGGACGCTGTCTGCCGTAATGTGTAAAAGGGGGACGCTGTCTACCATAATGTGTAAAATTGGGGACGCTGTCTGCTATCTGCCATAATGTGTAAAAAGGGGGACGTTGTCATAATGTATAAAAAGGGGGATGTTGTCTGCTGTAATGTGTAAAAAGGGACGCTGTCTACTGTAATGTGTAAAAAGGGACGCTGTCTACTGTAATGTGTAAAAAGGGGGACGCTGTCTGCCGTAATGTGTTAAAAGGGAAATGCTGTCTGCCGAAATGTGTAAAAAGGAAACGCTGTCTGCCGTATTGTGTAAAAAGGGGGACGCTGTCTGCCGTAATGTGTAAAAAGGGGGATGCTCTCTGCCGTAATGTGTAAAAAGGGGATGCTGTCTGCCGTAATGTGTAAAAAGGGGGATGCTGTCTGCCGTAATGTGAAAAAGGGGATGCTGTCTGCCGTTACATTTAAAAAGGGGACGCTGTCTGCTGTAATGTGTAAAAAGTGGACTGTCTACTGTAATGTGTAAAAAGGGGTACACTGTCTGCTGTAATGTGTAAAAAGGGGGACGCTCTTTACCGTAATGTGTAAAAAGGGGGATGCTGTCTGTCGTAATGTAAAAAGTGGGATGCTATCTGCTGTAAAGTGTAAAAAGGGACGCTGTCTGCCGTAATGTGTACAAAGGGGGATGCTGTCTGCCGTAATGTGTTCAAAGGGGGACACTTTCTGCCAGAATGAGTAAAATTGGGGACGCTGTCTGCCGTAATGTGTAAAAAGGGGACACTGTCTGCCGTAAGGTGTAAAAAGGGGACGCTGTCTGACATAATGTGTAAAAAGGGGACGCTGTCTGACGTAATGTGTAAAAAGGGGGACACTGTCTGCCGTAATGTGTAGAATGGGGGATGCTGTCTGCCGTAATGTGTAAAAAGGGAGATGCTGTCTGTCGTAATGTGTAAAAAGTGGGATGCTGTCTGCCGTAAAGTGTAAAAAGGTACGCTGTCTGCCGCAATGTGTACAAAGGGGGATGCTGTCTGCCGTAATGTGTTCATAGGGGGATGCTGTCTGCCGTAATGTGTTAAAAGAGGATGCTGTATGCCGTTATGTGTAAAAAGTGGACGCTGTCTGCCATAATGTGTAAAAAGGGGATGCTGTCTGCCATAATATGTTAAAAGGGGACACTTTCTGCCGTAATGTGTAAAAAGGGGACGCTGTCTGCCGTAATGTGTAAAAAGGGGGACGTTGTCATTATGTATAAAAAGGGGGACGTTGTCTGCCGTAATGTGTAAAAAGGGACGCTGTCTACTGTAATGTGTAAAAAGGGGGACGCTGTCTGCCGTAAAGTTTTAAAAGGGAAATGCTGTCTGCCGAAATGTGTAAAAAGGGAACGATGTCTGCCGTATTGTGTAAAAAGGGGATGCTGTCTGTCATAATGTGTAAAATTGGGGACGCTGTCTGCCGTATTGTGTAAAAAGGGGACGCTGTCTTTCGTAATGTGTAAAAAGGGGGACGCTGTCTGCCGTAATGTGTAAAAGGGGGACGCTGTCTGCCATAATGTGTAAAATTGGGGACGCTGTCTGCTGTCTGCCATAATGTGTAAAAAGGGGGACGTTGTCATTATGTATAAAAAGGGGGACGTTGTCTGCCGTAATGTGTAAAAAGGGACGCTGTCTACTGTAATGTGTAAAAAGGGGGACGCTGTCTGCCGTAATGTTTTAAAAGGGAAATGCTGTCTGCCGAAATGTGTAAAAAGGGAACGCTGTCTGCCGTATTGTGTAAAAAGGGGATGCTGTCTGTCATAATGTGTAAAATTGGGGACGCTGTCTGCCGTAATGTGTAAACGGCACGCTGTCTGCCGTAATGTGTAAAAAGGGGGATGCTGTCTGCCGTAATGTGTAAAAAGGGGATGCTGTCTGCCGTAATGTGTAAAAAGGGGGATGCTGTCTGCCGTTACATTTAAAAAGGGGACGCTGTCTGCTGTAATGTGTAAAAAGTGGACTGTCTACTGTAATGTGTAAAAAGGGGGACACTGTCTGCTGTAATGTGTAAAGAGGGGGACGCTCTTTACCGTAATGTGTAAAAAGGGGGATGCTGTCTGTCGTAATGTAAAAAGTGGGATGCTGTCTGCTGTAAAGTGTAAAAAGGGATGCTGTCTGCCGTAATGTGTACAAAGGGGATGCTGTCTGCCGTAATGTGTTAAAAGAGGATGCTGTATGCCTTAATGTGTAAAAAGGGGACGCTGTCTGCCATAATGTGTAAAAAGGGGGGATGCTGTCTGCCGTAATGTGTAAAAAGGGGGATGCTGTCAGCTGTAATGTGTAAATAGGGGACGCTGTCTGCCATAATGTGTAAAATTGGGGACGCTGTCTGCCATAATGTGTAAATGGCATACTGTCTGCCGTAATGTGTAAAAAGGGGGACGCTGTCTGCTGTAATGTGTAAAAAGTGGATGCTTTTTGACGTTACATTTAAAAAGGGGACGCTGTCTGCTGTAATGTGTAAAAAGTGGACTGTCTGCTCTAATGTGTAAAAAGGGGGACACTGTCTGCCGTAATGTGTAGAATGGGGGATGCTGTCTGCCGTAATGTGTAAAAAGGGAGATGCTGTCTGTCGTAATGTGTAAAAAGGTACGCTGTCTGCCGCAATGTGTACAAAGGGGGATGCTGTCTGCCGTAATGTGTTCATAGGGGGATGCTGTCTGCCGTAATGTGTTAAAAGAGGATGCTGTATGCCGTTATGTGTAAAAAGGGGACGCTGTCTGCCATAATGTGTAAAAAGGGGATGCTGTCTGCCATAATATGTTAAAAGGGGACACTTTCTGCCGTAATGTGTAAAAAGGGGACGCTGTCTGCCGTAATGTGTAAAAAGGGGACGCTGTCTGCCATAATGTGTAAAATTGGGTACGCTGTCTGCCATAATGTGTAAAAAGGGGGACATTGTCTGCCGTAATGTGTAAAAAGGGACGCTGTTTACTGTAATGTGTAAAAAGGGGGACGCTGTCTGCCGTAATGTGTTAAAAGGGAAATGCTGTCTGCGAAATGTGTAAAAAGGAAATGCTGTCTGCCGTATTGTGTAAAAAGGGGACGCTGTCTGTCATAATGTGTAAAATTGGGGACGCTGTCTGCCGTAAAGTGTAAAAAGGTACGCTGTCTGCCGCAATGTGTACAAAGGGGGATGCTGTCTGCCGTAATGTGTTCATAGGGGGATGCTGTCTGCCGTAATGTGTTAAAAGAGGATGCTGTATGCCGTTATGTGTAAAAAGGGGACGCTGTCTGCCATAATGTGTAAAAAGGGGATGCTGTCTGCCATAATATGTTAAAAGGGGACACTTTCTGCCGTAATGTGTAAAAAGGGGACGCTGTCTGCCGTAATGTGTAAAAAGGGGACGCTGTCTGCCATAATGTGTAAAATTGGGTACGCTGTCTGCCATAATGTGTAAAAAGGGGGACGTTGTCTGCCGTAATGTGTAAAAAGGGACGCTGTTTACTGTAATGTGTAAAAAGGGGGATGCTGTCTGCCGTAATGTGTTAAAAGGGAAATGCTGTCTGCGAAATGTGTAAAAAGGAAATGCTGTCTGCCGTATTGTGTAAAAAGGGGACGCTGTCTGTCATAATGTGTAAAATTGGGGACGCTGTCTGCCGTAATGTGTAAAAAGGTACGCTGTCTGCCGTAATGTGTAAAAAGGGGGATGCTGTCTGCCGTAATGTGTAAAAAGGTACGCTGTCTACTGTAATGTGTAAAAGGGGGGACGCTGTCTGCCGTAATGTGTTAAAAGGGAAATGCTGTCTGCGAAATGTGTAAAAAGGAAACCTGTCTGCCGTATTGTGTAAAAATGGGACGCTGTCTGTCATAATGTGTAAAATTGGGTACACTGTCTGCCGTAATGTGTAAAAAGGCACGCTGTCTGCCGTAATGTGTAAAAAGGCACGCTGTCTGCTGTAATGTGTAAAAAGGGGGACGCTGTCTGCCGTAATGTGCAAAAAGGGGACTCTGTCTGCCGTAATGTGTAAAAAGGGGATGCTGTCTGCCATAAAGTGTAAAAAGGGGATGCTGTCTGCCATAATGTGTCAAATTGGGGACACTGTCTGCCGTAATGTGTAAAAAGGGGACGCTGTCTGCCGTATTGTGTAAAAAGGGGACGCTGTCTTTCGTAATGTGTAAAAGGGGGACGCTGTCTGCAATAATGTGTAAAATTGGGGACGCTGTCTGCTGTCTGCCATAATGTGTAAAAAGGGGGACGTTGTCATTATGTATAAAAAGGGGGACGTTGTCTGCCGTAATGTGTAAAAAGGGATGCTGTCTACTGTAATGTGTAAAAAGGGGGACGCTGTCTGCCGTAATGTTTTAAAAGGGAAATGCTGTCTGCCGAAATGTGTAAAAGGGAACGCTGTCTGCCGTATTGTGTAAAAAGGGGATGCTGTCTGTCATAATGTGTAAAATTGGGGACGCTGTCTGCCGTAATGTGTAAACGGCACGCTGTCTGCCGTAATGTGTAAAAAGGGGGATGCTGTCTGCCGTAATGTGTAAAAAGGGGATGCTGTCTGCCGTAATGTGTAAAAAGGGGGATGCTGTCTGCCGTTACATTTAAAAAGGGGACGCTGTCTGCTGTAATGTGTAAAAAGTGGACTGTCTACTGTAATGTGTAAAAAGGGGGACACTGTCTGCTGTAATGTGTAAAGAGGGGGACGCTCTTTACCGTAATGTGTAAAAAGGGGGATGCTGTCTGTCGTAATGTAAAAAGTGGGATGCTGTCTGCTGTAAAGTGTAAAAAGGGATGCTGTCTGCCGTAATGTGTACAAAGGGGATGCTGTCTGCCGTAATGTGTTAAAAGAGGATGCTGTATGCCTTAATGTGTAAAAAGGGGACGCTGTCTGCCATAATGTGTAAAAAGGGGGGATGCTGTCTGCCGTAATGTGTAAAAAGGGGGATGCTGTCAGGTGTAATGTGTAAATAGGGGACGCTGTCTGCCATAATGTGTAAAATTGGGGACGCTGTCTGCCATAATGTGTAAATGGCATACTGTCTGCCGTAATGTGTAAAAAGGGGGACGCTGTCTGCCGTAATGTGTAAAAAGTGGATGCTTTTTGACGTTACATTTAAAAAGGGGACGCTGTCTGCTGTAATGTGTAAAAAGTGGACTGTCTGCTCTAATGTGTAAAAAGGGGGACACTGTCTGCCGTAATGTGTAGAATGGGGGATGCTGTCTGCCGTAATGTGTAAAAAGGAGGACCCTGTCTGCCGTAATGTGTAAAAAGGGGATGCTGTCTGCCGTTACATTTAAAAAGGGGACGCTGTTTGCTGTAATGTGTAAAAAGTTTACTGTCTGCTGTAATGTGTAAAAAGGGGAATACTGTCTGCCGTAATGTGTAAAAAGGGGGACGCTCTCTACCGTAATGTGTAAAAAGAGGGATGCTGTCTGCCGTAAAGTGTAAAAAGGGACTCTATCTGCCGTAATGTGTACAAAGGGGATGCTGTCTGCCGTAATGTGTTCAAAGGGGGATGCTGTATGCCGTAATGTGTTAAAAGAGGATGATGTCTGCTGTAATGTGTAAAAAGGTGATGCTGTTTGCCATAATGTGTAAAAAGGGGATGTGTAAAAAGGGGGACGCTGTCTGATGTAATGTGTAAAAAGGGACGCTGTATGCCATAATGTGTAAAATTGGGGACGCTGTCTGCTGTCTGCCATAATGTGTAAAAAGGGGGACGTTGTCATAATGTATAAAAAGGGGGATGTTGTCTGCTGTAATGTGTAAAAAGGGACGCTGTCTACTGTAATGTGTACAAAGGGGGACGCTGTCTACCGTAATGT